>NC_143197.1:24770000-25102500 GCF_051530095.1 Phoenix dactylifera
AGGTATCTGTGGGTTAAATTTGTTTTAAGGTGCCAATAATTCCTTTTGGTTAGTGGTTTAATTGTTTTCTCCAGTTCGTTTCACCAGTACCCTGATTCGGTCATTTGAGATATGGGAATTGGACTGTTGTTGATGTGATAATTTAAGCTGTTATATTTGTTGCTTTTGCAGATCTTATGTTATGGGAAGCAATTTGCCTTACTGTTTATATTGTGGCTATTGTTTGTTGACTTCTGTCTTCTTATTTGACTGTTTATCAATGCTGGTTCAACACGAAATAAGAGAATATATTCCTTATTGATCAAGGCAAATTCTGTAAAATTATCCTGTAACCAATTTCATTTTCATGTAGGCCCTAATGTTTGACTCCTTGTAGTGCTGGTGCATCTTGGAAACAAAATGAATCCAGCAGGACTTAATTCTCGATGCACATTTGTTCAAATTCTGTAAAAGTCTGGATTCAGTTACTTGTAAACAGTCACATTTTCATGGTTTAGGCCCTAGTCTCCCACTCCATGGGAGTCCTACTTGGTGCATGTTGGAAACAAAATGAATCCAACAGTGGATATATGAGTTAATATTTGATGCACATTATTCTAATTTCATCTTTATTCCATACTGTTAATCATATGTGTTGGGTTATTAGCTTATTGATTCTTACAGTTGTTTCACTAGAACCAGTGAATTGCTAATTAAAATACTTGCAACTGATTTGCTGTATCAAGTTTCTTAGTTTCATCTGTGTTCCAAAATTTCATTCATTCCTATTGCATTGATGTTTTCCTCTCATTTGTTTGACCAGTAACTTGAATGCTTAATGTAGTCTGGGTGAATTGGAGTATGATATGCTTTTTCATTCATGGAGTTCCTCAACCTAGACTTAGAATTGGTTTTATTAATTTTTCTTCTTACACGTAGAGTTCATGTGATAGGTCAGTTTGTACTTCCGCTGTTGCAGAAGATCTTGGGCATCATGGGATAATCTTGCTTATGGGTACCTTGATATGAAAAGTTTGTTGTACTAGCTTTTCCCTACAGTAGATGTTCATGTGGAATCATGAAAGTAAATTTATTATTTGTTCTGTTGCAGATGAGCTTGTGCTGTAAGACAGAGTTTTGCCCATATGGAAGAGTTTGTCCTTGTTTATGTTGTACTTATTGTTTGATACCTTTATGGTCCTGATTACCCTTTTTTTTTCACTAGTTGGTTTTATTCCTTTGGGTTGATATCTTAATAATTCTTTCTATTTGCTTCGCCAAAATATTGTTTTGATCAGGAAGGCAATATGGAGGCTCAATTCTGTTGGGAACAAGATGGATGCTATGTTGATAAGTTGTTTTGCAGCTGATATGCTGTACTATGTTTCATATCTATGTTCCAAGTCTTATTAAACCTCTCATTCATTCCTGTTGTTCCAGTAACCTTGTGACTTCCTCTCATTTGTTTGACCATCACCAAGGTTTTAAATACCAGTGGGACAGTGGGGACCTTGAGTGCTCAAGACAGTCTGGGTGGATTGGAGCATGATATGTATTTTTCATGGAGGAGGTTCCTTAACCTTGATTGTAGAACTTGTTCTACTCCATTTTTTTTACTCTTATGCTTAGTGTACTTGTTTAGTATGTTATTTCTGATGTTGCAGAAGAGCTTGTGCGGCATTTGACAATCTTGCTCAAGGGCATCTTGATCTGATGATGGAAGACAGTTTGGAGGAATTGGAATATAATAATATGATTTTTATGAAGGGGGTTTCTCATCTTTGATACTGGAGTTATACAATTTCTCTTATACTAGCTGTTCAAGGGAAAGTGTGTATTTTAATTTATTCTTTGTGCTGTTCAGCTGTAGGTCACGAATTTGTCCTATGGGTTTGTTCTCACAGAACCTACCTTTCCTTCACAATTTTTGAAGAATAGAGAGGAGAATGGTTTCTCATGGCCTTTCCCCTCTTTTTTGGTCACATGTTGCCTCAAATGGACTTAAACCACTCCGAATCGAGCAAAACCAAACGGTTCCGCTTGGTTTTGTTCGAGCTGGTTCAGAATGGTTTCCCAATCAAGAAGCCAAATTGACTTGGTTTCTCACCAGTTCGAGATGCCCCGAATTGGGTAGTTCGGGTCAGCTTGGCAGACCATGGTTTCAACAAAACCTTGATTTGATCAGTGAAGGCAATATGGAGGAATTGTGTGAGGAAATGTTTTTTCACGATGATTGCTTATTTATAGTTGAATTATTGTATTAATTGTATGCTCTCCAATATAGTGGGTTATATGAAAGGATTAAAGAATAATAATCTACTATATGTGCTGTCACGGTTTTACATGTCATTTTGGATGAAGGGAAGGGGGTCCATTAGGTACACCATTCATTTGCTGTAGTAGTCATTTTATGGACTGTTAACTTTTTTAATTGTTTTCTTATCAATATTGAGAATGTTGATGGTTTTGGTATACTGTAGGCTGTGGATATGCTTAGATTATGGATTTGATTATCTTTGGTGAGCTTCATTTTTATGTCCCGTAGGGCAGGCAATCTTTTGGCTTTGTCTTCTATCTGCATGCAACACCTACTTTAGGAGTCAAAAACATATTGGAGAACATATGGCTGCTATGTTGATAAGTGGATTTTTGGCTGATATATGTGTTGTTTCTTTGTTTCATCCTTGTTCCAAAATCTTATATATTCTTGGTGGGTCTTATTTGTCTGACCAGTATCTGTGGGCTGTTGATGTTCATTGAAAATTGATTTGGTATCATTGATGAGATTCATTCTGATTCACCATTGGGTTTAGATTATTTCTTGTTGCCTCCATGCCGTACGGGTTCTGAGTGTTGAAGCACTTTGGGAATGGTATGGATGCTGTGTCGATAAGTGGATTTGTAGCTGATATTCTGTATTGAGTTTGGTTCTGTTATGTTCCAAAATTTCAATTATTGCTGTTGGACTTTTCTCATTTCTTTGATGAGGACCTTGATCACTCAAATAACATAGATGAATTGAAGTATGAATTGTTTTTTTTTTTGGTGCACATGAATGGGTTTCCTCAACCTTTACTGTAAGATTGGTTGTACACTTGTACTAGTTTTTTCCTGAAAGTAACATTCATGTGATAGGTAACTGTGAATTCTGTTGTTGAATGAGAGCTTGTGCAACAGGGGACTATCTTGCTGAAGGGTATCCTGATCCAGGAATTGAGGACCTTATGGAGAATTGGAGTTCAGTGATGTGATTTTTCTAATCGTTATGTTTGACAGTGGATTTTGTTATGCTAATTTTTCCTTATACTAGCTGTTAATATGGAAGATCAATTTATCATTTCTGCTGTTGCAGACATGCTTGCGTTTTATGGCTCAATTTTCCCAAGGCGGAAGAGTGTCCTTTATATTGTGGTTATTGTTTATATATGTTTATGTTTCTTATTGCCTTTCTCAGTACTAATTTGTAATTCGTCAATTGTACTGCAGATTTTGATTAGTGCTGAAGTGCGATTTGCAATGGGTTCTATTTTCTTCCTGTTGGGCTTGGGTATAATTTGGCTCTTGTCTCACTCACTATGCCTTGCTGTTTGGTGTATCATGGAAGCGATATAAATTCAGTTGTCGATAAATGACATAGTAGCTGTTATGCTGCCAGGGTCTATTTTCTTCATCTTTGTTTGAAATACCCAAATTTTACTTGTGGGTTAGTATCCGCTTTATAAGAACCTTGATTTCATCAGTGAATGTCATACTCGGAACTGGAGTGAAGAAATGAACTTCTATTAAGCCTTTGTTTTATTTTCTTGATTAACTTTTATCAATGTAATTTTGTAATTTGTTATTGGTCCCTCAAGTTTTGGAACTTGGGAAATTTTGAAAAATCCTAGATTTCATCATGTGTGATTGGCGTTTTTCTTTTTTTTTCATGGATTTGGTTTATATTTTGATTCTAATGTTTGTTCCTATGCTGCTCTTCTGTGGAGTGATTGATCATAACCCTATTTGATTTTGATGAGCTCAAAGCATCTGAGTATATCTCTTGTTTACTAATGAATTCAATTGAGTGTTTCAGTGAAAATCTTGTCTAAAGTGTTTCTAGACTTGGTTCATAATATTTTGAATAAGTTAAGAAGTCAGTTTGAACCAAAGTCTGAGACTCGAGTCGACTCCAGAGTATTACGAGTCGACTCCAAGCGTATCAGAATCACTGGCACGGGCTCGAGTCGACTCCGGATCATTACGAGTCGAATCCGACTGAGAACAGACAGACGAGCAGAAAGCATCAACTCAAAACCTGTCAGCGAGTCGACTCCTGAAGTGCGCGAGTCGACTCCGATGTTTACCGAGTCGACTCCGGAGTAGTATGAGTCGACTCCAAGAAGCTACAGACAGAAAAGTCAGAGAGCGTTTTTTCGACCCTGAGATTCGAGTCGACTCCTGTGGAACGCGAGTCGACTCCGATGGTTGGCAGGTCGACTCCAAAGAAAGTGAGAGTCGACTCTCAGTGGTACACAAGGCAAAAAGTCAGAGAGGAGTTTTCGGACTCTGAGATTCGAGTCGACTCCCGCAATACGCGAGTCGACTCCAAGACAGCGCGACCCAAAAAGACAGAAGATCAATTTGTTGTCTCTGAGAGCCGAGTCGACTCCCAGACAGCTCGAGTCGACCCCAAGGCAGCGCTACACCAAAAAGGCAGAAGGCCATGTTTCGGAAACTGAGAGCCGAGTCGACTCCAGAACAGTCCGAGTCGACTCCAAGACTGGACGAGCCAAAAGACAGAAGATCGGGAGTTCGGGCTCTGAGCGCCGAGTCGACTCCCAGGACTGTCGAGTCGACTCGAGCGGACCAAATTGAAAAGTTCATCTACGGATTTCATGTGAGGAGCCGACTCCGAAAATGCCAAGTCAGCTCCAGAAGTTGGCGAGTCGACTCCGGGTCAAGACGAGTCGACTCCCAGTCGAAGAAGCTACTTTAATTCAAATCCGGAACAGTTGCCGAGTCGACTCCAGAAAAGCATGAGTCGACTCCCGCTACAGCCGAGTCGACTCCTGATCGCGCGAGTCGACTCCGACCCCAACGGACACATTGTCAGGTTGTGCAGAGTGTGCAGAACGGGCAGAAAAAGGTGTCTAACGGCTAGTTTCCGTGGGGGATGGCTTAAATAGCCACAGAGGACTGTAGCAAGGCAGAGAACTACCATTCCATTCAAAAAGATCAAGCATTCATTCTCTGCAAGTGGTTTTTCAACGAAAAGAGGGAAGAGCGCCATTAACTCCTTCCAACCACATCTTCCCAACATTGAAAGAGATCTCCTCCTGCCTTCAAGTCGTCCAGAATTTCAAGAGGAGACCCGAAGTTCAAGAAGCCCTTTCTCTTCTCTAACTTAAACGCGTTTGAGGGCTCTTAACTTTGCTTTTATTAATATTGCTGTATATTTGCTTTTGAGAAGCTCTGTTTTTCTGTTTGTCCTCATTATTAGCATATTGTCTTAGCTTGGTTCAATCGGGGGATTGAATCAAGGGTGTAGAGGTTGGTTGGTGAGCCGAGTGTAAAACCAACGTGTAAGGGTTCGATTGTGATCCCGGGAAAACAATCGGGGTTGGTTCTAGTCGGTGAGCCTGGGAAAACCGACCGAATTCGTTGTGAGCTCGTAAAACAACAAGTTTGGTTGTGAGCTTGGAAAACAACCGACTGTAATCCAGGGGGTTATAGTGAATTCCCAAGTGAGACTTGGGGAGTGGACGTAGGAGCAAGGGTTAGCTCCGAACCACTATAAAAACCTTGTGTTTGTGATTGTTTGTTCCTTTCTCTTACTCTCATCTCACTCACAGCACATAGCAACTAACTAATCATCTTGCTAAAGTCTTAATTAGTCTTCCACAAATATTTTAGTTGCAAATTATTTTAAAAACCCAATTCACCCCCTCCCTCTTGGGTTGTCTATCTGGGCAACATCTTCTTTGTTGGCTTGTAGGTATTGGTATGTCTGAATCGATATGTATTTTGCTGTGGAAAGTGACTTTGTATCTGTTACAATTTGTCAGGTCTTTTTATTTTTCCCCTCAGCTTCAGTGCAAAGTCTGAATCATCTCTCTGTTGGCAACTAGGATTTCCTCCTGTTTGTCTAACCTAAACCTTCATTTGATCGGTGGAGACAAATGTGAAGGAACTGAAGAAATGAATTCTGGAAAGGGATCTGTCACATTTTGGTAGTTGAGTTGTAATTTCTTTTTTTCCCTGTTTTCAAGGTGTATTTAGTAATATATTGTTTGCATTGTTGCAGAATAGATTGTTATTCATGGGAAAATCCGGCTTAAGTGAAAGGGTTTACTTAATTACATTGCATATTATACTGTTCTAGTGTGTTTACTAATATTTGTTTTTGATTAGTTAATGTTTGTGGTATACTGTCTGTTACAGCTTGTCAGTGCATTTCTGTGTATTGAGATCGAGGGTTGGTATGGCATGGTACCGTACCATACTGTACTATATTGAGTTTCGGTACCAAACCAGTGTGGTACTTAGTACCCATATCGTGAACATCTGTTCAATGGACTTGATTTTCTCCAGGATCTATATTGGCTATTATGTTTTTTTTTTTGTATGATGATGATTCATTGCATTTGATAGTTGGATTGTTCATATGATTTTTTTTCGTGGCAGTGTTTTTATTTGAAAGGGTAAATTCTTTTACTATTTGGGTTTTTAGGGGACAGTCCGACTGAAGGGGCTTACAAACTTATGACATTTGTTATATTTGTTACTATTTACAGACCTTTAGCTTCTTTTAGATTGGTTTGTTGTTGTTGGTTTTCAGTTAGTTGATGGGTTTGGTATACCAGGGAACCAATGTAGGTAACTTGGATTTGCTCATCTCTGTTGAGCTTCCTTTTCACCCCTTCATAGACTTGCGGCTAATTGTTAGCTGATGTTTGGCACCATTCAACATCAGTTCTGTAGGACATGAAAGGTCTTGGGAATAATGTGTATGCTAACATTGATAAGTGAACTTGTATGTGATGCAAGTGGCATTTTTGAACTCTTCCTTGCTAACATTTTTTTGACTTGATGATCATTTCCATTATTGTGATTCCTTTAGTCAATTTTGCCTTTTACCAAACCTGTCGCATTGTTTGCTGGTGATGAGCTGATGTTGCAAATTGAATATCTTCATATGCCTTTTTATAATTTTTGCGGTAGGTCACATTTAATTTATTGTTATGCAGAATCCATTTTATTTATAAGTGCTCTTGGCTTTGACTAGTCGTCTGCATTATTGGTGGTGGGAAAAATCTAACCGTGATGATAGTACATTCTTGGGCTTATGCTTTTCCATCTTTAGTCTTTATTGCTGATGTGTTCCGGGGTCCAACTGCATGGTAGAGAGCCGGTATATCTATGGAAAATAGTGTGACAACTGATCCAGTTTGTGAGAATGTTTTATTTTCACCACAATTGCACACTACTAGAAAAGGTGAGACAAATGGTGTGAGGATTCTCCTGATAGAGCTTTCTCATATTTGTGGTGATGTGGATTGTTGATTGGAGTGTGAAGTTCATTTAGTAATTCATTCTTTCATGGTCATGGTCAATATCTTGTTTATGGTGATTTGAGCCTGTCTGAATTTGTGATGTTGAATTGGCTTTTGTGCTTGGTACGGATGTTGGACTACAACAAAATTTAAGGCAACGTTCATGTTCTGTTTTATCATATCTTCAATTTATGAATCATTTGGTTGGATTGACCATTTTTTTCTTCTCCTTCCTATTTGAATTTTGGTGTTTTTTTACCTGAATATTTGTCTGGATCTCGCAATTAGTTTTTATATATTAGGGATAAAAGATGTTGGTTGCTTTTCTTCTGCAGTCCACGTCAGATTTTTTGGCCTGGCATCATTCTTTTTGTTACCAGTCCTAAAAGTATAGGTTAGTAGTGGGTAGTTTTTCACAGACCTTGAAAAGAACGTTTGACTTAGGCGTCATCCTGCTTTTATGCGTACTGTTTCAATGTTTTCTATGGCTACTGGACATTTATTTATGTGCTATAGTTTTGTACGCCTTTAATGTACGTTATTTTTATAGCTTAACACTGCCAATGCCGGTCCCCAGCCCGGATGACAAAAAGTGGAGGGGGCTAATGATAATTTGTTTAAGTCTAATAACACTTTTTGGGGCTTATGGCCGGATGACAAAAAGTGATCTTGACTTGCCTGTCACTTCACTTTCTACCCTTATGCTGCAAGTCTCGACGAGTAATAACGCCACATGAGAATACAAGAATGAAAAGAATCGGCAGTATATTGATGAATAGACATAAATTTTTTAGATGAGGTAGCAACTTTAATATAAAACTCTACTACTTTGTGAGTCTGATGAATAATAAATATTGATATAATGGAAAATGTACAAAATTTTGAAGGTTTTGGTTTGCAATTAATGTTGACATAATAATAAGCTTACATAAATCTTTAGCATTTTAAGGGATGTTCAAAAGAGGATTTGGGCCCTGTCTGTTATTTATCCAATCACCTGTGAATTGAGTGGAGATCTGGTTAATGATCTTTAGCATTTTTTCTTTACCAAAATGATAAATTAAGCTGGCATCTATCTCTCCTCCTCAGTCCACGAAGATCTTCCTATGTACCATTTCAATTTCTGACTGTCACATCGGTGCAGTGCTTGACGCTATGCATAAGAAAATTGTACGGCTCAACTAGTAATATAAAAACTATTAGCATGCCCTAAACAACCAAGTGATTTATTTCTGTAAGTTCATTTGGTTGAAGGTAATTTAATAGGAGAAAATAAATTTTATATTACATCATTATATTTGGTACGAAAAGTGGATGGGTGAGATGGTAAAATAAATGATGAATTTTATGTTTATTTTATTTAGAGAGAAGGTAAATATTACTAGAAGAGTAGTATTTTTTTTTCTACGTCAAATTATTGAGTCAAGATAATCGGAAATCGTTGCTGTTTGATGGAAATATTTTTCTCTTTTTGTATGTTAATGTACAAGTATGTTAAATCCAAATTTTTGTTTCTTATATAATGATTTGATTTCCTTCAAACTAATCAATTAATGGTGTCATTGTGTTTAAATATATTTACTTAATAAAAAATTGAGACTATTAAAATTTATTTATAATAAAAAATATATTTTCTAATAATTTATTTAAAAGTGATTTATTAATTTATATAAACATATTTTGCTTTTCGAAATGTCTATATTGATAGTTTTTATGTAAGTGGGTCATAAATGACTAACAAATGGATAGAAAAAAATATCATTACTTGAATTATTTATTTAAAAATATTGCTGAAAATTTGATAATATTTTATTTTAAGTTGTTGGAACGGACAATTCATACAAATCTAATATGAATACATCTAATATTGTCGGAGTACAAAGAATTCTCTAATTGCACTCGAAGAGCCCTCTTGGTACCCACTCATTTTTTTTTGTGTGTTCTGCCACAAACTAAGCTACCTAGTCAGTTGCGCTGTTCGCTTTCTGATAAGCATGGAATGTTTGGAAGCTGTCAAAACTTCTAATCATCCTCCATATGTCTCCAAGGACAGGGCAGGGTCCTCCATGTGCCACCGGCTTAGACACCCGCCCAATAATAGAGGATAAATCTCCCTCTAGAATGAGTTGGTTTGCCTGAAGTATGGTCATGGCAAACCTCATGCCCTTCGAGGCTCCTCTCAACTCTTCCCCAAGGACTAAGACATCGTATAGGTGGCAGCTACGTGCACCGATGAATTCCAAGCCTCTAATGACAAAAGCTGCTACTCCTTTTGCTCCTTTGTTCTTCACACTATGATCAAAATTGATCTTTAGCAAAAATTCATCATGGAATTCTTTTCCTGTGCATCATTTCTGACCAATGGCCCTTTATCCACTGAGTCATACAGGCACATACTTTGCATCCCAAAGTGCGCTTGGGTCAACCAGCCTCTGAGCACCAAGGAAACTACCTGAGGTTATTGTAGACCTGAAGCCATTATATTTATGCAAGGACCGTCCATCTCTATGAGGTCTGTTAATGGTCCAACAAGCACACTAAGTCACCATGGGGCCCCTTCTGAAGTCTTCAGAGATCCTGGGCTCTGATCCTAGTGCCGGATGTTGAATGTTTCTATCATGGACCGGTCTACATCATCTTTCTGGATGTTGACTGTTGGATATTATCAAAATAAAAGAACAAAATAAAAGGAATAAAGCTTTATTTTTAAACCATCGACAGCCAACCGTTCTGCGGGGGCTATCTATAAATCATCTCACCTCCTAGAGTAATTGTAGACGTTGGTCATTCTCTACTTTCTCATTAATCTCTCTCTCAGCAAGAAAAAATGATTGTCATACAGATGCGGAGATATCTTTTCATATTTCTCTATACCTAGTAAAAAACTAGCTTGATCAAGCCAGTAAGAATAATTAAGGATCTTCACAATTGTACAAAGACAATGTATTGCATTTTATAACATCTGATAAGAGAATGATTATCTCATGCTGAAGCTTGAGTCAATCAATTTTGAAAATATATTCAACTCTCATAGGATATATCAAAAATGGCTACAACTAACAAAAGAAAAAAAGAGAAATAACAAAATACGAGTAATACCCGATGTCCTTAAGATGTTTAAGATGTTGCTCAAAGCTTTACGAGTGACAAAACAAGCTTTTAATAAATCAAGATTTGCATCATTATCAAAGACAAAAACATTTCTTTCTCTTTTGAAAATTAAAGATAATAAATTTAATAATACAGCCTCAGAGACCTCTCTTTTTGTCTTTCTCTATCGCATATGTCATAGTAATTAAAAAAATTATAACACAGAATTAGATACATGATATTTTCAAGTTGTTTTGATTCAAATGCTCTTTCTTGAGTAAAGTGCATGCTCTAAAAGTTAATTATTTAAGCTAACTTGTGTTTGGTATCAAGAGACTTAAATTAATCAAAAGATATACCACAACACAAAAAAATTGTTTAGTTCATATATTATATACCTGGTAGAATATTGATCCTTCACAAATACAAATTTTTCTCTTTTTCCAAATACTTTTTAATTATAATATAATAATATATTAAATCATAATGAATAGAAGGCTTCAATAGCTAAATTTATGTTGCACATTAAACAATAAACTTTGATGATGACTGAGTAAAAACTTTCATTAAATATCTAAATTGATATAGTAATATCAATTTAGATGAGAATAATACTTATCTATTTTAGTTAGATAATATTCACAACTATCATCTACACTAATATTAATTATATAAGTATAATTGCTGCTTTTTATAATGAATACTTAATATAGATGAAATAAGATACTCTATTATCTATCGCTTATATATATTCACTTATCATTAAGGAAATAGATAATGTAATACTCCTCGTAACAAAACTCTATTAAGAAATGATGATTATAACTCCATCTTCCTCTTGTTTCAGCTATAAGAGTAAATGACAACTATTATTTACTATATAATATTTTTTTATTAATTTGATATTTATAATTATTATTGTAATGGCTATTATAATAATATTAGATAATAAAAAGTGATGCAAAAAAAGAATAGTGGTTGTAATTGACATTAAAACTAATTACCATAATACTAAAAAATGTGTTATCAGAGATTATTTATCAAAAATAAGAATTTTTTTTTATCAAAATTGAAGGCATTAATACTTTATAAATTTGTTAAGAGTAAAAACAAAAACAAAATAAAGAATATGATGAGTTCTCATTAAGAGTAGAAAGTTTGATGAATGAGTATAGGCATTCTAAATATCTAACTATATTAAATAAGAGTCATGTTTATTGTCAAAAATAAACAACCATATTAATGATATTATTGTTATGCTCCAAAATAAAGAGTTGTATTAAATAAGGATCCTACCTTAATAACATTAATATGGGTGTACCATGTGCAGAATGGATAACTCAGCACAAGTTGAGTCATTTTATTTACATATAATAGGTCTGTACTCTAAAATTGGACATGGATATGGATATTGACCAAATTTGACTTCGGATCCGGCCCATAATCAAAGTAGACTAGGAGACACAGCAACACCGTTCATTAGGGCTGAAAACAAGCCGATCGTGGTGTTTGTGATTAGATTTGAATAGATTTGAACCCTTAGTCCGATGAGGACGTAAAGGCTTGAATAGAGAAGTATGTGAGGAGCCGTGCGGGCTTGTGTTTAGACCCACATCGGTCATTCACTAGATAGATCTCAGGTACTTATACGGGATCAAGAAATCCAAATAATACCTTTCAACTAGATATTTGGCCGAGATGCTGGGTTATTAAAGGCTCAAACTATTGTCACTTCTATCCATAATTGAATGAGGTCCTTCTACAGGTTATTTGATGGTGATGTTTATGACTGTAAATTTTTGTAGTTATTCGGCTTATTTGTATATGCAATTGCTTCCAAAAAGACAGATTATAACTCCTATTAAAAATAACAATAAAAAAAATAAATAGAGGATAGCATTCATGTTTTGTTAATCTGTCATTTAAAACTAAAAAGGTGCTAAATTTGAAAAAGAAAATATTACTGTCTGCAGGAAGATTTGAGATCCTTCATGAGAAACATTTTCTCATAATTGTCATTATATATTTCAAAATCATCATAGAAAATATATTCCAAGTTTAAAATGTTTCTATATTTAAAGTTAAAAAGTGATTCACAACAATCAATAGTTATTAGTTATTATATATAATAACTAAAAAAAATCTTGAATCATTTGCATCTTAGTAAATAGTAATGGCTGTGTTGAATGGAACAGCTTATTTAATCAATTTTAACCAGAGTCAAATTCATAACCGTTGGTCTCGTATAATTTTTTGATCATCCACGTGGATAACCGGTTGACAACAAGTTAATTGTTATTCAAGTTAATCTCAGTGATGAGCTGGCTCCGCACGTTTTTGACTCGGTCCAAATTCGACACCGACCAGGAAAGCACAAAGGGACCCACACCCACCGCCTTTAGAAACGCCTACCCGATCTGACCGTCGCTTCCTTCTAATCCGTTCAATCTCTGCCGTTCCTCTTTCCCCACCTTGTCTATAAATAGCGGCCCACCACAGCCTTCCGGAGTCCGTCGGGCGCGCGACGTGCTGCTGGTGTTCGTTCGGCTGTTCTTTCACTGCGTTTCTTCTTCTTTGTTGGAGTAATATCTCTTCGATTTTGTTTTTTTTATTTAGGTTTTCTATGGTTCTTATGATCGGTCTAATCACCAGGGAAATATTTCTTGAAGATTTGCAGTAATTAAGGTAGCGAATTTCTTGAAGATCGCTTGAAGATTTGCAGTAGTTAGGTATTTTTCTATGACATGGTCCTAGGGTTTACAGAATTAGAATCGGTTTGTCCCTCGAGACTTAGTCGATTTGAGGATTGAATCCGGTTTTTCGTGATTTAGGTTTCCTCTTTTCAAATGGAATTTATGCGGTTCAGGTATCTTATGAAACTGGAAGTGCTTCTTCGTTAATCTCCAGGAATCAGCGGTGATGTGTTTTAATTGGATTCGGAGTGTTGCCAATCCGACAGTATGAGTTCCGGATTTCCTTGTATTTGGTTGAAGAACCGTTGCAGGATTATGAGCTTTTAGTGTTTTTTTTCAATACATCATGGTCTGTTTGAAAGCATCGCGGCAGTATTATTTTGTAGCTAGATGATGGTTTCTGATGTTTATAATGCCGATAGTTCTTGATCCCGATTCAATGTTACTTCAGGTTTCATACTCGATGTCACCAGAGAGGCATGATTTAGAGGCCGGAATTCAGATTGACTTCAGGGGGTTTCTCTATTACATGGATATGATGAATATATTATAGTGTAGGGAACGAAGACTTCTGATGTTTCATGGTTCTTGATTCTTGATGATTGCTTTAGGTTCCATCATCTCTTCAAACAAAAGAGATGATGTGGAGGCAGGGGTTCTGATTGCTTCTTTTCGAGGGTGTACCTTTTCCTTTCAAGTATTATGGTTTGTCGTATATTGTGATTTGAATAATTGGTTCGATTCTGAGAAGCAAGATGTGATCAGAGTGATGATTTTTTTTAACCTCTTGTTTTTGATGGAATCCTTTTGTTTGGTTGCAGTTGTATCGTTGAAGTGTCAAATTGCACTGATCCTTTTACCTGATCGGAGCTATCATATACTGGTTTGATAGAATGATAAATTCCATTTCCTTTGCATGTTGTCACTTCATATGTCAAGCATTGTGGCAACATGATATTTCTGCCGAGGCTTCTCAGAATCTACCCTTCCTGCTGCTTATTTGGTTGTTACTTAGAGATTATATTGCTGACTGGTTCAGCTTGGTTTGCCAGAATACCAAGTCATTACTTAATGGACACTCAGAAGCTGGAGAACATTGGTTCTCATATGGGATTTCCTCACCAATTTATATTTTGATTATAGTGTAATTTCATCATTTTGATCAGTCAGGGTTATGAATAAATAACTTAGTGCATTTGCTTTTCATGATCCAGAGCATTTAGAGTTAGAGTTGCAATCTTATGCTGCAAATAGAAGCAAAAGATGTCCTAGTCTTTTGGCTATTTGTGTTGTTGAGTGTGGTTATTACTGCTGTTGTTACTGTAGCATTTGGAAGGATGTGGTGGACATCATCTTTGCAGGGCTAGGTCATCTGATGCCTCCCTAGATACAAGGTACTTCAGATCTTAATTATTGGTTAGGAGGACTAATTTTTTCCTTGTATATTGATTTTGTAGGATTCTCGTCCACCTTCCAAGTCCCTTCACAGTTCGTCTTCGTTCTTGGGTGCTATTATTGGCTCATCTTTTTGATTCATTAGGTGCTTTGTGCTCTTGTGTTTCCTATAGTCCCTCTAAACAAGTTCTGGTTTGTCGGTGATAAATCTGCTATAGTGCATCTCCTACTGTACTTTCGATGGTGATCCCTTTTATATTGAGTGCTTATCTAGGTCTGGCATAATCTTGATTTCTTGGTTAATCTCATGCAGTTTATCATTTTGTGATTGATGTTGGCAGTTGTTTCATGATTTCCTGTTGCATTAGTAACCTGGGGATTCTCTCATTTGTTTGACCAGCACTGTGAGTTCTCAATATGCTATGGCTGCATTGGAGTATATTTGTTTTTTCATGAGGGGTTTCCTCACTTTGATTATTGAATTGATCGTAGTATTTTTTTTCCCCTTATGCTTTTAGTTCATGTCTTTCTTAGTTTGTTATTTGTGATGTTGCAGAAGAGCTTTTGCAACATGGGACAATCTTGCTGAAGGGTATCTTGGTCTGATAATTGAAGAAAGTTTAGAGGAAATGGAGTGTAATGCTACGATTTTTTTTTTAACGAATAGAATTTCTAATCCGTGTTCGTGGAGTTCATTATGCTAGCTTTTTTGTGCAGTAGCTGTTCATGTGGAACCATGAAGGTTAATTTATTATTTGTGTTAGCTTGTGCTGCAGGATACAATTTTTTCCCATATTTGCCAATATGGAAGGGTTCACCCTTATTTATATCATAGTTAGTATTTGATGCCTTTATGTTCCTAATTACCTTTTTTTTTAATAGGGGTTTCTTTTGGATTAGTATCTTAGCAATTTGGGTTAGTATTTTAGAAATCTTTTTATTTGCTTCACCAGAACCTTGATTTGATCAGTGAAGGCAATACTAGAGGATTAGGGTTAAGAAAGGATTTTTCATGACGAGGTTCCTCACTTCCACTGATAATCTAGGGGTCACAGCATGTGGGGCATGACAGTGATGATCTCGATAAGTGGATCTGCTTTTTATATGCTGTATCGAGTGTCATATCTGTGTTCCAGAAATGTCATTTGTGTTATTAATGACCTGGTGATGTTCTCTCATTTGTTTGACCAGAACCATCGGCTCTCAAGATAGCTTGGGGGATTGGATCATGATATGCTCTTTTGATGGAGGGTGTTCCTCAACCTTTATGATAGAATTGATAATATTTCTATTTTTTTTCTCAAACTTAAAGTTCACGTCATAGGTTTGTTATTTCTGATGTCGCAGAAGAGCTTGTACAACATCAGGTGATCTTGCTCAAGGGCATCTTTACCTGATAATGGAAGACAGTTCGAAGGAAATGGATCATAGTGAGATGATTTTTTATTAAGGGGCTTTCTCATCTTTGATAGTGGAGGTATTATACTACTTTTTCCTATACTAGCTGTTCATGGGGAATGGTGAAAGTTACTATATGGTTTGTGCTGTGGCGGTAACTTCTGCTGTAGGTTATGATTTTGCCCATGTAGAAGGGTTTGTCCATATTTATAGTTGGCCATTTTCAAGATTAATTTATAATTTGTCAATCTTTGTTCTAAGCATTGAAAGTATGATTGACTGGGATTAAGAAACGGTTTTCCATGATGGTGCTTTCTGGCTTCCACAAATTCTTTAGGAGTCAAGCATGTTGGAAATAACACATACTATGTTGGTAAGTGGTTTTGCAGCTAATATGCTGTATCAAGTTTCTTAGTTTCATCTATTTTCCACGATCTCATTCATCTCTGTTGCATTAGTGACCTGGTGAGCTTCTCCCATTTGTTTGACTTCCTTGAGCGCTCAAGGCGTTTTGGGTGGATGAGAGAAGGTATGTTTTTTTTTTATGTAGGGGTTCTTCAACCTCATGAGCGTTGCAGAAGAGCTTGTGCATTTGGGGCATTCTTGCTCAAAGGTACTCTTGATCTGATAATGGAAAGTAGTTTGGAGGAATGCAATGATAAAGGGGGTTTGTCATCTTTGATAGTGGAGTTAATATTTCTATTCTTTCCTGCACTAGCTATTCAAACTGTGGAGGTTAATTTATTATTTGTTTTGTTGCAGAGTTTGTGCTGTAAATTACGAATTTACCCTTCTGAAAGGGTCTGTTTCTAATATCATAGTTCTTATTTATGTACCTTTGTGTTCCTAATTTCCATTTGCAAGCTTAATTTAGAATCTGTGAAACTTTATTCTCAGTACCGAGGTTTTTTTTTTTGTGTTATGATCTTAGCAACCCTGTTATTTGCTTTTCAGAGCACCTCATTTTGATCAGCGAAGACAACATGGGGGAGTTATTAAGAAAGAAATTTTCTTGATCCACTTTGAAGAGAAGGGCTTGCATCTTTCAGTTTATGTTGTGAGGGTTAGGTCCACAAGATACCACAGCTTTTGGTGTTATATGATTCACCTCTGAGTTATGAGTTAGTAGTTCGATCCTTTTTGATTCTTATTTTCCTAGTAAACGGGCGTCCTGGGTGATAGGTTGTTTTACATATGAATTTGATTGTGCTATGTTTCTCTCTCTATCTACAGTGTTACATTACAGAGTTGAAGAATAATTTATTAGTATTTCCATCACAGAATGAATTCTGTTTTGGGTGACATTTTGGGCTTACCACCCATTTAGACCTGTTCGTTCAGCCGAGCAAACTAGGGAGATGTCAAACCAAATTCCTTGTCTGAAATGGCGACGTTAGTGAGCTGGTTAAAATGCATGGAGTGAGTGTGAAAAGCTTCATGAGGCAGAGGGAGAATGACATAAGTCTTTCGCTGTTGAGGTGCAGTTCTAATGTAGTGAGGGATTTCCAACCGGAGCTTGTAGAAAGACGGTAAGGGCTACCCATTAGTTACGGTGTACGTAGTTGTTAAGATGAAGCTTCATTTGGTGTTGATTCTAGACTCGATTGGAAATAACCTGATGAAACTGACCTGCTTTCTTGATTGCTTGTTTATCAAGAATGCGGCATAAGGGATGCACATTATTTTTTGATGAGGAAGGACTCGGACTTTTTGATCTTGTTGGTAACAGCCGCACTGAAGGGAAAACGCAAACATGGAACATGGGTGGGGAAACATTGATTGTCTGACACACCTCATGCATTGAGATATTAAGGGAGTTGGTGTTATATAGTAAAATAGATAATGGGATTATTGATGGTTTTTGTATACTATAGGCTATGGAGGTAAGTAGATTCTGGATTTGATTATCTTTGATGATCCTTTTTTTTATTTCATAGGGTTGAAGCTATCTTCTAGCTCGTATTCATCTTCATGCAGTGCCAGTTCTTTAGGAGCGAAAGCATATGATATGGAGGCTATTTTGTTAAGTGGCTTTGTCAAGGTCCGCCGTATCGGTATCGGTCGGCGTACCGGTGGCGGCCCGGACCGGTCCGTACCGGTGGCGTACCGGTCCGAACCGGTCCCGTACCGGTTTAGTACCGATTCTTCAACAATAAACTACCGGTACCGGATTTCACGCTGATCCGGTACCGGTCCCAGGCCGGACCGGTTCGTACCGGCCGGTACGGACCGGTACGGCAGACCATGGGCTTTGTAGCTGATATCTCTTGGTTCAAGAATATCACTCATTCTTATTGATCTAGTAACCTGGTGATCATCTCTCATTTCATTGACCCGCTTCTTGATCGTTATAGGATGTACGCACAAATTGGAGTATGATATGACCTTTTTCACTGGCGTTGTCCTCAGCCTTGATTGTAGAATCAGTTATAGTATTTTTCTCTGATACATAAAGTTTGTGTGATAAGATAACTTGTTATTTCTGTTGTTGCAGAAAAGCTTGTGCAACAGGGAAACAATCATTCTCAGGGTATCTTGATCTTGAAGACTATATGAAAGACTGGAGTGTAATGTTGCGATTTTTTATTAAGGGGGCTCGCTTTGGGAGTTTGCGATATTTTTTTTCCTACACAAACTATTCACATGGAAGATTGATTTGTGCTTATGTTGCAGCATGCAATTTTTCCAAGGCGAAGAGCAGAGTTTGTCCTTTAAATCCTAGTCATTGTTTACGTGCATTTGTGTACCTAATAATCGCCTTTTTCCATTATTAGCTTGTGTTCTCTTAATGTTTCTGGTCCCTTGGTATATTTTGGAAAATGCTGGATTATGATTTGTAATGGGCTTCATTTTCTTCCTGTTGCATTTGCACTATATTGCTTGTCTTGATAATCGCGCTACTATATTTTGTAGGCTCTGGCGTGTCTTAGAACCGATATAATAGTAGCTGCTACCTTTAATCTGGGTTTGTTTTTTTTCATACTTGTTCCAATTACTTAAATATTTTGTTATCTTTGGCAATCCTGTCATTTGCCTTACCAGAACTGTGATTTGATCAGTGAAGGCAGAATGGAGCAATCCAAGTAAAGCAGTGATTTTTCTTGCATTGGTGTGTATGGGAATTGATATATATTCTGCTACTGCTGAGTGACTTAGTAGCTGTTACATTTTAGCTGCTATTGCTGAGTGAGTGAGTAACTTTTGATATGGGTCAGTATTTCTCTCTTTTGCTTCACCAGAAATTTGATTTGATCAGTGAAGGCACCATGGGGGAATCCAAGCGATGAAGCAACTGTCGATGATGACGGTAGTACTATTGGTGACATTTCAGCCGATGAATGGAAGGGGCTCACTGGCTTATGCGATTTCATTATATTTTAATTATTTACAGACTGCTGGCTTCTTAATTTCATTATCAGTATCAAGATTATTGACGGTTTTACTCTATTTTTGCTTGCAAGTGGATGTAGATTTCTAGAAGATTTGCATTTAATAAGGTAGTGAGTTTCTTGAAGATTTGCAGTAGTCTTTTTGACTTGGCAATCGAATCTGGTTTCATGTGACTTTTTTCTTTTTGAAAAGAATTCCAGTGGATTGAGTTTTTTTTTTTTTTGTTGGATCTGGGTGTGCTCTTTTGTTAATCTACAGGTATTTGTTGTAATGTGTAATAATCAGTTTTGAATATTTCCAATCCGACCGTATGAGTTCAGACATGCTTATGATTTTCCTGCTGCCTGTATTACAGTTTTTGGTATTCATTTTGATAATTCTATTTTCAGTTTGAAAGCATCACACAAGCATTATTTTGCAGCCTGATTAGTGGTTTCTGGATGTCTCAAAAGAGATGTTCCTGATGCCAATTCAATGTTACTTTAAATTCCATCTTACGGTGATGGACAAGATAAGCATGATTCAGAGGCTGAAATTCAAGTTGAAGATTTGCAGTAATTAAGGAATTTTTTGCGACTTGGTTTTTAGGGTTCGCAGAATTGTTAGCTGTTTGTTCTTGTTTGAGGATTTGACGATTGAATCTGGTCTCTTGTGATTTAGTTTCTTTTTTTTACTAGAAAAGAATCCAAGTGGTTCAGGTTTCTTTCTTCTGGTATTGGGGGTGCTCCATCGTTAATCTGCAGGAATCAGCTGTGGTGTATTCTGATTGGATTTTTGCGTATTGCCAATCTGACAGTCCGAGTTCAGATTTACTTCATGATTTTCTTTTATTCGGTTGAAGCACTGGTGCTGGGGTTACGAGTTTTCAGTATTTGTTTTAATAATATTTTCGGTGTGAAATCATCAAGGAAGCAGTTTCTATGTTTCGGAGAATGTTTCTGATTCTAAGACGGTGTTATTTTGGTTTCCATATTCTGATGTTGGACATAAGAGGCTTGATTTAGAGGCCGGAAGTTCTTGTGAAGGGGGTTTCTTTATTACTTGGTGGTTTGATTAGTTGGTTTGAAACATGATGAAAATATTATTGTGCAGTGTGACAGTGATTTCTAATTTTGATGCTTAATCTAATCATGGTTTTTGATTCTTGATGGTTTCTCTAGGTTCCAATTTTTGAGAAGGCTGCCCTTGTTTTCCAAGTAATTCAACTCAAAGAGATGATGTTAAAGCAGGTGTCCACATTGGTTTTGTTTTGAAGGGGGTTTCTTTTCCTTTGATTATTTTCATTTTGTTCAGATAATGTGATTTGATCAATTGGTTTGATTCAGAGAAGCAATATGTGATCAGTGAGATGATTTTTTCCACTTCTTGTGTTTGTTGAAATCCTTCTATTTGGCTGCGGTAGGATTTGTTGTGGCAACAAATTGCACTACCTGATCAGAGCTATCGTATACTGTTGGCAAGCACCGTGGCGGCATAATAGTTTCTTCTGATCTTTACTCATCTTCTGTGGCTGCTTAGGATATATTTCCTCTGCTCTTTATTCCGTTGTTACTTCAGGTTATACCGCTCAATTCACCTCGTTTTACCAGTATCAAGCGATTTCTTAATGATGGATTCATGAAATATGATGCAGAGGCTGGAATTCAAGGTTGGGTTTCTCTAGTACTCTAATCATGTGATCATTTAGGATCAACTGACGAATTGATTGTGTTCGCTTTTCATGATTCAGAGCATTTAGAGGAGCAATTATGAAGCTGTAAATGTCTTATTCATTTGTTCGTTTGTGTTATTGAGTGTTTGGTGCTTTTGCTGTAGTATTTGTAAGGATATAATGAACATCATGTTCGATGGGTTGGAGTTGTTGGATGGCTCCAGAGATGCAAGGTATTTCAGGTTCTGATTATCTATTATATGGGACTCATCCACCATCTCTTTCACCATTCTTGTTGCTACTCAGTCTACCGGTCGAGTGCTTAGAGCAAAAAGCAGAGATGATTTGCTGACAGAGCGACTACTTTGGTACTTGAAATTATTCATATTCCGTGGGTTAGATGTGTATTATTGTTGTGTTTTTTTTGTCGTATTTGCAAGAGCTTGAGCTTGGCAATTGCTGAGGGCCAGAAAATCAGGGTTATTTCTTCCTTTAGATATCATTTGCTTCCTCCTTTATCCTAATTGTTTGCTGTTATTCAATGATTAGGGTCCTGTGACTCCTGTCTGAGATAACCTGCTCTTGGCTTTTTGGTTGGTTCTCCGAAAGTCTTGGTTGTGTACTTGTCCCTATACTTGCTCGTGTGGTAAATAGAAAGTTTGCGAATTTTTATTTCTTTTTTTTTAACTGCAAATTCGTTTCATCTAGTCATGACCATGTTCATAACGAGCTAATGGTAGTGGTTTGCAGGTTGATCTTATAGTCTGTTGACCTTGCTTCTTCCAGTTGATAGCTTTGGGAGTAGTAAGATCTCAATTTTTGGTTGTAGTTCACCTGTTACACAACATTTCATCAATTTTGTCCACCATAAGGCCCATCACATCTGTTGTTTTTGCTATCAGATTTCCTCTTGTGGAGATGCCATACTTGGTATATGTTTAATAGCATCATCAACTGCCAATCTTAATCTATGGTAACTCCTTCAAGGTTCTTTATAATCACTTTTCTTGTAGTACATATATGTCTTGTTTTCACTGTTATCTAGTATTTGAGGGATGTTTGTATTTCAGTTGTTTTGTGGAATTATTCCTCCATCTAGTCATGCCCTCATTTTAACAGCTTATGCGATTACCCGAACTTTCAGTTGTAGCTGTTTGGCAAATTTTAATTCTTTGACGTGTGCGAGGAGTAATGTGAAACATTAATTTATTATCTCTGTTGAAGGGCTTGTAGTGTTTGAAATAGTCTTGCTTAAGGGATCTAGGGACCCACTAAGTTAAGCCATTCTTTATATTTGTGGCTATTGTTTATGAAACATTGTCTTCCTTATTGCCTTTTGTTGAATCTGCTTTATAATTAGTTAGTTCATGTTTTGGATTCGGTCAAATCCGGAGAATTCTGATTTGGTTTGTTTTTAAGGAGCTTTATTATCTTCTAATACGCTATCTCTGGTCATCTTTTCATATCTGACAGATTGTAGGATTCAGTACATCCTGGGAGCGTTTTGAATGACACTGTCTATTAGTGATTTTGTAGCTTTTACATGTAATTGAGGTATCTGTGGGTTAAATTTGTTTTAAGGTGGCAATAATTCCTTTTGGTTAGTGGTTTAATTGTTTTCTCCAGTTCGTTTCACCAGTACCCTGATTCGGTCATTTGAGATATGGGGAATTGGACTGCTGTTGATGTGATAAGGTTAAGCTGTTATATTTGTTGCTTTTGCTGATCTTATGTTATGGTAAGCAATTTGCATGACTGTTTATATTGTGGCTATTGTTTGTTGACTTCTGTCTTCTTAATTGACTTTTTATCAATGCTGGTTCAGCATGAAATAAGAGAATATGTTCCTTATTGATCAAGGCAAATTCTGTAAAAATTATCTTGCAACCAGTTTCATTTTCATGTAGGTCCTAATGTTTGACTCCTTGTAGTGCTGGTGCGTCTTGGAAACAAAATGAATCGAGCAGGACTTAATTCTCGATGCACATTTGTTCAAATTCTGTAAAATTCTGGGTTCAGTTACTTGTAAACAGTCTCATTTTCATTGTTTAGGTCCTAGTCTCCGGCTCCATGGGAGTCCTACTTGGTGCATGTTGGAAACAAAATGACTCCAACAGTGGATAAATGAGTTAATATTTGATGCACATTATTCTAATTTCATCTTCGTTCCATACTGTTAATCATATGTGTTGGGTTATTAGCTTATTGATTCTTACATTTGTTTCACTAGAACCAGTGAAGGCAATTTGTAGGGTTTCCTCACTATTTGGTTTTATTAATTTTTCTCTAACCATGTTGTTTATAAGGTTAATTATTTCTGTTATTGCAGAAGAGCTTGTGCTGTAAGAGAACATCTAGGTTGATGGACAAGGTTGCTAATGAAAATACTTGCAGCTGATTTGCTGTATCAAGTTTCTTAGTTTCATCTGTGTTCCAAAATCTCATTCATTCCTATTGCATTGATGTTTTCCTCTCATTTGTTTGACCAGTAACTTGAATGCTTAATGTAGTCTGGGTGAATTGGAGTATGATATGCTTTTTCATTCATGGAGTTCCTCAACCTAGACTTAGAATTTGGTTTAATTAATTTTTTTCCTTACACCTGGAGTTCATGTGGTAGGTCAGTTTGTACTTCAGCTGTTGCAGAAGATCTTGGGCATCATGGGATAATCTTGCTTATGGGTATCTTGATATGAAAAGTTTGTTGTACTAGCTTTTCCCTACAGTAGATGTTCGTGTGGAATCATGAAAGTAAATTTACTATTTGTTCTGTTGCAGATGAGCCTGTGCTGTAAGACAGAGTTTTGCCCATATGGAAGAGTTTGTCCTTGTTTATGTTGTACTTATTGTTTGATACCTTTATGTTCCTGATTACCCCTTTTATTTCACTAGTTGGTTTTATTCCTTTGGGTTGACATCTTAATAATTCTTTCTATTTGCTTCACCAGAATATTGTTTTGATCAGGGAGGCAATATGGAGACTCACTTCTGCTGGGAACAAGATGGATTCTATGTTGATAAGTTGTTTTGCAGCTGATATGCTGCACTAAGTTTCATATCTATGTTCCAAAGTCTTGTTAAATCTCATTCATTCCTGTTGTTCCAGTAACCTTGTGACTTCCTCTCATTTGTTTGACCAGTACCAAGGTTTTAAATACCGGTGGGATAGTGGGGACCTGAGTGCTCAAGACAGTCTGGGTGGATTGGAGCATGATATGTATTTTTCATGGAGGGTTTCCTGAACCTTGATTGTAGAACTTGTTCTACTACATTTTTTTTACTCTTATGCTTTGATACTTGTTTAGTATGTTATTTCGGATGTTGCAGAAGAGCTTGTGCGACATTTGACAATCTCGCTCAAAGGCATCTTGATCTGATGATGGAAGACAGTTTGGAGGACTTGGAATATAATGATATGATTTTTATGAAGGGGGTTTCTCATCTGTGATACTGGAGTTATACATTTTCTCTTATAATAGCTGTTCGAGGGAAAGTGTGTATTTTTAATTTATTCTTTGTGCTGTTCAGCTGTAGGTCACGAATTTGCCTTAAGGGTTTGTTCTCACAGAACCTACCTTTCCTTCACAATTTTTGAAGAATAGAGAGGAGAATGGTATCTCATGGCCTTTCCTCTCTTTTTTGGTCACATGTTCTCTGAACCGAGCAAAACCTAATGGTTCCGCTTGGTTTAGTTCGAGCCGGTTCACAGTGGTTTCCCAATCAAGAGGCCAAATTGACTTGGTTTCTCACCAGTTCGAGATGCCCCGAAGTGGGAAGTTCGGGTCAGTTTGGCATAATCTTGATTTCTTGGTTAATCTCATGCAGTTTATCATTTTGTGATTGATGTTGGCAGTTGTTTCATGATTTCCTGTTGCATTAGTAACCTGGGGATTCTCTCATTTGTTTGACCAGCACTGTGAGTTCTCAATATGCTATGGCTGCATTGGAGTATATTTGTTTTTTCATGAGGGGTTTTCTCCCTTTGATTATTGAATTGATCGTAGTATTTTTTTCCCCTTATGCTTTTAGTTCATGTCTTTCTTAGTTTGTTATTTGTGATGTTGCAGAAGAGCTTTTGCAACATGGGACAATCTTGCTGAAGGGTATCTTGGTCTGATAATTGAAGAAAGTTTAGAGGAAATGGAGTGTAATGCTGTGATTTTTTTTTAATGAATAGAATTTCTAATCCATGTTCGGGGAGCTCATTATGCTAGCTTTTTTGTGCAGTAGCTGTTCATGTGGAACCATGAAGGTTAATTTATTATTTGTGCTGTTGCAGATTAGCTTGTGCTGCAGGATACAATTTTTCCCCATATTTGCCAATATGGAAGGGTTCACCCTTATTTATATCATAGTTAGTATTTGATGCCTTTATGTTCCTAATTACCTTTTTTTTAATAGGTGTTTCTTTTGATTAGTATCTTAGCAATTTGGGTTAGTATTTTAGAAATCTTTTTATTTGCTTCACCAGAACCTTGATTTGATCAGTGAAGGCAATACTAGAGGATTAGGGTTAAGAAAGGATTTTTCATGACGAGGTTCCTCACTTCCACTGATAATCTAGGGGTCACAGCATGTGGGGCCTGACAGTAATGATCTCGATAAGTGGATCTGCTTTTTATATGCTGTATCGAGTTTCATATCTGTGTTCCAGAAATGTCCTTTGTGTTATTAATGACCTGGTGATGTTCTCTCATTTGTTTGGCCAGAACCATCGGCTCTCAAGATAGCTTGGGGGATTGGATCATGATATGCTCTTTTGATGGAGGGTGTTCCTCAACCTTTATGATAGAATTGATAATATTTCTATTTTTTTCTCAAACTTAAAGTTCACGTCATAGGTTTGTTATTTCTGATGTCGCAGAAGAGCTTGTACAACATCAGGTGATCTTGCTCAAGGGCATCTTTACCTGATAATGGAAGACAGTTCGAAGGAAATGGATCATAGTGATATAATTTTTTATTAAGGGGGTTTCTCATCTTTGATAGTGGAGGTATTATACTACTTTTTCCTATACTAGCTGTTCATGGGGAATGGTGAAAGTTACTATATGGTTTGTGCTGTGGCGGTAACTTCTGCTGCAGGTTATGATTTTGCCCATGTAGAAGGGTTTGTCCATATTTATAGTTGGCCATTTTCAAGATTAATTTATAATTTGTCAATCTTTGTTCTAAGCACTGAAAGTATGATTAACTGGGATTAAGAAAGGGTTTTCCATGATGTTGCTTTCTTGCTTCCACAAATTCTTTAGGAGTCAAGCATGTTGGAAATAACACATACTATGTTGGTAAGTGGTTTTGCAGCTGATATGCTGTATCAAGTTTCTTAGTTTCATCTATTTTTCACGATCTCATTCATCCCTGTTGCATTAGTGACCTGGTGAGCTTCTCCCTTTTGTTTGCCTTCCTTGAGCGCTCGAGACATTTTGGGTGGATGAGAGAAGGTATGTTTTTTTTTTTATGTAGGGGGTTCTTCAACCTCATGAGCGTTGCAGAAGAGCTTGTGCATTTGGGGCATTCTTGCTCAAAGGTACTCTTGATCTGATAATGGAAAATAGTTTGGAGGAATGAAATGATAAAGGGGGTGTGTCATGTTTGATAGTGGAGTTAATATTTCTATTCTTTCTTGCACTAGCTGTTCAAAGTGTGGAGGTTAATTTATTATTTGTTCTGTTGCAGAGTTTGTGCTGTAAATTACAAATTTACCCTTCTGGAATAGTCTGTTTCTAATATCATAGTTCTTATTTATATACCTTTGTGTTCCTAATTTCCATTTGCAATCTTAATTTAGAATCTGTGAAACTTTATTCTCAGTATCGAGGTTTTTGTTTTGTGTTATTATCTTAGCAACCCTGTTATTTGCTTTTCAGAGCACCTCATTTTGATCAGCGAAGGCAACATGGGGGAGTTATTAAGAAAGAAATTTTCTTGATCCACTTTGGAGAGAAGGGTATGCATCTTTCAGTTTATGTTGTGAGGGTTAGGTCCACAAGATACCACAGCTTTTGATGTTATATGATTCACCTCTGAGTAATGAGTTAGTAGTTCAATCCTTTTTGATTCTTATCTTCCTAGTAAACGGGTGTCCTGGGCGATAGGTTGTTTTACATATGAATTTGATTGTGCTATGTTTCTCTCTCTATCTACAGTGTTACATTACAGAGTTGAAGAATAATTTATTATTATTTCCATCACAGAATGGATTCTATTTTGGGTGACATTTCGGGCTTACCACCCATTTAGACCTGTTCGTTCAGCCGAGTAAACTAGGAAGATGTCAAACCAAATTCCTTGTCTGAAGTGGCGACGTTAGTGAGCTGGTTAAAATGCATGGAGTGAGTGTGAAAAGCTTCATGAGGCAGAGGGAGAATGACATAAGTCTTTCGCTGTTGAGGTGCGGTTCTAATGTATTGAGGGATTTCCAACCGGAGATTGTAGAAAGACGGTAAGGGCTCTCCATTAGTTATGGTGTACGTAGTTGTTAAGATTAAGCTTCGTTTGGTGTTGATTCTAGATTAGACTGGAAATAACCTGATGAAACTGACCTGCTTTCTTGATTGCTTGTTTATCAAGAATGAGGCATATGGGATGCACATTATTTTTTGATGAGGAAGGACTCGGACTTTTTGATCTTGTTGGTAACAGCCGCACTGAAGGGAAAACGCAAACATGGAACATGGGTGGGGAAATATTAATGGTCTGACACACCTCATGCATTGAGATATTTAGGGAGTTGGTGTTATATAGTAAAATAGATAATGGGATTATTGATGGTTTTTGTATACTATAGGCTATGGAGGTAAGTAGATTCTGGATTTGGTTATCTTTGATGATCCTTTTTTTTATTTCATAGGGTTGAAGCTATTTTCTAGCTCGTGTTCATCTTCATGCAGTGCCAGTTCTTTAGGTGCGAAAGCATATGATATGGAGGCTATTTTGTTAAGTGGCTTTGTAGCTGATATCTCTTGGTTCAAGAATATCACTCATTCTTATTGATCTAGTAACCTGGTGATCATCTCTCATTTCATTGACCCGCTTCTTGATCGTTATAGGATGTACGCACAAATTGGAGTATGATATGACCTTTTTCACTGGTGTTGTCCTCAGCCTTGATTGTAGAATCAGTTATAGTCATTTTCCCTGATAGAGTTTGTGTGATAAGATAACTTGTTATTTCTGTTGTTGCAGAAAAGCTTGTGCAACAGGGAAACAATCATTCTCAGGGTATCTTGATCTTGAAGACTATATGAAAGACTGGAGTGTAATGTTGCTATTTTATATTAAGGGGGTTCGTTTTGGGAGTTTGCGATATTTTTTTTCCTACACAAACTATTCACATGGAAGATTGATTTGTGCTTATGTTGCAGCATGCAATTTTTCCAAGGCGAAGAGCAGAGTTTGTCCTTTAAATCCTAGTCATTGTTTATGTGCATTTGTGTACCTAATAATCGCCTTTTTTCCATTATTAGCTTGTGTTCTCTTAATGTATCTGGTCCTTTGGTATATTTTGGAAAATGCTGGATTAAGATTTGTAATGGGCTTCATTTTCTTCCTGTTGGATTTGCACTATATTGCTTGTCTTGATAATCATGATACTATATTTTGTAGGCTATGGTGTGTCTTAGAACCGATATAATAGTAGCTGCTACCCTTAATCTGGGCCTGTTTTTTTCATACTTGTTCCAATTACTTAAATATTTTGTTATCTTTGGCAATCCTGCCATTTGCCTTACCAGAACTGTGACTTGATCAGTGAAGGCAGAATGGAGCAATCCAAGTAAAGCAGTGATTTTTCATGCATTGGTGTGTATGGGAATTGATATATATTCTGCTACTGCTGAGTGACTTAGTAGCTTTTACATTTTAGCTGCTATTGCTGAGTGAGTGAGTTACTTTTGATATGGGTCAGTATTTCTCTCTTTTGCTTCACCAGAAATTTGATTTGATCAGTGAAGGCACCATGGGGGAATCCAAGGGATGAAGCAACTGTGGATGATGGCGGTAGTACTATAGGTGACATTTCAGCCGATGAATGGAAGGTGCTCACTGGCTTATGCGATTTCATTATATTTTAATTATTTACAGTCTGTTGGCTTCTTAATTTCATTATCAGTATCAAGATTATTGATGGTTTTACTCTATTGTTGCTTGCAAGTGGATGTAGATTTCTAGAAGATTTGCATTTAATAAGGTAGTGAGTTTCTTGAAGATTTGCAGTAGTCTTTTTGACTTGGCAATTGAATCTGGTTTCATGTGACTTTTTTCTTTTTGAAAAGAATTCCAGTGAATTGAGTTTTTTTTTTTTGGTTGGATCTGGGAGTGCTCTTTTGTTAATCTACCGGTATGATTTTCCTGCAAATCTTAATCGCTTTTGAATATTTCCAATCCGACAGTATGAGTTCAGACTTGCTTATGATTTTCCTGCTGCCAGTATTACAGTTTTTGGTATTCATTTTAATAATTCTATTTTCAGTTTGAAAGCATCACACAAGCATTATTTTGCAGCCTGATTAGTGGTTTCTGGATGTCTCGAAAGAGATGTTCCTGATGGCAATTCAATGTTACTTTAGATTCCATCTTACGGTGTTGGACAAGATAGGCATGATTCAGAGGCTGAATTTAAGTTAAAGATTTGCAGTAATTAAGGAATTTTTTGCGACTTGGTTTTTAGGGTTCGCAGAATTTTGAGCTGTTTGTTCTTGTTTGAGGATTTGACGATTGAATCTGGTCTCTTGTGATTTAGTTTCCTTTTTTTCCTAAAAAAGAATCCAAGTGGTTCAGGTTTCTTTCTTCTGGTATTGGGGGTGCTCCATCGTTAATCTGCCGGAATCAGCTGTGGTGTATTCTGATTGGATTTTTGAGTATCGCCAATCTGACAGTCCGAGTTCAGATTTACTTCATGATTTTCTTGCATTCGGTTGAAGCACTGGTGCTGGGGTTACGAGTTTTCAGTATTTGTTTTAATAATATTTTCAGTGTGAAATCATCATGGAAGCAGTTTCTATGTTTCGGAGAATGTTCCTGATTCTAAGTCGGTGTTATTTTGGTTTCCATATTCTGATGTTGGACATAAGAGGCATGATTTAGAGGCCGGAAGTTCTTGTGAAGGGGGTTTCTTTATTACATGGTGGTTTGATTAGTTGGTTTGAAACATGATGACAATTTTATTGTGCAGTGTGACAGTGATTTCTAATTTTGATGCTTAATCTAATCATGGTTTTTGATTCTTGATGGTTTCTCTAGGTTCCAATTTTTGAGAAGGCTGCCCTTGTTTTCCATGTAATTCAACTCAAAGAGATGATGTTAAAGCAGGTGTCCACATTGGTTTTGTTTTGAAGGGGGTTTCTTTTCCTTTGATTATTTTCATTTTGTTCAGATAATGAGATTTGATCAATTGGTTTGATTCAGAGAAGCAATATGTGATCAGTGAGATGATTTTTTCCACTTCTTGTGTTTGTTGAAATCCTTCTATTTGGTTGCGGTAGGATTTGTTGTGGCAACAAATTGCACTACCTGATCAGAGCTATCATATACTGTTGGCAAGCACTGTGGGGACATAATAGTTTCTTCTGATCTTTAGTCATCTTCTGTGGCTTCTTAGGATATATTTCCTCTGCTCATTATTCCGTTGTTACTTCAGGTTATACTGCTCAATTTACCTCGTTTTGCCAGTATCAAGGGATTACTTAATGATGGATTCATGAAATATGATGCAGAGGTTGGAATTCAATATTGGGTTTCTCAAGTACTCTAATCATCATGTTCAATATTGGTTTGCTGTAGTATTTGTAAGGATATAATGAACATCATGTTCAACGGGTTGGAGTTGTTGGATGGCTCCAGAGATGCAAGGTATTTCAGGTTCTGATTATGTATTATATGGGACTCATCTACCATCTCTTTCACCATTCTTGTTGCTACTCAGTCTACCGGTCGACTGCTTAGAGCAAAAAGCAGAGATGATTTGCTGACAGAGCGACTACTTTGGTACTTGAAATTATTCATATTCCATGGGCTAGATGTGAATTATTATTGTGTTTTTTTTGTCGTATTTGCAAGAGCTTGAGCTTTTCAATTGCTGAGGGCCAGAAAATCAGGGTTATTTCTTCCTTTAGATATCATTTCCTTCCTCCTTTATCCTAATTGTTAGCTGTTATTCAATGATTAGGGTTCTGTCTGAGATAACCAGCTCTTGGCTTTTTGGTTGGTTCTCCGAAAGTCTTGGTTGTATACTTGTCCCTATATTTGCTTGTGTGGTAAATAGAAAGTTTGCGAATTTTTATTTCTTTTTTTTAATTGCAAATTCGTTGCATCTAGTCATGACCATGTTCATAACGAGCTAATGGTAGTGGTTTGCAGGTTGATCTTATAGTCTGTTGACCTTGCTTCTTCCAGTTGATAGCTTTGGGAGTAGTAAGATCTCAATTTTTGGTTGTAGTTCACCTGTTACTCAACATTTCATCAATTTTGTCCACCATAAGGCCCATCACATCTGTTGTTTTTGCTATCAGATTTCCTCTTGTGGAGATGCCATACTTGGTATATGTTTAATAGCATCATCAACTGCCAATCTTAATCTATGGTAACTCCTTCAAGGTTCTTTATAATCACTTTTCTTATAGCACATATACGTCTTGTTTTCACTGTTATCTAGTATTTGAGGGATGTTTGTATTTCAGTTGGTTTGTGGAATTATTCCTCCATCTAATCATGCCCTCATTTTAACAGCTTATGCGATTACCCGAACTTTCTGTTGTAGCTGTTTGGCAAATTTTAATTCTTTGACGTGTGCGAGGAGTAATGTGAAACATTAATTTATTATCTCTGTTGAAGGGCTTGTAGTGTTTGAAATAGTCTTGCTTAAGGGATCTAGGGATCCACTAAGTTAAACCATTCTTTATATTTGTGGCTATTGTTTATGAAACATTGTCTTCCTTATTGCCTTTTGTTGAATCTGCTTTATAATTAGTTAGTTCATGTTTTGGATTCGGTCAAAACCGGAGAATTCTGATTTGGTTTGTTTTTAAGGAGCTTTATTATCTTCTAATACGCTATCTCTGGTCATCTTTTCGTCTCTGACAGATTGTAGGTTACAGTACATCCTGGGTGCGTTTTGAATGACACTGTCAATTAGTGATTTTGTAGCTTTTACATGTAATTGAGGTATCTGTGGGTTAAATTTGTTTTAAGGTGCCAATAATTCCTTTTGGTTAGTGGTTTAATTGTTTTCTCCAGTTCGTTTCACCAGTACCCTGATTCGGTCATTTGAGATATGGGGAATTGGGCTGTTGTTGATGTGATAAGGTTAAGCTGTTATATTTGTTGCTTTTGCAGATCTTATGTTATGGGAAGCAATTTGCATTACTATTTATATTGTGACTATTGTTTGTTGACTTCTGTCTTCTTAATTGACTGTTTATCAATGCTGGTTCAACACGAAATAAGAGAATATGTTCCTTAGGTATCAAGGCAAATTCTGTAAAATTTTCCTGTAACCAGTTTCATTTTCATGTAGGCCCTAATGTTTGTCTCCTTGTAGTGCTGGTGCGTCTTGGAAACAAAATGAATCCAGCAGGAGTCCTGCTGCAGGACTTAATTCTCGATGCACATTTGTTCAAATTCTGTAAAATTCTGGACTCAGTTACTTGTAAACAGTCTCATTTTCATGGTTTAGGCCCTAGTCTCATGGGAGTCCTACATGGTGCATGTTGGAAACAAAATGAATCCAAGAGTGGATAAAGGAGTTAATATTTGGTGCACATTATTCTAATTTCATTTTTGTTCCATACTGTTAATCATATGTATTGGGTTATTAGCTTATTGATTCTTACATTTGTTTCACTAGAACCAGTGAAGGCAATCTATAGGGTTTCCTCACTATTTGGTTTTATTAATTTTTCTCTAACCATGTTGTTTATATGGTTAATTATTTCTGTTATTGCAGAAGAGCTTGTGCTGTAAGAGAACATCTAGGTTGATGGACAAGGTTGCTAATTAAAATACTTGCAGCTGATTTGCTGTATCAAGTTTCTTAGTTTCATCTGTGTTCCAAAATCTCATTCATTCCTATTGCATTGATGTTTTCCTCTCATTTGTTTGACCAGTAATGCTTAATGTAGTCTGGGTGAATTGGAGTATGATATGCTTTTTCATTCATGGAGTTCCTCAACCTAGACTTAGAATTGGTTTTATTAATTTTTCTCCTTACACCTAGAGTTCATGTGATAGGTCAGTTTGTACTTCTGCTGTTGCGGAAGATCTTGGGCATCATGGGATAATCTTGCTTATGGGTATCTTGATATGAAAAGTTTGTTGTACTAGCTTTTCCCTACAGTAGCTGTTCATGTGGAATCATGAAAGTAAATTTATTATTTGTTCTGTTGCAGATGAGTTTGTGCTGTGAGACAGAGTTTTGCCCATATGGAAGGTTTTGTCCTTGTTTATGTTGTACTTATTGTTTGATACCTTTATGTTCCTGATTACCCTTTTTTTTTCACTAGTTGGTTTTATTCCTTTGGGTTGATATTTTAATATTTCTTTCTATTTGCTTCACCAGAATATTGTTTTGATCAGGAAGGCAATATGGAGACTCACTTCTGTTGGGAACAAGATGGATGCTATGTTGATAAGTTGTTTTGCAGCTGATATGCTGTACTAAGTTTCATATCTATGTTCCAAAGTCTTATTAAACCTCTCATTCATTCCTGTGGTTTGTGGTTCCAGTAACCTTGTGACTTCCTCTGATTTGTTTGACCAGTACCAAGGTTTTAAATACCGGTGGGACAGTGGGGACCTTGAGTGCTCAAGAAAGTCTGGGTGGATTTGAGCCTGATATGTATTTTTCATGGAGGGGGCTCCTCAACCTTGATTGTAGAACTTGTTCTACTACGTTTTTTTTATTAGAGTACTTGTTTAGTATGTTATTTCCGATGTTGCAGAAGAGCTTGTGCGGCATTTGACAATCTTGCTCAAGGGCATCTTGATCTGATGATGGAAGACAATTTGGAGGAATTGGAATATAATGATATGATTTTTATGAAGGGGGTTTCTCATCTTTGATACTGGAGTTATGCAATTTCTCTTGTACTAGCTGTTCAAGGGAAAGTGTGTATTTTAATTTATTCTTTGTGCTGTTCAGCTGTAGGTCACGAATTTGCCCTAAGGGTTTGTTCTCACAGAACCAACCTTTCCTTCACAATTTTTGAAGAATAGAGAGGAGAATGGTATCTCATGGCCTTTCCTCTCTTTTTTGGTCGCATGTTGCCTCAAATGGACTTAAACCACTCCGAATCGAGCAAAACCAAACGGTTCTGTTTGGTTTTGTTCGTGCCGGTTCACAGTGGTTTGCCAATCAAGAGGCCAAATTGACTTGGTTTCTCACCAGTTCGAGATGCCCCAATTCGAGATGATTGCTTATTTATAGTTGAATTATTGTACTAACTGTATGCTCTCCAGTATAGTGGGTTATATGAAAGGGTTAAAGAATAATAATCTGCTATACGTGCTGTCACGGTTTTACATGTCATTTTGGATGAAGGGAAGGGGGTCCGCTAGGTACACCATTCATTTACTGTAGTTGTCATTTTATGGACTGTTAACTTTTTTAATTGTTTTATTATCAATATTGAGAATGTTCATGGTTTTGCTATACTGTAGGCTGTGGATATGCTTAGATTACGGATTTGATTATCTTTGGTCTGCGTCATTTTTATGTCCCATAGGGCAGGCAATCTTTTGGCTTTGTCTTCTATCTGCATGCAACACCAACTATAGGAGTCAAAAACATATTGGGGAACATATGGCTGCTATGTTGATAAGTGGATTTTTGGATGATATATTGTTGTTTCTTAGTTTCATCCTTGTTCCAAAATCTTATATATTCTTGGTGGGTCTTATTTGTCTGACCAGTATCTTGATTGCTTTGGATGGAGCATGACATCATTTTCTTGTGTAGGGGAGTTCCTATTGGTTATTCTAATTCTTTTCATTATTAAAGTCCGTGTGATAGTTTACTTTGTCATTTTTATTGTTTTTCAGAATAGTTGGTGCTACAAGGGACAATATTGCTCCGTGTATCTTTATCTAGTAATTGAAGACAGAAGGGAAAAATGCAATTGATTTTTTTTTTCAATGAGGGATTCCTCATCTTTGATGGTGTATTTCATTTTATAAATTTTTGCTGCAATACCTGTTCAAATGAGACTTGGAAGGTAACTTATTACTGCTGTTGCAGATGAGCTTGTGTTGAAATATACAATTTTACGGATGCAGAAGGGATTTTTTTTTTTTCATATTGCAGCCACTGTTTGGGTTATAGTTCTAATTCTCTTATTTGCTTCACCAGAACATTCTTACAAGTGAAGGCAATATGGAGGAATTGGAGCGTTAGGATTTTCATGATGGTTTTAGTAATCTGTTGGCTATTGATGTTTGTAGAAAAATGATTGGGTATCATTGATGAGATTCATTCTGATTCACCATTGGGTTGAGATTATTTCTTGTTGCCTCCATGCAGTACAGGTTCTGAGTGTTGGAAGCACTTTGGGAATGGTATGGAATCTATGGATGCTGTGTCGATAAGTGGATTTGTAGCTTGACTCCAGTTGGGGTGGATTGCTGAATTTTTTTCCGATGATGGCTGAATCTCTCTTTTTTCTCAACTGAAGGCTAGGGTTTATGCTTATTAGACGTGGAGAGGAAGAGGACTAGGGCTAGGTTTCAGACCTGAAACTTAGGAGGATTGTGCTTTGAAGGGTTTAGGGCTATAGCGTACATTCTTGGGCTTATGCTTTTCCATCTTTTGTCTTTATTGCTGATGTGTTCCTGAGTCCAACTGCATGGTAGAGAGCCAGTACATCTATGGAAAATAGTGTGACAACTGATCCTGTTTGTGAGCATGTTTTTTTTTCACCACAATTGCACTACTAATAAAGGTGAGACAAATGGTGTGAGGATTCTCCTGATAGAGCTCTCTCTTATTTGTGGTGATGTGGATTGTTGATTGGAGTGTGACGTTCATTGAGTAATTCATTCTTTCATGGTCATGGTCAATATCTTGCTTTCGGTGATTTGAGCCTGTCTGAATTTGTGATGTTGAATTCGATTTTGTGCTTGGTACGGATGTTGGACTACAACAAAATTTAAGCCAACGTTCATGTTCTGCTTTATCATATGCTTGGTGCGGATGTTGGACTACAACAAAATTTAAGGCAACGTTCATGTTCTGTTTTATCATATTTTCAATTTATGAATTATTTGGTTGGATTTACCTGAATTTTGTCTGGATCTCGCAATTTGTTTTTATATATTAGAGATAAAAGATGTTGGTTGCTTTTCTTCTATTGTCCACGTCAGATTTTTCTGGCATCATTCTTTGTGTTACCAGTTCTAAAAGTGTAGGTTAATAGTGGGTAGTTTTTCACAGACGTTGAAAAGAACGTTTGACTTAGGCGTCATCCTGCTTTTATGCGTACTGTTTCAATGTTTTTTATGGCTACTGGACATTTATTTATGTGCTATAGTTTTGTATGTCTTTAATGTACGTTATTTTTATAGCTTAACACTGCCAATGCCGGTCCCCAGCCCGGATGACAAAAAGTGGAGGGGGCTAATGATAATTTGTTTAAGTCTAATATTAGTTATTGAAGTTTGATAGCAATAATTTGTCATATTTTAGTTTTAATAGAATTTTTGTGGTGTTTTGCATCATTGGTCCCTCATAAAAATAATTTTGCAGCTTTTGTTGGACACTAAATGAAATACTTGAGTTATTAAAGTCTGATATTAGTAATATCTGTCACTGATAATTTATGCATCTCAAGCTTTGAATTTTTAAGCATTAGATTTGCAAACAAGAGGGTCGCATTTGATTCAAGATTTCTTGGCTGAACTGAAATATGCACCATTCAAAGTTCAAAACTGTCTTGTTAGATCTTGAAGGAATTATTCTGTAGCAACCATTCACATCTCTCTTTCCATGCTGATGCTATGGAGAGGTATTTTAATGTATTTGGTGAATCCGCCGTTTCGGCTATCAGAATTTCTATGTTGACCACCAACCATTGTTGTGTGATTCAAGTTGATAATGTCAAATTTGTTATTTTTGGTTCTTTGATGCTTTTGTGCGACGGTTAAAAGGTTGTCTCTCGTCTTGGATGTAGGTGAGAAGGGATGGAGAAGATAACATTTATAAAAAAAAATCATGCTAAAATATTATTATTCAAAATATGTTATAATCAAAATAAATACGAAATGAGAGCCATCTTTTCTGTTTTTCTGTTAAATTGTTGCGTGCTATTCCAGAGGCACAGTTTCTTTCAAGATAGACTAAGGCTTGGACTGCATGAATTGTGATTTCACATGAGCTAAAATAATATGTGATAGGAGGCAAAATGGATCGTCCTACTCCAGCATTGAGCTACATAATTTCGGCCGAGCAGAATTCAGAGCCGAGTAGACTAGATCTCGGTCCCGCTAAGAGTCCGGGCAACTTCGCCCTCGCCAAAGGCCGAGCTGATCTCGGTCCTGCCAACCTTGACCCTGTTGAAGATTCTGTAGATCCCCAGAACAAAAGCAATGGTTCCTCCCCAAGGCCTTGTATAGCCTGTCTCAACCGCTCTGATCGGCCTGCTCAGATGGCCGAGCGGCTAGATCATGCCACGTGGGAGATCTAGAAGTTTCTTCAGCAGATTTTTTTGGATCGCGGTGTTAAAGGCCCATCATTATGATGATGGCCGCCTCGGAGGGCGGGGCATTGATGATTGGCTCCTCGCGTACCATCAGATAACGCCTCAAGAGGGAACGTGTCCGCAACGCATTGAAGAGCTCCCTCAACCACTTTCACTTGGAATGACGTGATGGATCTTCAGAATAAATCTGAAAAAATATCTCTCGTATCCTCCGCCCGCGAGATGGATTTCCATGATTCATGCCGCTAGTTGATCATAAATCGGCCCGAGACTTTAGGTAACGGCCGAGATCCTCATCCTATAAAAAGAGGATAGGAAAAGGTCCTCGGTAAGCCATTAGAAGAAATTCAAAATACTTAAAAACCTCTCCAAAAATTTGGCTAATTTAATCATCGAAGGATCTTCATCGAAATCTCCGGCCAAGGCCTTGTGAAAACATTTCATTGTACACCCTTCGATTTTATGTTGTTATGTTCGGTAAAATTTTTAGGTCTCGTGTGAAACAAATGCACTGCAAATTTGCCCGGTCTAGGTTGTTACCCTACCTTGGTCTTTCAAATTGATTTTGAATCGTTAGATATCTTACTCAATATTTAAATTTATAGTTTTATTAATTTCTGTAAGATCCTGTTTAAGGCTTGCTTGGGACTTGTGTATGGCGTCGAAAACTTTGTGCGAATGTTAGGCCATCATATTATAGGCTTATGCTTGCGCTAGTGATCTTGACTTGCCTGTTGCTTCACTTTCTACCCCTATGCTACAAGTCTCAGCGAGCAATCACACCACATAAGAATACAAGAAAGAAAAGAATCGGCAGTATATTGATGAAGAGACATAAATTTTAGATGAGGTAGCAACTTTAATATAAAACTCTACTACTTTGTGACTCTGATGAATAATAAATATTGATATAATGGAAAATGTACAAAATTTTGAAGGGTTTGGTTTGCAATTAATGTTGACATAATAATAAGCTTACATAAATCTTTAGCATGTGCAAGATTTTGAAGGGTTTGGTTTTTCTGTTCTATTATTTATCCAATCACCTGTGAATTGAGTGGAGATCTGGATAATAATCTTTAGCAATTTTTCTTTACCAAAATGATAAATTAAGCTGGTAATTTTCTCTCCTCCTCAGTCCACAAAGATCTTCCTATGTACCATATCAATTTCTGACTGTCACATCGGTGGAGTACTTGACGCTATGCATAAGAAAATTGTACAGCTTAACTAGAACAGAAAAACCATTAGCATGCCCCAACCAACCAAGTGATTTATTCCTATACGTTCGTTTGGTTGAAGATAATCTAATTAAAAAAAAATAAATTTTATATTAGATTATTATATTTGGTACGAAAAGAGGATGGGTAAAATGGTAAAATAAATGATAGATTCTATGAAGTTTAATATTACTAGAAGGATAGTATTTTTGTTTCCACATTAAATTATTGAGTGAAGATAATCGGAAATCGTTGTTGCTTGATGGAAATATTTCCACTCTTTTCATATCTTAATGTACAAATATGCTAAATCCAAATTTTTGTTTCTTATATAATAATTTAATTTCCTCCAAACTAATCAATTAATGGTGTCATTGTGTTTAAATATATTTACTTAACAAGAAATTGAGACTATTACAATTTATTTATAATAAAAAATATATGTTCTAATAATTTATTTAAAAGTAATTTATTAATTTATATAAATATATTTTGCTATACTGATAGCTTTTATGTAAGTGGGTCATAAATGACTAACGAATGGATAAAAAAAATATAATTATTTGAATTATTTATTTAAAATATTGCTGAAAATTTGACAATATTTTATTTTAAGTTATTGGAATGGACAACTCATACAAATCTAGTATGGATACATCCAATATTGTCAGAATACATAGAACCCTGTAATTGCACTAGAATAGTCCTCTTGATCACCCATCCAATATTTTCTGTGTGTTCTGCCCTAAATGAAGTTGCTTAATCAGTTGCGTTGTTCGTTTTCCGGTAAACATGGACTGTTTGGAAGCTGTCAAAATTTTTAATCATCCTCCATATGTCTCCGGCTTAGACACCCATCCAATAACAGGGAATGAATTTCCCTCTAGAATGAGTCCCGAAGTATTGTCATGGCAAACCTCAAGTCCTTCGAGGCTCCTCTCAACTCTTCCCCAAGGACTAAGACATCGTACAGGTGGCAGCTACGTGCACCGATGAATTCCAAGCCTCTAATGACAAAAGCTACTCCTCCTTTTGCTCCTTTGTTCTTCACACTATGATCAAAATTGATCTTAAGCAAAAATTCATCATGGAATTCTTTTCCTTTGCATCATTTCCGACCAATGGCCCTTTATCCACTGAGTCATACAGGCACATACTTTGCATCGCAAAGTGCGCTTTGGTCAACCAGCCTCTGAGCACCAGGGAAACTACCTAGAGGTTATTGTAGACCTTAAGCCATTATATTTATGCAAGGACCGTCCATCTCTATGAGGTCGGTTAATGGTCCAACGAGCACAGTAAGTCACCATGGGGCCCCTTCCGAAGTCTTCAGACATCCTGGGCTCTGATCCTAGTGCTGAATGTTGAATATTTCTATCATGGACAGGTCTACATCATCTTTCTGGATGTTGACTGTTGGATATTTTCAAAATAAAAGAACAAAATAAAAGGAATAATTATTTTAAACCATCGACGTACAGCCAACCGTTGTGAGCATTTTTTTTTCGAAAACTTTAAAAAAAAATGTTTAAATTTTAAAATTTAAAACTTAATTTATTTTTACTTTTAAAGTCTTAAAAAAAGTGGCAGTGCCACGTGTTTTGAAACAAAAAATTTTAATTTAATTTTTTCTTGATTCTATGTGGGTTCAACGCCATGATTCACATCTAGGTTGAGGAGTCACGAACATAACCAAGATGTTCTGATTATTGTATCAAAATTGAAATCAATGGTTTAAGAAACTAAAAATGAGATATTAAAAGTTTTGACCCTTTTTTTTTTAGCAAAATATCTCATGGTATCAGTTAAAACTTGATCAGTATATTAGTTCGGACCTTTCTTCTTTCTTTTACAATCTTAACTGAGCTTTTTACTAACTGATTTAAAATTAGTAAATAATAGTAACTAATATTGGTTTTAATATTTATGTGTCTATTCTTTTCTAACTTCTACGTCTTTCTACCCATATAAGTCTAGATCTTTGTTCATCTTGACATCTATCACCAACCTAAATGACTAATATTTCAGTTTTAATAATTCTTGTGAAAAGAAAAGGAAAGAATAGAAGTTTCATTCATTCTAATATCGTATCCATGGATATCTCAAGTTAATATTATTCTGTCTCAACCAACATAACTAAAAACAACATTTTATACAAGTACCAATCATAGTATTCATAATATTTTATACAAATACTGATCATAATATTCCTTTGATGTAAGACTAGGATCGTGCATTCTAACATATATAATGTGTAATTTGTTTTCGGACAATTTTGATGTTTATGCAAGAATTTTCCAAAATGCATTATTTTTGTCTGTAAACATTTTAAACTATATAGATCATATTCAACAATCGAGATCTCATTTCCATCCAAAGAAAAAAAAAAAGAAAACAAAAAAAGATTTCATTTTGCTACTCTAGTTAATGAATTTGACAATTAATGCAAAGCCTTTTCTTTATACTCCAATCATGTTATTTAATTACTAAAGTATATAATTGAAAACTAAAAATATACTTTGTTAATTATAATCTACTAGTTCTAAAAACATTAAATTTGAAATCAGCAGATTTTGTTAGTAGATCCTAGCAAAGTAAAAGATTTTCTAAGAGAAAGCAAGGAGACCATCCCATACTTTAATTACCCAAGTCCAAATACTTGGGGAATTAAGATTCGAACCCAAAATATATGGTTGCAAAGAAAAGAGGTGCCATCACTAAGACAAGAACAAACTTATCTAGCAAAGTATAAGATTAAATTAAAAACTCTCTTTTTTTGGCAGCCATTTTATACAATTTCATGACCACCAAAGCATTTTATAATTTTATTTGTAGATTTTTTGGTTGTCTAAATCATATTTAACAGTTTAGACTTGCATTTTGAATAGTCCACCATTAATTTGAATACTTAAACCTTTATTAAAAACTTGATGTTAGGGTTTGTTTGGTATTGCTCATTTATTTTTAGTCTTTATTTTTAAAAAATAAATCACAAAATTAAATTTTATTTAGAGCTATTATCTTTATTTTCTATTTTTAACAATTCTTTCTATAAAATATAAAAAATTCTGTCACTATTTTCAAAAATAATAAACTCATATTTTTACGACCGTCTCCTTCTATCGTCGCCGCCATTTCCACATCCACCGTCGACATGGCAACGCCATTGCTGTCAATATTTACAAAGGGGATTAGTTTCAATCTGGAATTTTTACATATGATACATGGCCATAAATTTTTTTCTTGTTTCCACTTCTCAAAAAAAGAAATCTTTTCTTGGTTGCAGGTTTTGACCTCAACTCGAAAGCATTTTCCAATAGCTTCCGATGGGGGTAACTGTTGCTATTCCAACCATCGGTCTTCCTCAACCAAAACACTTTGTAAAAGAGGGGGGAAAAAAAAGCAGCAATGGAAAGCTGCAAATTGGCCAACTTTTCGGGGTCAGCCTTCTGAGCTACTACTATAGTATAGCCCTTTTGATGATCCCAATACTTAGAGAAGCAAACTGACCTTTTTATCCTTCACCACCTCTTAGTCCATGGCAATTGGCATTGGGCATGTTGGTCATTTTATCGCTTTCATAATGCTAGAAAGGGAATTAGATGCAAAAGCTTTGACGTGTATGCAATCTAAACAGCGATAATATAAATTACAAAATCCGACCTAATGATACTAGATTTAGTACAGACATGTTTGCTTGAAATCTATCCCTAAGAAGCTACAAATATAGTATTGACAGGTGCGGAACTTCATCTCCTCCGAATCCTCCTTTCCCTTTTCCACTTCAATCAAATCAAGCCTCCGACCTCCACCTCTCATCTCCTCTTTAACAGATTCTGTTCCCTAAGAGCAATAGAAAGACAGATGAGGAGAAAAAGTTGACTCTTTTGTCTCCTCTGTGATATTGCCCTCCACTTGGAAGCTCTTGATGGTGCCCCTATTCTGAGCCAGTCGATAAATTTTTGCGCCAAGGTCTCATTTTGATACTTGATTTCGTCTCTTCAGGGAGAATCCCCATCTGATTATCTCTCCAATCTCACAGATCCATTATTTTCGTTTAGATGTTGTGGAACCAGTAATACTGTGATGAAATTAGGGTTCTGTTCCTCTGGTTGCAGTTTGTTTTAATCCTAGTGAGTAGACCTTTCTATCTATTTTTGGATTAAGGCCTAGTTGGAGTTGAGTTGAGTCGGACCAACTTTTCTATCTATTTGTTTCTGAATCTATAGTTCTGAATTCCATAAATTTGGTATTTGTAGTTGTGAAGCTGGGTTTTAGTTAGGCCTCTAATTTGGATGAATTAATAATGACAGGAAAGGGATCGTCTTGCGGGACTTCTTGATTGATACGAGACTCTTTCGTTTGCACTTTGATTTAATATTTGTGGTTTCATGGAGATATTTCGTTTGGATTTTCATAGTTTTCTCATACGGTGAATCTCTGTTTGAGAAAAGGTGGGTTTTTTTGGGGGGGGTTCTGGGCTCACTTAAATTTGCAAGGCAACTGTTTGGTATAATTCTTCAAAAAAAGAGTGGAAAGAGTTGCCAAGATAAATTTAGTTTTCTTTTCAATCAAGCAACATATGCAGTAAGGATGGATGATGGAGAAGTAGACCTTTCAAGCCACCTCCTGTTGCCAAACCCTGAGATGACTAACAGCTTTGACGAGTACTTGAGGAACAGTAGGACATGCACCCACACCCACACCTGTAACCCTCCAGGACCTGCAGCTGCCATGCATACCCATACATGCTACCACACGCATATGCAGGTTTTTGCCACCACTGATGGAGAGAGGGGAGGAGAAGAAGAGCTGAAGACATCACGGAAGCCATTGGGGAACAGAGAGGCTGTTCGGAAGTATCGGGAAAAGAAGAAGGCCCAAGCAGCTTATTTGGAGGAGGAGGTTAAGAAATTGCGCCATGCGAACCAGCAACTCTTGAGGAGATTGCAGGGGCAAGCAGCGCTTGAGGCTGAAGTGGTTAGATTGAGAAGCCTTCTCGTGGATCTCCGAGCAAAGATTGATGCTGAATTGGGTACCTTCCCTTTCCAGAAGCAATGCAGTGGTGTTGATTTAAGGTGCAATAATGCCGCACGATGTTTTGGTGGGAATGGGGAGGTGGCTGGTTGGGAAGGGAGCTGCGGACCTGCAGTTGTGGATTGTCAGATCAATCCAAATGGGGATATCAGGCAGAACTTGGAGATTTCTGAAGCTGTGAATTCGATGGGTGTTGTGGGGAGTTTGGTATCATCTGCTTCCCAATCTGAGTGAATTGCTTAGCTGAACTTGCAAGGTTTGAGCTCCTCAGCATCTTGTTATTTCCTTGGTTCTCATATAATTTCTGAGCTATCTTTTGAACTGCTTTGTCACTGGTGTTAATAGCATCCGGAGTGAAGATTTTTCGATACTAAGTATAAGAAATGATGACAGACTTGTTATAAGAATAATGTTCCACAGAAGGCGCATGCTTCCTGCCTGTAATGTGAATTGGAAGCTTTCTATGTACATAATAATCTAATGTCTTTTTTTGGGATCGATGTACATGGTAGTCGTGTAATAAAATCTGTTTTTTAGAAATTCTGATTGCCTGAGTTGTTCAGTGGTATTATCATATGTTTAACTTTTTTGGACTTTTTAGTTCTTCAAATATAAATTGCCAACTTGTTATATCTTATAGAACTGTATTGATATTTTCTATTATCTTAGAGGCTATATGAGATATTATTTTTCATTTCAAGTGGCGGAAATCCCTATTATGTTTATCAACTACAGGGGAAATACTGAGACATAATATTGGATCTGTTTAATATCTGAGCTATATATTATGCAATCCTCTTTTGTAGCTAGAAATCTCTGTTCATAATTTTGGCTTGCAAAAGACATCCCTGTATGTCCCAAGATGATTGCTTCTAACATAATACAATATTTTGCTTTGAAGAACTTTTCCAACTTATAGGTCATATAGAATCCAAGATTGGGATCTAATTCTATAGATTTTCCCCCCTTTTGGAAGAGAATAACATGCTTTTTAGTTGAAGTCTCTAGTGTTAGGCGATGTCTGGGAACGTAACTTACACCATGGAGTTTACAATGGTTGTATGTCATTTGTTTGGCAGAATCTTCAAATGCTTTTCAGGGCACACTCTTGGCTTAACTAGATGGCGTGGAGGTTGCTGAAGGGGTTATTAACTTGAAACAATAATTTAAGTCATCCTGTGAGCAAGCTATTAAATACTTTAGAAATTCTTTCTCAAGCGTTATTTTAGAATTATGTTATTATATTGTCTTATGCAATAATTTAGGTCATCATGGGAGCAAGCTATTAAATACTTCAGAATTTTTTTTCTCCAGCATTATTTAGAATTGTGTTACTGCTCTATCCTGGTAGGCAAGGAAGGAAACAGAATATCTTTTGGTTTCCAGATGGTTAGTGTGTGGTGTAGGTTAATTTACTGTTCCAGGTTCTAGGAATCACCTTGAACTGAAGCAAAGTCCCTTTCATGGGTATTAAGTGCTAAAAGCACTCGAGGAGGGGGAGTGGGTATTGAACTAGAAGCAAGTGATCATGCAAACTCTGCTTAAAAGATGTTTCAAAGCAACACAGAATATTTGGATTAATTTGGCAACAAACAGCTTTTTTTTGTTACCATAAATCGACTAAAGATTTGTCCAAAGATTTGTACTAATATACGGCAATCTGTTGTGGAAGATCTGGTAGTAATAGACAGAGACTGGAGGATGTTAGATTTATTCTTGACATCACAAGTGGGCTTATTGGTAAGAATTGAACGATTTCGTGGCTGGATTTGTGACCATGATCTCTCAACCTTTTCAACAACAGAGTGCAGAGTACTAGAACAGAAGAATGGAAGAAAAAGGAAATATCAGCTCTAATTCTTTTCAATAATAGTTTTTTTGTCTGTAAAAATTGATACAAGCTTATAAGCATGCTCAATAAAAGTGGCCCAAGATTTAGCATTGCTCATGGACTATAGTGAAATTATATTTGCTCTTGCTATCACTGTAAGATTATTATATATCTATAGGAATGTTCAAGATGTATTTCCCCTAAGCATTGGGAGGTATTGGTCAATTAGTCAATTGTCAGGGTTCCCTATATGTATGAGATCCTGAATTGTAATAAAAGAACACTTCCAGGACTGCTCTCGTTCAGTTCCTCATATTTGGAGACATCCAATCTGACAATTTTTGTTGTCAAATCAGTATTACTATGCAAATAGTTATTATTGTTCGCATTTTACTCACTGGTAAGTTATATAAATTAGAATGTATGCTAGACCAAGCTAAGACTGTGAATTTATCTAAATCAATAGTACCATCAAAAATAATTTGATCTGATACTGTCACAAACTATACGGTTACTATTATATAAAGAATATCCGTTACCCTGTGTCTGTATAAAACATTAAATTATCTGTATATGGAAACTGAATTCAGGCAAAAGAAATTGATCAGATTCTCTTCATGATAGAAGTGTCAATCTGCTGTATCTTTGTTCTTTTTTTTTCTTTTTTTTGTTACATCAATCTGCTATATCTTTGTTCAGGTAGCAAGAGGAAACTATGTAAAGGTAATATGTGCTAAAGTGAATAAACAATTTAACTTTATTTGTTTTGTTGTGAATATTTAATACCATAATGCCAATCAAATATGCATAAAAGTATGTATATGCCATTGATATAACCAGAGAAATGAGGCCAGACCGTGTAGTTGTAATGTGATGGAAGTAATAGTTTCTTCTGTTAAAAAAGATAAATAGACTGATTGAATATTAGGTAACCCTTTAGTTCTGAGAGATCTTGTCTGCTGACAAACAACAACAGGCATATCTAAGCCACTTGCACATTTTTATAACACTCCATGTCACTTAAATTACAAGATACCGCAACTTGGCTCTGCAATGTCACACTTCACATTGTCCTTGTACTAACTTGCACAGTTTGGAGCTTCAACTGACTGAACTAATACCTAATGATGATTTAAAGGATATAGAAGCTCTACTTTCTTGGTCAGATCCCATTAAATATATAACATATTATGTTTATTTATGGATCCTGGTGAGCTGCATGCCTTGATTACAACTTGTGAAGAAGCCCAGTTTATGATTACTGCTGACAAATTCTCTTTATGAGCGCAAACCGCTTTCGCATATCATTTCAGATCTTCCATTTCTTCGCTCTGTTTGAGTTCAACTAATTTCCCCTCATCTCACTATGTCTCCATAGTTCCTTTTTTTTGAAAACATCCGGACTACGATTCTTGTATAGAAAATGAATCTTGATGGTATATGGTAGTTCGAGTACTATTTTCATCTATTCATATGTTTTTTTGTTCCTGGCATCGATATGATTATGTTGTAACACAAGCAGTTGTAGGCATGCCTTTGATTCTGTGAATGGTAGCATCTCATCTCATCCCTTGTCATCTGATGCTGAAAAATATGTAACGATGCTGGAGAAAGAACTAGTTTGTTTCTGTCAAAGCCAGCCACCACCGTCGCCACTTAACCTCCACCTCCCTTGGCGTAGAAACTGAAAGTAGCAAGAGGAATAACATACTTACATACATATTCAAAATCCTATAATAAAATACGATCGGTGACTTAAAATAATACAATTAACGTATGGGTGTTTAAAGCGGTTATAATAAAAATAACACAAACATTGTATGTTCAAAGTGTTTTATTAATGAAGTATCATGTTTGACTTGATATAACACAATTACTATATAGATGTTTAAAGTGGTTATGATAAAAATAAGGCTTAATTACTGAAAAAAATTCTATACTTAAGCATCTGTTTCAATTTTCAATTTTTGCAATTGAGTATGGGTACTTTATAAAGTGTTGCAATATTAGCTTGCCATCAACTGGCATCTCATTTTGCTATTAAAGTGCCTCCGTGGAAATGGCATGTAAAATAACAATAATGAGATGGAAATGATGTGGAATAAAGAATTGGAAATGAAAGGCTTTTGTCCACCATCTTCCTCCTACCCAAACCCCTCCCCTCCTCCTCGTCCCTCCCCTCCCAACTCCCTCTAACTCCACCTTCCCTTTTCTTTACATTCCTCCTCGTCTCCTCTCCCCAGCTGCCGACTCCCACCCTGCTCTCAGACTCCACCCACACCTCTTTGATTTTAAAAATAATCACATATTTAGAACATATTTGGATATTTGATTTGACTTAAATTAAGCATATTTTTTTCAATTTAATTATTATTTTTAGATGGTTAACTATAAAGTGGTTATTGTTGATGATTTAATCTTTTGGAGGAGCATGTAAATTAGTATTTCATTTGTAAACTTTTCAATGCAAATAAGATTTTAAAATCTAAACTAGCATTGAATATAAGATGCCTAACTAAGAACAACTAGTAACTTTCTCATCCTACTACTGCCAACTTGCCAAGGGCTCTATCAACTGACATCTTCGAGAAGTTCCATAGGACTCTACAAGCTCTATCAAGGCTTGCATAGAATTCACCTAGTTAAAAAAAAAAAGAGCAATCACGAGTTAATATGTAATGAAGAGAGAAAAGCTTTCATAGATTGTGTAAATATGAGACCATGGGGTGCTCAAGCTCGGCTATTCTCTACTTCGAATATGACATAGGGTTCTAAGGCACTTGCAACTTACTCAAATATAAAAGAAAATAACAATTATACTTTAATACTTAGGAGTTTGAATACGATTTGTATTTTGAAAATAGAAGAAATTTGAAATAGCTAGGAATTCGAAAGAGGCTAAAGTTAAAAGAATTTATTAATCAAATAAGAATAGTAAATTGTAAACTATTTGAGACTCAAATTTTAAGCGTAGCACGCATGCATCACAAGTTTTGACTATGAAAGAACTTACTCTAATACCATACTAACGCAAGCAGTGTTAGGGCGGCACCGCTAAGCGGCACCTTAGCGGATGATTGGCAAAACCAAAATAGTTCTAACTAGACCAGAAGATATAGATATTTAGGATTAAAAGAAAGAAAATAAAATTTCAAAATCTAAACTAGATATGAGATGCCTAAGTTAAGGATAACTAGTTGCTTTATAGTATCACTACTAAAGGGCCTCTTTATTACCAATGATTCTACCAGCTAATACCTTGGAGGCTCGAGGGACTCCAACTAGCTATATTGTTACTCCCTAGAATCCACTTGAGCTTGTGCAAGATCCACGACACAAAACAAAAAAGAAAAAAATGGAGCAACTATAATTTAACATGTACTCAAGAGAGAAAAGATTTCATTGGTTGTATGAAACTGCGTATATAAAGGGGGTATTTGTAGATTCCAGGGCTTTATACTAAATAAAAGTTAGGATTTCTCAAAACTCAATTCAAACTCGACGAACTTGTGAAGCAAAGTTTCTACGGCTAAATCTTACCTTAAGAGCATTAACTAGGACTCTAACAAGTATTTATAGAAGAAAGACATAAAAATTTGACTATAAATATTAGAAAATTCATCGCTAAAATAATATATTGTGCTATGATATTCTTATAATTGTCTTAAAATGTATCAGCAATCATGATAGGTCTCTTGTAAAATGACCATAACTTCTTTATTTGAGCTCTTATTAAGGTGATTCAAGGTGTATTGTGGGATAACTCGATGATGAACATGAAAGTCATTTGAGCTTCATATTAAATCTGTGCTAACCAAGATAAAAATATCTTTTGGTTAATGTGTATATATCTATATCTAGTACTACGACTTAACTTAGTATTGCCCAATTTTTATAAAAGTTATCCATATCAGACACTTCTGAGTCAAGTTTCACCTAGTGTACTTCCTCTTTCAAGAATTGGATAGGTTCGGAGGTCATCCAAGGATTCTTGTCGGTCTTGCTCCAACATAATTCTCGATGCCTCCATAGTATCTCTCTCCTTCTTGATGATAGCTGACCTATCTCTAATAAAGCCAATCGTCACTGAATTTGGTATGATATGGTTCAATATCAAGATACCACAGGGTAGTGCGTTCTTGGCTTGCATTCCTACTTATCTTGACATACTCAAACCCAAGCCAAAGACATGAATGATCTTGTGATATTTTATTACTTGAATCCTGACATGACTTGATCCTTCAATGGTTTGGTCTGAAACAAAATTTAGACCCAAAATGTTAGTAGATCTAGATATAAGTTTATTATAATCTTGATTAAACCTAATCTGATAACAGGCCCTGTGCCCTAGTTGTCATACTGCCCTGGTTAGCAACCAAAAGTTGCAGGTTTTCCTCTTTTTTTCTTAAATAAAAGATTAATTAATGTAATCATTTTTCATGCTTGATCTTTTCTTCCTTCAATATATATAAATATTAGTATATCAATATTATTCATTTTTTCTTGTTTATATGTTAGCATTATTTTCAATATATTATTGTACACTAATATTGGATGAACGAACTTGTCAATTTCTAGAAAAACCATCTTTTTATGTATTATACTCATACAATATTCTAACAACATTTTTATCCTTAGATGGCATCAAAATAGCATAACAGCAAAACCACAATTATTATTTGAGATAACTGTATTTATTTGAAAAAAAAAGATGCTATTCAAACTAAATTTACCAAATATTAATATTACTTTCAAATAACTATCCAAATAATTAAACTCACCTAATATAAGCCTACTCACCTCCGAAAACACTAATTAAATGTTTTGCATAAAATGGAGCAGTGAAGTCTAACTTTTTCTAGAAAATAAAAATAAATACTAAGATTTTGAACAGTATGGTTTACATTGCTCTTATTCAAATAAATTTTTTTTAGTAAAGAATTTTTTTTTTTGGCATGAATACCCACCTAATCTCTAATTTTGCATGAATATCCTTCCGAAATTGATATTTGCATATATACCCTTATAAAATACTTGTTTTACTATTCTATTTTTTTTATTCTTGTTTTTGCATATGTATTCACACCATCCAACGTCGTTAAAAAATTAACGATTTCAAATTAAAATGATTAAAATATTTTTAATGAGTAGATATGCAAAAAAAAAAAATATTTATAAGGCGATCATGATGGAAAACAAAAGTAATTTTAAAGTTCTATTTATTTTTAATAAAATAAATATTTTTTATTAACGGTATTAGAAGAATCGTTATATTAGGGATATTTGTATAAAAAACAATATTTTATAAGATTACAAAAATAAATATAAATTTTAAGAGAGTATTCACATAAATTTAAATTTTTTAAAAAAATATTTATGCAAAAAAAATCCAAAAAAATAACTCCAGATGCTAATTATCCAGATCCAATTTTTTTAGGAACCTACGACCCAATAGCTAGAGAAATGTGGACGCTAAGATTCGGTTGAGTATTTAATTTAAATATTACAGAGCCGGGCCCAGTCCCTGGCCGACCATTCCGCCAAAGCCTGTTCGCAAACAGACAAATGGGCGCGGGAAAAAATCAACCGCTCGCGGGTGCACGCAAAGAAATCTCCCTCCTCCCGTTGTCTTGGCTGCACGCAACGTGCACGATTAAAACTGCCCCACCTGTTCTCAGCCGCATGTAATGGTTAAAACAGCAAACATACTATCAGACAAATCAGAAGCCTCTGACATGTGGGTCCCACTGAAACTACACCTCTCTCTATCTCTCTAGCCGCTTCCTCGCTCTCCACAACGTTCCATCATGTTTTGTATATGTTTTTCTTTTTTTTTATTCTCTTTAAATTCTCCGAGCTGCTCTTGTCCCCTCGGGGGTGGCTTTTCCCTCTTTCTTTGGAAGCGAAGGTGGAAACTTTAGAAGGAGGAGAAGAAGATTAACGAATAAATCGAGTTTGATCGATCCGTCGACCTAAGAACTAGAGGTATAACTGAAACCCTCTTTTAAATTCGTTCCAAAATAATTTCTTACTACCTAGTGGTTGTTTAAGGAAAAAAAGTTCGTGTTTTTCTTTTTTTTTCCTTTTTTTTTTTGGACGACATGCTCAAAATCCGTTTTTTTCCAACAAGTTCTTATCTTTTTCTTGTATTCTAAAGTTCTAATTAGAATTCCAAGGAGCCGTGTTACTATTACTCAAGAATCGGGCATATATTTTATTCTTCTGAGGCTTTAGATTTGTTTGTATTGTTTCGGGCTTAGTGGATTCATACGACTAACTTGCCTTTTCTGTAAATTTTAAGATCCTATTTGCGGCACATAGTTCTTTGATTCTATTTGCCAGTTTAATCATCTTAGTTTAATATGAGTTTGGGTCCTTGTTGGTTGAAAGGGTAAGTTGATTCTGGCAGGGCAAGTAGCCTTCGAGAGATGGAATTGCTTTCTATTAGCTGCACCTCTGTGCCGTGCCATCACTCTGCTACTCTGAACTGGAAAGTTGTAGATAATAGCCGAAGTTTGAAGAATTCCAAGCTCTTTCCCCATAGAAAAACTGGAATTTTCTGTGTTGCAACCAAACGCTCTTGGGGTTTAGGGAGTTCTCACAAGGACAGTAATAAGGTTGAGAATCTCTATCAAAAAGAAGAGACTAGATTGTTAAGTCTGCTCGAAGGCCTCCGGAATTGTGCCGTTGCTGAGAATACAACTGAAACTTATAATTATTATGTGACGGATGGAAAAGTTGGTCTGAGGGACATTCCCAGGAAGGTCGACGAGGTCAAGAAGGTTTTAATTCCAAGTTTACCTGATGAATCTGAGGGCAATCCTGGTTCTCCAATCAGTAGTTGTTTTTGGGAATGGAAGCCAAAATTATCGGTGCATTATGAGAAATCTGGGTTGGAGAATGTTAATGCGCCAAACGTGCTCTTTCTTCCTGGTTTTGGGGTTGGGTCTTTTCACTATGAGAAGCAGTTGAGAGATCTGGGCCGTGATTATAGAGTGTGGGCATTGGATTTCCTAGGACAAGGCCTGTCATTGCCGACCGAAGATCCAGCTCCTTCTGACAAGCCAAGAGAGAATTCTGAAGAGAGCAATGCAGTGTGGGGTTTTGGAGAGGCTTCCAAGCCTTGGGCGCAAAACCTAGTCTACTCTGTTGATCTTTGGCAAGACCAAGTTAAGCATTTCATTGAACAGGTATACTTGCTAGACTCTCTATTTATGCAGGTTCTAAATTTTTTATTTAACTTACTTAGAACAAACTATTTTGAGGGTCTTTTCTTTAGTTAAAAAAGCTCTTAGCTAGATCGTGCCAGATGATCTTTAACTTTTCTCGATAAATGCATAAGGAATTGTTACTTAACTTGCTAGCTCTCATTCCTCCATTAATTAAGAGCTAATATTAGAAAATTCAAGAACTTTTTTTTAGAATATTTATTTAACCTTTTATATCTTCACGTCCGCAAATACCTAGTTTGCAAAGTAACCAATTTCGCCATCATGAAAGCTCTATACTGTACCACTGAACTCATTATCTTTGGTCCTTACATGTCTGGTTAGTGGAGTTGCATACTGATATTAAACGTGCAATAACACGGACTTGAAGCCACTTATAACTGATTCTGTATCACTCATATATGTAGTTAATCGACTTCATGGTTGAAATCAAGCTTTATATTTGATATCATTTTACAGGTTATTGGTGAACCAGTTTATGTTGTTGGGAACTCTCTAGGAGGCTTTGTTGCTATGTACTTTGCAGCAAACAACCCAGAGCTAGTAAGAGGAGTTACATTGCTCAATGCAACACCATTTTGGGGATTCCTCCCTAACCCCACTAGATCACCTAGGCTGTCCAAATTGTTTCCATGGGCTGGGACATTTCCTCTACCTTCAAGTGTGAGAAAGCTCACTGAGTTCGTGTAGGTATTAGTAACTTACTATGATCTTTTCATCATTTTATGACTGCAAATCATTGCAAGTTTCTGTTTTTTCTGCATATGTATGTATCAACATGAGTTGATTTCTCCACAGATGGTTGTGGTCAGTTCCATATTAGAATAATTTTCTAATGAAGTATATAACATAAATTTTTTGAACAATTTATTATGCTCTGGGTTCTCTAATGACTCAGGTTTGACCAGGGATTTTTTTTCCTGCCTGACTTGCTTAAGAAACAATTCTGGAAAATGGTCTCAATCATTTGTAGTATGGATTAAGTTGGTCAAGTCAATTAGAGGAACCATTTGGTGTACTCCAGCTATCTGGGCCCCAAGTGGGTCATCTTGACATCGTTCCTGATTCCATGGATGGTTTGATAATAGATCCATATCCAACCATTGGATCAGCACACCATTTTGGGTCTATATTTTTCTGGACTCCGGTGGAAACCCAAATATTTTGCAACTTTTGCAATCTTACAAATATGATTACTGTCAGTTTAGGGTAAAAGCAAAATTCATTTTCTATGCTTTTATTTGATGTTTTCTAATCATCAAGTCATATACATAGGAGAACTTATAAGCTTAAATATTTCCATTCTTTTTATATTTAAATAAGAATGAGGTGAGATGGTCTTTTCTATGATTTAGATGGCAGAAGATAAGTGAACCCAGTAGCATACTGGAGCTAATAAAGCAAGTTTACGTTGACCGTTCTACAAAGGTCGACAAAGTCTTCTCTCGCATAGTTGAAACAACACAACATCCTGCAGCAGCTGCATCATTTGCCTCAATAATGTTTGCTCCCAAGGGACAGCTATCCTTCCAGGAGGCCTTGTCGAGGTATCAGTGGAACCAAACTATTAGATGCAAGTCAAAATCTTCCATATCCATGCAGAAGAATTGTTCAAAGCTTGTAACCTTTATGCCCTTAACATACACAAGTTGCTTACTGTTTTGTCTCTAATTTTTTCTTCTGAATGTAGGTGCCAAATGCAAGACATTCCCATCTGTCTCATGTATGGCAAAGAAGACCCCTGGGTTAGGCCTGTTTGGGGCCTTAAAGTGAAAAAACAATTGCCAGAAGTACCATATTATGAGATTAGCCCGGCAGGTCACTGCCCCCATGACGAGGTTCCTGAGGTATGTACCATTTATCATTTTTGATTTTAGATCTGGAACTTTTTAATTTGGGTTGACTGCACAGAAATTTGTAATTTGATTGATTATCTTGCGAATTTGATATGCTTCTTGAGTGACAAATGGCAAAGGTTAGTCCAAAAAACTACCTTATACCTTCAAAGTCACATTGCTAAACCTGCAACATTTTCTGGATCCTGCTGAATACGTGTTACAGTAATAGCCCATAGCTAGCCACTATTTAACACCTGAAATCAACTAAATCTAGCTAGAATTATTGGATACCCCACTAAATCAAAATTCAACTGAAGGAAGCGTGATGTTTAGAGAGATTTCATAATTCATCTTTTTACAAGTTTAGGAACATTGCAGTAGCAAGTCAGCCCCCAATTCTACTGTTCTATCTGGATGTCTGGTTTAAATACTTTTGATAATGAATAAAAACTTTATGTGGTGTAACCTAACCATAATTTATTTGACTGAGAAAGTGATCTGCTATGCCTTGTAAGAAGATTTTTCTTTAGCTAGTAGTCAAACGGAGCACAAGAACTGAAGTCCTGCAAGAATGTCCTAGGATATTATTATTTTAGTACTATTACAACTTGCACTAATCTTCTAGTGATTTCCAAATAGATTGGGGTTGTTATTTTTGTGATTTGCGATGTGATTTTATTGTTGGCATTGGTGACAACATGATTTGAACCGTCTTTTTCTTTCTATTGTTTCCAATGTTGTTACACATTCACTGATGTTGGAGAGTATGTTAGTATATAATATTGGTCGCAGTTAAAACTATTGTTACTCATTTGGTGAAAGTCCAGTTTCATCCTTGGTGTTCTTTTTGTTGCCATAACATCTTACTCTTCTGAAGCAGTAGGAAACTAAGGGGCATGCAAGAAGTATAGAATAGAGAAATTTCAAAGAAAAAAAGAAATGAGAAACAAGGGATTACATTTACAACAAATTAGATAGATTCTATATGTTATTGAAAGTTCATCTGGATAGCAGATTGTCAACAATTCAAATACAGAAGTTGTTGATTCAGACTGGAAATCTACTTAGGACTACTGTTATAGATGAAAGCCTACATCACATTTCCATTCGTGTACTTAGAAATCATAAGTTTTCATTTTCAATAATATCTTATAAGTAGCAATCTTTTTAGACTCATAAATACATGCATCTGGCACTCCAGTGATCTGAAACAAATCCTCTGAGTGTACAAGATAACATTCATCAAGATTAGAATGACAAGCTAAATTTTCTATGCTCTTGTCTGTAGTATGTAGCCAAAACATGTCCAATAGACCTACAATCTGATAGGCACCAGGAATGTTCTACGCTGAGCTCCTTGTCAGGAAAATAACTTGTCTTCCATGATTCCATCTTAACGGTAACTTAAGCTCTTCTTCATCTTGGGGGGGTTTGCAGTTTTTTTTTTTTGATGGGTAATGAAAGATGAAAATGCTTTGCATATCACCACATGTGCTCCTAATGTCCCCCTTTCTTATGCAACATGTTTTTTGGTAGCAATCATAAAAGAACATGATGAGAAGGAGAATTTGGTGAAAATGCTGGAAGATGTTTGTTATGCAAACTCATGTGTCACAAAGGTTGACAATCTTCTCCTATATGCTGCTGCCAATTTAAATCAGAAGCTTTGATCAATGTTTCCAAAATTTAGTGAACTTCAATTTGAAGGTTAGATAAAAAACAGTTGGAATCCATTGTAGGACCTTTTCTTTTTTTTGTGTGTGTGTGTGAGAGAGAGAGAGAGAGGGTTTATCTAGGCTTGGTGAAGCTGTTTGTTGCACTGTGTGCATGCTATATCAGACTGGTCCATGATAACTACTGGGAGCCGGTTATAGACAGGCTGTCATCTTGTTCATGAGAAGCAAAGAAATAAAACAATCACCAACTCTCATAACTGCAGTACAGTTGGGCTTTATTCTTGAAATTTTTTTGGTATTGCTAATGAAATCATCGGATAAACCCGACAAGCACATTCAAGCTGCATTTCTGGGCATATCTAACAGTTACATGAGAGTTCTTATCGAAAAACATTCACAGTTATGGCCTACCGATTAACTTACTAGTGTACTCTTGCTCTGCCATCAGATAGGGCCTTGAAAATGGATATTGACCGTAGCTGCTAGGTAGTAGGGTATTATTTACCGCAAGAGACTCTTATGCTGCACATATGCGTACTCAGTAGATTGAATGATCACAGCATTGGAGTTCTCATGATGAAGTCATTGTTATGTGGATTGGAAAAGATATTGCATATTTTGTTTAAAGATTGGTAAGCAAACCTGTTCTTACCTTCGCATTGTAATGCTCTCATTTAACAAAAAATATAGTTGTTGAAGATTCATAATACATATTGCAGGAACATGATTTGTAGTAAGTAACAGCTGGAGCACTAAAAGTTCACTTGCACAAAGCTAATTTCTAATAAATTAGCATATGAAGGCGCTCACTACGAAGACGTAAGTTCTACTATCTAGGACATTAGACTTCCATGACATTTTTAGGTTGTCCGACCTGTATTACACTAACCGACCTGTATCAACAGATGTAAGTTCTACTATCTAGGACATTAGACTTCTATGACATTTTTAGGTTGTCCGACCTATACTACCCTAACCGACCTGTATCACCTTGTACCAACCTTGTACTGCCCAGTATTACTTGGTAAACTTTTTCTTTTTTTTTTTTTTGACTTATTTGAACTGGCAGGTGCTGACCTGTGCCAATCCTTACCATCTCCATATTGTGTGTGTTGTACAATCTGATGACTTGTGTCCATAATTTGATTTTTAGTCCTTGACGTCACTACATAAACTTTACTTTGAGCACCACTCTCTCTAAATTGAAATTACTTCTATTTGTTCACATCCAATAAATGCTAGAATATCTGCTCTTTCTTTATGCCTGGTTCTGCCAAATGAGCTGAAAGTGCTCATCTACTTTGGTATTTTTGCATTTGTGCAATAACGTAGTTTCAGTGTACTCAAGTGTTTATTCGATACTTTATAAACTTGAGTATCTAATTCATGGGAAAGAAGATGGTATGAGGAGGATGATTCTTTTGTGGCCAACAGGTTGTAAACTTTTTGTTGCGTGGGTGGATTAAGAACCTCGAGTCCCAAGGCTCTATTGCATTGCCTCTTCTTGAAGAACCTGATTATGTTCAAGATGGTATCTCTGGAGAACTGGAGTATGTCAGAGAAGGATCACGACGATCAGTTCAAGTACGGTTTTTTGGATCAAAAATTTCTGTTTGGAACCTGATAGGCTCTTTTCTGAAGTCCAGTGTTGCAAATTTTCAAATCAATCCCAGATAGAACATCTCATCATGCTCTTTAAGCCACTGAAAATTTTCTTCCTGATTGTGTATTGTTTATTCTTGATGAAGCAAAATTAGTAGGTGCGTTACATGCCTAAAATTACGGGCATGACATCAATACCTTGTTGTCTCACTGCAGTCCTCAACTGCTGTATGGATAGAGATGCACATCACCAAGAACACATTCTGCTTGCAATGCATGTTTTATCAGCTCTTCCATATTCTAAGAGTTGCTGAGAAAAAGTTTCTGCTGTGAAAATGGAATATTTGTTTAGCAACGTACTATTATTAATCTTGAATAATCCTTGATTTACTTGATAAACCAATGCAATCACTGAAAGGAGCATTCAGAAAACAGTAATTGTGAAACCATCATCTTGTAAAGCAGATATTTAGATCATGATACTTCCAAATTGCATGTAGAACTATGTCGCCCTACCGACCGTTTGAAGATCTTAAAGGTTTCCAAGTTTTATGTTAGTGAGATATCTAACCTTGAAACCCAGCTACCAGGTTTTGGGTCCACAATAACATAAAGCAAACAATGTTCATAAGGAATTATAAAATCATATTTAATGGTGAATTGTATTCTACCATGGCTATTTTTGTTATAAGTAATATTAGTAGATTAATATACATCCTTGGTGCAGCACATCATAAAGAATTTAGAAAAATTGAAAACAAAAGGTGCTGCATGTCTTTAGCATCTATAATTTATATGGATGGGGGTCTCTTTTTTTAAATAAAAATACAAGTGTGTCACGCATGCCACACTCCAAATTCTCCTAATTGAAGGGGTGAGCAAGGCTTGAGAGAAGATCTTATCAAATAAAGTGGGTGGAGGACACAATTTATTTTCATATATCGTTCGGCATTGAAGTTGTACTGATAAAATAAATAAGAGATAAAATAAAATTTCCACCCAACAAATTATGTCGTTTCTAAATTTACTTATGATATGATCTAAATAATGATGACTTTCATGGGTCATGATTTGTAAATCATGACATTTGGGTTGAGTTGGGCTGGACTAGATTATGGAATCATCTTAATATTTTGACTAATTTTTGACCTTGTTAGTCTACGGATTGGGTTCAAATAGCTCCATTTCAGACCCAACCCAACCCAATCCTCATATCCAAATTAAAAACAGACCCATTTGGATACTTAAATTCTTCCCTGAGCCTCCCACTTCGCACTGAGAATCCTCAAAACACCCTTCTTCTCCTCCTCCTTTTCTATATCTCCCATTTCTCAGATGTCTTCTCTCTTCTTCAAACGAATCCTCTCCTTCCATTACTCCGCTCCAACCATATTCTCCAGATTCTTCAGCAAATCTCTCTCCACCGACCCTCCCCCTTCCCCCTCCTCCTTCACCGTCCAATTCCTGGTCTCCTCCTGCGGCCTCTCCTTAACCTCCGCCCTCTCCGCCGCCCGCCGCCTCCACCTCGATCCTTCCTCCGCCGCCAACTCCCTCGCAGTCCTCTCCCTCCTCCGCTCCCACGGCCTCTCCCCCTCCCACATCGCCCGCATCGTCTCCGTCCGCCCCTCCCTCCTCCGATCCCGTCCCGACCTCACCCTCTCCCCCAAGCTCTCCTTCCTCTCCTCCTCCCTCCCCCCCTCCCATCTACCCCTCCTCCTCTCCTCCTCTCCCTCCCTCCTCTCCTGCAGCCTCCAATCCCACATCATCCCCGCCTTCTCCCTCCTCCGCCTCTTCCTCCCCTCCCCCGACTCCCTCCTCCTCGCCGTCCGCCGCTTCCCCCGCCTCCTCTCCTCCAACTTCCCCTCCACCGTCGCCCCCAACGTCGACCTCCTCCTCTCCCGCGGCGTCCCCGCCCCCCACATCTCCGCCCTCCTCGCCGCCCAACCCCGCGCCCTCACCCTCCCCCCTGCCCGCTTCGCCGCCGCCGTCGACTCCGCTGCCCGCTTCGGCGTCCGCCCCGAGACCGCCATGTTCGTCCACGCCGTCCGCGCGCTCAATGCCATGCGGCATTCCACCTGGGACGCCCGGCTCGCCTTCCTCCGCCGCTCCCTCGCCTGGTCCGACAAGGAGATCGCCATCGCGTTCCGCCGCGCCCCGCTGTTCGTGCTCGTGTCGCAGGAGAAGATGAGAAAGATGGTGAGGTTCTTTGTGAACGAGGTCGGGTTGACGCCCAAGGTTCTCGCCCGGCAACCGAAGCTGCTGATGTATGGGCTGGAGAAAAGGCTCTTGCCGAGGTTCAGGGTATATCGTCTGCTGGAATCCAAGGGACTGCTTAAGAAAGATGGGAATAGTAAGAGGAATAAGTTGGGGCCATGGTTGTTTGCTTGTAACGAGAACGAGTTCTTGGAGAAGTATGTGATCAGATACAGCAGAGAGGCTCCGGAAGTGAGGGATGTATACTGCAGCAAGATCGGAGTTGAGGAATCGTAGATGAAAACTTCTAAAAAAAAATGTCGAACATCTTGGATTGATTAACGCGACTTTGGAAATAAGTTCTGAAGCAAGCTGCTGGCGCAATTTTTTGCTCATGAGGGTCCCTCTTTTTTTTGTCTCTGGATTGGTTATTTGAAGATTCTTTAGTAATCCCAAATGATCATTCTAAGAAGATAAAAAGGATGCATTGAAGAAAAAATTCTATCCGAAGGGGAAAAAAGTTGTTTTTGTTTTGCTCGATTCATGGATGAAGTTCATGGGGACATGTGAGTTGTAATTCAGAAAGAGAAGGGGAACAATCGCCATCGGTTGCGAGCCTCTAGCCGGAGCCATATGGTATGTTGAGGTTCGAGATGTCAAAAGTTATTATGTCAAACACCTTCTGATTTCGTACATCATTTCCAGGAACTTCATTATGGTTTGCATTTCTCATGCTGTTTCACTCGTTTATAAACTTCTCAATAACTCTTCTTCCTTAACTTTAATCATTCTCACTTACTGTCCTATATTCTGGACATTCTTTCTTTTTATGCACTGAATTTCTTTGAAGCACAATGTACTTTGATAATTTGTGACTCATTTCATGCTTCTATTGTGAATGCATGCGCTGCTGAATTTTCTTCATAAAGATAATGATTGAGTTATGTGAGATCAGAACTAAAACTTTCATTGACTCTCCATATTCTTTTTATATGGTCAAAAAACATGCAAACAGGGAGGGAAGATAAATGTTAAGCATTAACTGGAGTATCCTTAAGTATCATTATGAAAATTGAGCTACTAACCTGTATATTCGTATTGAATTTTATCATCCTCCAAGAACAAATCTAGAACTGATTTCAAAAACTTTGTTCAGGCAGTTATTAATAGAAGCTAGACTGAATCTGTAACATGATTCATGCAGAAGATCTGAGAACTAAGCTAATGAAAGCTCAGGCCTAATAAGCTTACTATCCCTTTTTCTAATGAAGTTGGTCCATCTATTTATTGATAATTTGACTTTTAATATTATTTAGCTGACCATTATTATATGTCTAATATGTTGGTCAGTACTGGTTCATGTAGATCAACATTGGTCCATGCCAGTTTTTACTCTCGAATTCTTCCAACCAAGACACTTCCTACACATGAAGAGGTATATTTGCAAATGATCAAAAGTAATAACAATTTGTGTAGTTACCATTCAATTTTCCTTCCACCAACTCTTTCTGTCAAAATCATTTCTAGAGCATTGGAAATGGGAACTTCTGTCCTCATCAGGAAGGATTTTCTCAAGGTCATTTTTATGAGAAAAATCAACCTGCTACTGTTTGTGGGAAGCAACAGTATACTTTCTCACAGTCAGCAATATGCATGTTAAGCAACTAATATTTATAAAATGGCTCCGCTTGCATGGGAAGACTTCATCCAACTTCTCTTTCAATCTCATTAATAGTGCTCACATCTTTATTTTGATACGCTTGATTGAGTATATTGATAGCTTTTCTTTTTATATTTATTAATCCACCTTTCTTAATTATGGTTCTGCATATATGAGCATGATGGTGGCACTGTGGAAGGAGTGCACAAAACACAGTAAAAGAAGACATAACAATGATATTTGCCATTGTGTACATGGAATATAGAAAACTTCAAAGATTTTCATTGAGTTTTGCAGAGTTGAACAGTCAATTTAAGTTGTAACTAACACAATTGCTAAAAAAATAGAAAAAGTGTCACAAGAACTTACTCAAAGATTCACATCTATTCTTCATCAACGTCTTCATAAAACATATCAATCTTACTTAAATGGTTCGAGCTCCAATTTTTGGTTGTTGCTTATGTAGGGTGTGACTGGCCAAGGATAGGAAGGTTTTTCCAGCAGGAAGATTTGGGATGATAATAAAACACAGGAAGAGTTTATTGGGAAGAGCGTAGGAGTAATGTCAAGATAGGGAGACTATGCTTACAATTTAATTGGTATTCCCGCCATCAAGGCTAACTCAAGTCCAATACTGATGCATCATTAAATAGTCTCAGTTGGAGAATGAATGGCCTACCAGCAAAAGTGTGAACTACTGGTACAGGGATTTGTGATCATCTGGGAAGCATTGATGAGGGCCAAATAACTGGACATAAAAGGGACTATGAATATACAACAGAATCAGGCTTGGAGGTTGTCATTTTCTTATCCATCTTATAGAAGTAGAGGACAAAAGTGTGAACTACTGGTACAGGGATTTGTGATCATCTGGGAAGCATTGATGAGGGCCAAATAACTGGACATAAAAGGGACTGTGAATATACAGCAGAATCAGGCTTGGAGGTTGTCATTTTCTTATCCATCTTATAGAAGTAGAGGACATTTCCATATTTGGTCTTTTGCTATAATAGTTACAAGTCCGTTGAATTTGCCAGGGGCTTGTGATAGGAATCTTTTAAGATACCTATGCAAGTAGCTCCAAGTTTAATTAGGATGCAAAACTTTGATGTCAGGCTGCGAAACCAACTTGCTCATCTGAACTAACCGACATCAGAACATCATTAACCAATAACCCATGATACCTGAGCCACATTTAGCTGATGGATAATTCACAAAATATGTAAGTTTTTGGATATTGGTGATTAATTAGGTCAATTATTTTTTATTTGGTTTGACTAACGAAAGATAAGATAATTTATAATTTTTTAATCTGTCAATTATTTGGATTGTGGATGGATCCATTACTTTTATTTTTTTGATTAGAGGTGGAGTCATTACTTGGTTGACTATGTTGTTTGCAACCTTGTACAATCTTCTAATCATGATCACCACTAATCATGTGTTCAGAGAAATTCCTGAATTGTGCATTTCGTCATGTTGAGAAGTAACATGCACGCACACATTCAAGCCACTTCCTGTACTACCCATGTTTGTTATGTAATATCTTTAGATGCCACTAGTTGGCATATGGTTGCAACCAACTTTCTTCTCTTATTGTAAGCTATAAGTTCACTTTTGGATAAGGTAATGTTATGAGTACAATGATGTTTGACCAATTGAGTAGTTCACAATGGAATGGAAGATGGAAGTAGGACGGTTCAAGAACACCGTCCTGGAGCTTTGTTTTATTAACTGGCAATAATTATTTTTTAAAAAGGAAATCGATAAGTAATATCAGCAGGTAGCAGCAAGAAGAGCATTGCTGTAATGATAGTTGAGCTATGACTTCTACTTCTTTTTGGTTAAAAGATGAGCTTCTCTCTTCAAATTATTGTAACACCCTCGCATATGTGACTTTCAGAAAATTCCTGTACACCAAAGCAATTTGCAGACTCACAGGAGTTGCTAGGAAAATTGGCTCTTTAGAAATATGGAAATCATGCATGTGGAGCTTCTCATGTCATTCATACCTCTGCCTGTCATAGATCCAACATTGCTGATCCTAAATCTTTTCAAGGTAACAATGATATGAAAAGTTAATCATCCAATTCTTCACATCATTCTGCTGAAATTTAAGAATTTACAGATTTCAAATGGCTCTTACAGGTACGTTATACATGCGAATATCAATGATATCTACTGTGTGATAAATATGCCGTCTCCCCGTATATACTGATAGATAGAAGGCCCTTCAATGTCCATCTCAGCATTGGATTAGATTTGTTGCCGGCAGGGGGACTGTTGAGCCATACGAGCTCTCCGTGGTGGCTAACGAAGTGAAACCGCCCCTTGTAGTGGTATGGCACACTGATGGATAAGCTTGCAAAGACAGATTCTGCCCAAATTTCAGGCCTTAATTTTGGATTGGAGCCTTTAATCAGCCAAATGAAAAGATATAATAATCTAATTTGCCAACAACATATGCAAATTGTAAATTAGTTCAAACCAAATCAATTCATAAGTTTTACTGTAATACGAAAAGATAACCAAATAAAAAAAAATATCTGAAGAAGTTTCTGCATTATTTGTTATTTTGTATTTGAAATGGTATTGATGCAAAATATAAATTTATAGAGATAGAGATGCAAAATCGGAGACCGTAAGTGCCTGTATTGAAAAACTGGGCAAGGTTGCATGTCCGGTGTCCCACATGCCATGGCCTTATAAAATATACAAGGCCTCTCAATCTATACAACCACCTAACAAAATCGAACATAATGTAAAGCAAAGTATTTTTTTCTCTTTAGAATAAGATAACAAGAAAAGGTCTTTAACGTAAGGCAATAAGTCTTCATCTTAACCTAATTCAAACACAACCACCATCCACATCCAAAATAGACAGCTTGCCAAAGTATAAATATTTAACTGCATCATAAATGTACCAAATTCTAGAAATATCTAATAAAATCTAGAAATCCACTAGAACTCAAATGCAAGACTTCTTCCTATCGTAGGCGGTCCGAGCATGCACATCACTAAGTATCCCATGATAAATATGAACTCAGAATCCCTTCAACATACACACCTACAAAATATTTTGAATAAATGATAGCATGAATCTAATAACTATACAAGCACATAACCAATAGAAGAAAAGGTAATAAGCAGCAACAATCCACCATACAATCGTATAAACAGATAGATATAAGCGACATTGCATGAAGTTGCATAATTATACCAATAGAAGAACAGACAAGATGGATCCTTTAGAAACATTGTAGCAAATGTTATTTCAAATAGTACTTGAGATTACGAGTAAGAGCGAGATAATTGGAACACTTGGATAAAATGAGAAAGATTCTACACTTTTCATAATTTCTGATGAAAGGCAAAAATTAATTACCATATCAACAGAATTAGGAATATAATTTTATATCAAAAAAAATTATATGAATTCTAAGACAATCAATTAGGAACTCTGCATCCTTACATTGATACCATATCGGCTACGATATTGTATTAGTTTGTATCGGTACCGGACACTCACCTGTGTGGTATAGCTATGGATAAGATTTATTTCTTTAATAAAAATTAAATGAGAAAACTGAGATGTTCCACCGGATCAGACGGTCATTAATTGATCGAGGGCGACACTGCACTCCACAGAGGGAGACAAAAAGGGGCCCAGCGGGTCAGCACAGTGTGTCCACAGGTGGACACTGGAGAGCAAAAAGGTCTCGTAGTCCTTCTCGATGCTTCGTCTCAATTCCCATCTGACCATCCCCAACCTCATTATTATTCTTTCTTCCCCCAATTTCCACCCCTTTATCTCCTCCCAACCCTAATCCAAACCCTTTGATAGGGTTTGGAGCCGCGCTCCTCTACCCCGATCCTCCACGGCTCCCCGTGGAAGCGGGTCTTTTGGGTGGTAAAACGCCTTCCTTGTGCACTGATCTTTGAGAATTTAGCACTGGGTGCGTGCTTTCTAAGTGTGGTCTCAGTGAATTTCTCTATCCGTTGAGTACATTTTATGTGGTATTGATTCCTTTTTTCTCGAGTTTCTGAAGGTCTTGATGCTCTTGTTTCTCATTTCTGATGAATTTATCTTGGATTTTTGGGTAAGTAGGTGAGACAGCATGTGTGAATTTTGGGGTTTCTTTCTCGGTTGTGGATTCCTGATTCTTGAGATGCTGAATCCGTTAGCGTCTTTGCGAACTAGTTCTATATTTTATTTCTGTTGTTCTGAAACATATGAATTTGGTTTTTGCAGTAGCAGTATAAAAGAATGGGTTGTACTAGCTAGGAGGAACAAGATTAAACATAAAAGTTTCAGATTTCATTTCTGGATACAGAAGATGGTAGCATTGGCATTTTGAGTCTTGATAACATCATCCTTCACGTTTACAAAAAACGCAAAATTGATGTCTGTGTTGCCTTTTAGCTGCTAAGTTCTAATGCTTACAGTCTTGCAAATGTGCTAAATTGCAACTTGTAGTCGGGCTCCTTGTGAACTTGCACAATTTTCCGTTACTAGATATTGTTGTTATAGTCGAATGTGTGGGTTTGTTGTATTTTCCCTGTAAGCTGGTGAGAGATTATATTTGTGTTTTTGGCAGAGGTGTTGGTTGAATTTGTGCTTTCATTTTCTTTGTTCTTTTAAGATGATATTTAATTGAATTTGGACTAGGGAAATTCTTTTTCTCATGCAGAAGCCTAAATACATGTTCGGAACAGTCTTCCACCTTTTAATCTTTTGGCTCTAAATTGCTTATTCCTTTCTCTTAAAATCCTTGTGCCTTCTTGATAAGTGGTTCTGTAATAAGGCTGAGCATGTTTCTTAATCCAAAACTGCATCCATGTACCTCATCTGTCTGCATTTTTGACACAGTCCAGTCCAGTCAATATCTAAGATGTCCTATCATGCAGACTGCTTGATGCTTGTGGTCAGCTAAAAACATAATACTATACAATTGATTTTGGGCATTTTCTTTATCATGCTGCAAATGTTAATTGATAGTCTAATACTGACTTCGCCCCTCTAGTTACTCATTGTGGGATTTTTAAAAATTACCTTGTTGCTGCAGAATTTTTGTTTGGAAGGAGCAGGAGACGAAATTTGACTGGAGAACTTTGTTTTGGGGGCTCTGCAGGGTGAGCGTTGACAAAGAGAACGTGGAAAATGTCAAGTGGAAACACACATTGGTGTTATGCTTGCAGGCAAGCAGTCCGTCCTTATGGGCAGGACATGATTTGCCCTTACTGTGATGGAGGCTTTGTGCAGGAGCTGAATGATATAGATGGGGGTGTCCCCAGCCCTTTTGATTTCTTTGGACTGGAAACCAATGAACACCATGGCCGTCAGTTTGGAATTATGGAGGTCCTGTCTAACTTGATGAGGCAACGGATGTCATCAAGGAATGGTGGCGTTGATGTTCGTGGTAGGCCTGGTACGATTGCAGAACATGGGATGAGATTTGGCTCAGGTCCCTGGCTGATCTTCCATGGCCAGCTTCCTGTTCGTGTTTCTGAGAATGGAGGTATTGAGGTCCTCCTTAATGGGGCCCCAGCGATTGGGTTGAGGCGTGCCAATATGGGGGATTACTTTGTTGGTGCAGGTCTGGATGAGCTGATTGAACAGCTTGCTCGGAATGATCGGCATGGCCCGCCACCTGCTTCACAGTCAGCAATTGATGCCATGCCTACTGTGAAGATAAACCAGAGGCATCTTCGTGGTGATTCACACTGTCCAGTATGTAAGGACATATTTGAGTTGGGATCTGAAGTAAGGGAAATGCCATGTCAGCATTTATATCACTCAGATTGCATCGTTCCGTGGTTGATCCAGCACAATTCCTGCCCTGTTTGTCGCCATGAGTTGCCACCACAGGGCTCTGGTGGTAACATTCACCGTCGTTCAAGCAGTCAAAATCAAAATCCAAGCACTGGTGCTAGAGACATTGAGAATAACAGTTATTCTGCAAGTAGGGAGAATGGTGGAGAAAGTCAAGGGAGGCGAAACCCGTTCTCCTTTCTGTGGCCTTTTCGCTACTCGAACTCTAGTTCTAGTTCTCACCGGAATGAATCAGGAGGAAGCAGTTCTGCTTCTGTTCATGAAGATGTTAACCAGATGAGTTATTCTGGGTGGCCCTTTGATTATTGAAATCTATCTTCAGCTGGTTTTATGGTAATTGTCCTGTCAACGATCATAGTATACTTCTGCAGTTTCATGGTCTGTTTTCAGCTAGATTCTACTATTTTCACTGTGACATGGAATTGACGTTTTCATATGAAACCCTTGTTCTATGGTAATGAAAAACTTTAAAGGTCTTTGATGGCATATCTGTCTTAAGTGTAAATGGTGGCTTTGTTTTTCTCTTCTGCATTTGCTTCTTATTGCCTTGGTTCCATGAAATGTGGTGCATAAGTATACCTTTGTTTACCTTATTTTCCTTTTGGATGTCTAGTTGGTTCATGAGAGCCTTAGCTATGATGTTTATACATGTAACAAGGAAAAAGCCTAATAATCTTCTTATGTTTAGTTGTTGCTTCTCTGTGTGTACCTGTAGTGATTTTTCCTGGAGGAGTTGCAAAAGAAGGTATTCTTGTTTGTGCCATTCATTATTGCTCCTTTTCTTCCTTTGTTTTTGATGCAATGCAAACAGGTGTTGTATCTTGCCCACGTATTTGTGCTTTTTTTTCATCAATAAGCGCTTGTGGCCCATTACAAGTCCAGGCAAATTGAAAGACTGAGATTTGCATTATCAACACAGTGCATATTAGGACTAGATGCAGCATATTTTGCAGACTCCAATATATGGGTTAACCAGTGCCTTTCTACTACTTATTGAATTATGATTTTTTTTTTTTTTTTTGGTTAAAAATAGGAGGGGAGGAGGAGGGACCAGCCCACCCGCGTAGCAGCCCCATTACTGAGCCCCCCTTCCACTAGGAAATGTTCGATACAGGTCGCAGGTTTCGCGTGCCTTCCCCGACCCGTGGGCTCACCCCACTGGATTCACCGCCTCACGTGTGGGTACGTCACCCCAGTGCCACCTTGGTACAAGTGGAAGGAAAGCATAACCGCCAACAAGCCAGCCGAGCGTGGGGCATCCGGTCCCCTAATTTAATCGACGCCCGTGCGTTTCGAACCCGGGCAACTTGGGCGGAATTATGATTTTTTCAATCATGAATAGGAAGCTAATTTATAATATTTAGAGTGCTTTCAAGTTAAAGATGGATTTTCTTAATGAATTAAGGCTTCTTTCTGAAATGATTTTTGCAATATGTTCCTTTCACAAGTGATTGGTTCTGCCAGATGATCTTGCTGGACTTTGCTATCCCTTGTGGAAGTCTAAAAGCCAGTGAAAGATGCATTCCTTGGCTTTTTAACATAGTTTTATTATGAGATTAGTTCAAGTGATTCTTCCTATTCTCGTTTTTCTCTCATTCCTAGTCCACTGTGCTGAGACAGCCCGCTTGATGCAACAAATAATAGGTTTGAATGTTCTGCATCTTCCAGATTGCTTGTTCTCTAATAAGAATTTGCGGAGCCAGTAAAGACCATAACAAAGAGGGGATCAATATCAATAATGACGGCTAACAAGCCTTCACCTTTCTAGTTTGTGGATGTATTAATTAGTTCTCTGGATGCTTCTTTATACCAAGGCCTTTGTCTTTGCCACTGGGGCTAACCCTTCTCCAAAGAACAAGTAGATCTTTTTATTTTGGTTGTGGGGTTTCCGATGCCTTTCACTATTTTGGTCGGCTGCAGACGGGTCACTTAGGTTGCAATTTACCTCTTTTATTTTCTGCACAAGTATGGTGGATTCATGCCAGCATTCGTACGCATACAAATTTATTTGGTTTATCTTCCCATATGGCATTCCAATACAGTGAGTGTACAGCTTTTGCATTAAAATGAAGATTCTATGCAAAATCTCTCATCTTTCATTTCTATTTCTTTCATAAACTTTGATGGATTTTATCAAACTTGATTCTGTGATCCAACCCTTATAGCTTTATAGTCTAGCAAATGAATGTTTACCACTCAGGAATAATTTGAATTTACCGTTATTCTACAGGTGATTAGAGCAGTGATTCCATTTCAATCGTGTGCCAACATGGGTTATTTTTGACTGCAAATCTTGTACAACCTTGGCTGTAGGAAATTTATATTTTTTATAATTCATGTATGTGGCAGTTCTTTATTTTGTGTGACTTGGCTTGTCTCTGATACAATTGGGTGATGGGCTGCGGATGTTTGTCAGGCCTATCAAAATCTGCCACATACCCAAGTTCTGGCAATTTTCATTCTAACATCTTGTGTTCTGGTGGATTTGCTACAGCTCTTGTTGATGCAAGAACTGGCTAGTTGGAGTTTCCCAAGTCTCTCCTTTATGCTATTTAAGCTGTTTAAAAAGTTAAAATCCTCCACATAACATTTGATTTATGGTTCGACTAGAATCTCAATTTCTCATAATGGTTGTTAATGCATGTTATGACCCTGAACATTCTTTCATTCTTTTTGAATGATTCGTCATCCCATGTCATTGCGGATATGGTAAAGATGCAGGTTGATCATGCTCACCATCTCAATCATATATTCTGGATGGAGAATGGGAGCACATCTTAGGTGGATGATAGGCTTTCCCTTTTACCTACAATTAAAGTTGTTTCTTATTCATGGTTGGTTTGACCTAAATGTGATGATAACTCTGCAATAAGCTATGTTTGTGTCCTTCTTGCCGATGTTTTTTTTTGTCCAATTGTGAGCTACTGATTTAACAGAAGTACAGATTTGTGTTGCTGTGGTATATTTTGCTCTTTGAGGCTCTGCACCAGGTTTTGCCCTTGGTGCATGAACAAAAATCTTGCGGGGAGGTCAATTCCTTGTGCTGTGACTAGGCATCCGATTTGTTTGCTCTTCCAAGCTCTCACAGCTTTGGTTATTCATCTGTGAGTTGCTATGAAGCTGCAAAGCTTGAGAGGAAAGTGCGACTGGTTTTGGGTCTTTATAACCCCCTCGTTTCATGGTTCTCTATTGCACCATTCCCAAATGCCGAATAAGAACTGCAAAGCAAAAAATAGGAATTGAAGAGTGATGTGTAGTAATATTACTAAAAGATGACCTTTTTTAAGAGTAATTACGGTCCATCCACCCCTCAAATTGACTGCTATTGATTTGTTAATAGAACATATTAACCATTTTATATAAAAAAATGTTTCAAGGCATGAAAATGCAAGATTGTTTGTGCGCGTCATCCCTCGCTGGTGCACACGGTGTAAACTGTTAAGCGTGCATGACAAAGTATAATTCTATGCTTAGTTATATACCAGAAACAGGCCAAACTTGTGAGAAATTAAACATAAAATGCATCCCAACATCCAAACCCTGGATATGTGCATGCGCATGTAACTTGGCATTGCAAAGATACGGCTGCCTCAAAGTCTACTCGATTCAGATATTAATTTTCAGAATCCCAAAAGTACAGCAAGTTTCTTCAAACGCGTGCATGGTGCAGCAATCCCATCACACGTCTTTTCTGTGCTGCTATTTATTACTTCCACTTCCAGAGCTTATGCAGTGAAATTGAAACTGAAAACCACACTGAACACCATTGCTGGTATATTGCTGTTGGGTTAATAACTTGCTCCATAAGAATACTCTTGCCATGTATCTGGTTCGAAATACAGGTGGACATTCTGGACAAGACAAATGTTCTAACCAAGTTATCTACCTCTATAGGTAATATCCAGTTTCAACAAGAAACTGATAATAGGCATACAACCCCAGTTAGACTATACAAACCCAAAAATTAGAGGACAAATGGAGTGCAAGGATAAAAAGGGCATGTAGAACAAGGCAGCTTTTTTCTGCATCCACAACAGCCAGATTATAAAAATGGAGAAGGAGCCTAATCTTCCTTTCTCGCTCCATAGATGCTCCCTTACCAGCCCCCGCTCCCCCCGGACCACCCACTTGTAGCATCTGCCTGTGGAGGAACCACTCTTTTCGAGTCACCCCCACCAAAACCAGAGTCTGACCCACCTGGACCTTTAGAGGCTGCTGCATCACCACCCCAGCCACCTCTCCCACTGGCACCACTACCGCCACCACCACTAAAACTGCCACTACCACCAGAACCCCACCCAGCACCGCCGCCACCGCCACCACTGCTATTCCCAGATGTCGCCCAGCTGCCACCGCCACCACTGCCACCATTCCCAGCAGCACCCCAGCCATTGCTGGGGCTGCCACCACTATTGCCACTACCACCACCACGGCCGCCTCCTCCCCAGACACTGCCTCCACCGCTGCCAGTGTTCCCACCCTCACTCCATTCTCCACCACCGCTACCAACCCCACCCCAACCACCAGTGCCACCATCTCTTCCACCACCATTCCACCCACTACCTCCACCACTACCAGCGCCGCTATTGCTTCCCCACCCATCAGCATCGCTACCAGTGCGGTTATTACCGCCCCATCCACCTGAACCACCACTGCCTCCACCTCCCCAACCGCCAGGGAACCTTTCCCTCCCAGGTGAATTTTGAACTTTGGCACCAGGAAAGCTGTTCAAGCCATCATCTTCATCCTTTGAACCTGAGCCCCATTTTGCAGAACCAAAATCAGAACTGCCAGCAAAATTGTTACCTCTTCCACGCCCACGGCCACGCCCTGGCCGAGGAAGCCCACTAGGATGGCCATCTCGAACACCACTATTGTTTCTGGAATCAAACCTGCCACCTTTTTTGAGATAAAGAAAATATAATTAGACATCTAATTGCATGTTGAGCCACTTTTGAGGAAAAGAAATATAGACATTTGCATTGTTGAACCACTATGCAATCATATGATCACTGTCATGAAAAAAAAACCTTTATGCTAGTAAAACCCATAGAAGCTACAGCAGATAATTCGCACTACCAGTAAAGTTCTACAGAATGAAAGACAGATACAGCGGAATTTACAACATCATCCTATTCTACCACACTTTTGTGCAAAACCAAAGCTTGGACAACATCCTTCGATGAACGATATGCCTAAAAGGATCTCAAGGTAGGTCCTCTAAAACTCAGAAATGAGTTCACCTACCAAATTCCTCAATCAGTATTATATCATTGACAATTGAGTCAACATTAAAAAGATAAAGCAACATAGCGGTCAAAGAACTCCAGCTAAAATTCTATTTAGAGACTGCTTAGCAAGCATCACTAAATAGAAGGTATAATGCAACTCGGTATCTGAATTTGCTGAAACCCAAACCTCTCTCTCTCTCTGTGTCTGTGTGTGTGTAAGAGAGAGAGAGAGAGAGAGAGAGAGAGAGAGAGAGTTTTCCTTTTTCCTTTTTTTTTAAAAGGGGGAGGGGCAAGGGGAGATGGTAGAGATTAGTAGATTGAAGTTCATAATCTAGGCATTGCCAAAGTTATTGTCAAAAGTGAGAACACTCCAAATAATCTTATTTATAGTTGCTAGTCATTACCACTGTTTACAAATTTATAAACCATTATCTGTTGTAGCTCTCTAATCTAGCAAAAACCACAGCTTTGGTCTCGAGTCAAACCAGTTGTTATATCACAATGCAACAAAAATAGGATCCCTCATCCTTCCATTGGTGCCTAACTCTTAGTAGCAGAAATCTTCTACCCAGGGCCATGCATCTGGTTCAGAATCTTGAAAAAGAATTACTACTCTGGAAGGGTACAACTGACACATTGTTGGAAGAGTTCAACTCTCATCAATCTTCAAAAATGGCTACCAAAAAACTTCCAAGCATCCAAGTATCCAACGCATATTCAATTGAGATACGTATCCAACACAGATTAGAGCTAGACATGAGTGTCCAAGTAACATTAGAACAGGCACCTGTTTCCTAAACGCTTCCTTACTAAAAGTGCTTCTAAAACATCCACTTCCCTGCCCCCTCACCTCCAGTCGATTCTGCAACTAAGGTCTATCCTTTCCAAACTAGCTATTCATCAAAATGCATAATTTTTTGATCATCCATGTCATCTTTCTTGAACTTCATGGTTAAGTGTAGTCCATTTACATTTTGTCCCCTTTTCTGCAACAGGACAGAATTCAACAGAGTATTTTTCACACTGGGAATTTAGGTCGCTCATGACTTTGCAAAGCCATCTGCATCACCTTAGTGATTCACTTAAGCATGTCTTTCATGATGAAGATCCATTGAGAATGGATCAAGATAAAAGATTAAACTACTAATCAACATACAACAAGTGGTTAGATAAGTTACTACAACAAGGTATGCAAATGAGAGGGCCGGGCTCAGTCATGATGGCACCAGCCATTTTAAGATTGGAAAGGGCATAGGGTAGACATGCTTAGCAGGTTAAGGTACCCCATTATGATGATTGTGACGGTTGCAATGCTGCAGTAAATTCCGCATTTGACCTTGACGTGCATAACTACAAGACAACTTAGGCTTAAAGACATTGATAATGGATGGGAACAAATGGCTCATTTGGACAAGCAGATTGAGAGGTACAAATACATGAGGTCAATTGAGGAATAGCTCATAACAATGTTCAAAAACATGGTTTAGCTTTCAATTTCGATTGGGTTCGTGGAGTGTTGGTTTCAGCAATTTTGACGGTTTCAGAAGTTTTGCTCCTAGTTTCAGAGTCTTCATTTTTTAAAGTTTTAAAAAAAGGAAAAGAATAAAAAAAACCAAGAAAAATTAATGCACAACATTTAAGTATTCTTTATTTGTGTAGTTTTGCCAATTTTAAGCTAAAGCTAGTATTACCTATAAGTGAGATGGTGCCATCTAGTGCACTTGGTAAGTCTTAGGAGGTTGGCACCAAGGACCTGGGTTCAAGTCCTACCCTCACCCTGATTTCGGCCAGAAGCTTTTCCATCCTATTTCACAATATATATATACATGTAGATAATATGCATTACTTATAAGTGAATTCATTAAATATGCTGTATTCTGTACTGTGAATAATTATCATTTGCTTCTTGAACTTTAATTGTTCAAAAAATATTACTTATGAAGCTTTTCACTTTCTTCACCTAAAAAAAATTCACAAGTATATTAAACTTTGATATTTCTTGCATATTTTTTAGGTTAAGTGGCTACTTAATCAAATGCATGTAATTATAGTGTTTTTTTCTTTTATATAAAAAATATATTATGGCTATGAAACATCTTGCATTTAGTTCTCTATTATTTATAAAGTAATATATTAAGGGGCCTTCTCAGAGGTATCAACCCATCAAGGATTATGTTCTCCATCTTTGAAATCATTGAAAGTTGATATTTAATGGTCTATGTACTAAAATATTTTAAAAACCCACCAGAACATAACATTAGGCACCAAAAAAATGACCAGGAAACACATTTATGGGCTGTTTTGGTGAATTTCAGCTCAAACGAGTGGAAAACACCAAAACTAGTCAGTTTCAGACTTTCCGTCAAAACATGACTGGCACCCGAAACTGGGGTTCACTTTCGGTTCAGTCTCGGCCGAGCCAAAAGTCAAATTTGGCTTATAAAAATAAGCTCGTAAATTTCATGCCAAAATACTAACTATGAAAATTCTGTCAGTTGAGCTTCAATAAGTTTATTCTGGCAATTATAAGAAAGAACATAGGCATCAGCTCGATATAGTATATTTGTCTCATAATGACATGATAATATTAATCATTGCTTAGATTTTGTTAAGCTGCATCACTAGTATAGTCCTTAGCAATGCACTTCTCACATGAGAATGATATTCAAATTTTTGTGATGTATCCTACATTCTGAGTATGTTTATAGAAGAGTAACAACCAGCATGTTCTAACTTGAAATCCGCTAGATAGATTACCATTATTGTGTTTTATATATAATAGTAAACAGTTGATAGCAACAGATAGTTTAACAGATAATAGTTGCTTGATAGTTGACACTGACTGTTTAGTATTATGGCAGTGATTTAGAGGCAACTAACTACGAAGGTTCCACGATACGCCAGAAACCAAAAGAAACCTATATGGTGAAAGCTACTTAGGTTGGATTAACTCAAACCGGTATTTTGGACTGGGTTACGCCAACAGATACCTAACTTAAGTTGGACTTGGGTGCAATAATGTCAACCAAATCTCAAGTCTAGTCAGGTTTAGGTTGAGAGCATCGGTGAACTGACAACACCCAACCAAACCCAAGTTTCTAATGGTAGCACACCATGCCCAAGTCTGACTCTACGTAAAGCTCCTGACCTGATCAAAAAAAACAAACTTCACTAATATTTCTACAACTAAAGTCCCAACCAGCTCAAAATTTTCTTGGGTGGACTGACTCAACTTGACCCAGCCTATATTGTATTTGGGTCGAAAATTTTAGAGTACGGTAGGCTTCGAAATGTCAACCAAATGTCAAGAAGTGCTGGATTCAAATTGCAAGTCAGGTGATTTGTTACACCCAAACTGGATAAAAACTTTTTGAATGATAGCACATCATACCTGTGCCTAACTCATATCCTATGTAGGATTGAATACTCTCATAATCATGAGACCTCCATGGATGGAAAAAATTTGGGCACTCATATAAGTAGTTGGCAGACACCATACAAAGAACCAAAGCAAGAATCATAATTAATCGAAACTATGCTGATAATTTCAGGTAACAAACATCAAATTATTTTACACTTGAAATCAGATATCAGTGATCATGCATAAACCCAAGAGCATTAAAATTCACCAGGTTGAAAATTTAGTTTCTGGGATGAGACAGACTTCCACAGGGATGCCACTCAATCATGCATACAGAACTAGCCATCAGAGCATTACATTTTTCAAGTATCAATGCATAAATAGCTTCCTTTGTTACTTTCATGAAAGTTAATATGCACCAAATCATGGTTTCTACTCACCTATTCTTGTTCCTGGGTTAGAAGACCTTTCCCTGTCTGAACTTGTTTGGCCTCTCCAGCCATCATTACTGCCTGCTGAACCACTCCCTGCAGATCCACTTCCAACCCAGGAAGGGCTTTTCATTGGTACCATTGCAGCAACTGTTCGGAGAGACAGTCCAGCATCAGGTGGTGGTTTGTCTATGTTTTTCTGGAAATATGCCACTAGGCGATCAATGTCATCGAAATCTCTCTTCCGAAACCTAAAGCCCTTGGGATACAACCCAATATATTCATGATGTGGATTTGAACTCCTTATGTAGGACAAAATAAAAGTTCCTGGATGCTCATGAGAAATGCCAAAACAATAAACAATCCTCATTGGGTTCTCTGCTTTTTCTGCCTTTAGCAGCTCATCAATTTCTGCTTTTGTGCCCCTCCTGAATTTGCGATATGCAAGCATATTTTTCAAGTGATTTACCAATGGATCAACATATCTATCCATCACCTGGAAACAGATCAGCAATCAAATGTAAGAAAAAGAACAGATGAATCTAACAGATAAAATGCATCTACACCCACAACACAGATGAAAAAAAATAAAGGAACAAATGATCAACTATAAAAAGCAAGTATAATAACTTTCCATCTATACTCAAAGCTGAAGAGTCATTAATTAAGAAAATAGAACAGGCATTAAAAGCACTAGGACCACTACAGAAAGAAGGTATCCAAGATTTGCCTCACCTCATGTCTCAGAGGAGGAAATTCAGAGCACCTTGACACTTGCAGCCAAATTTCCACAAACAAAATACGTCTTGGATGATGACACAGTTTGCACATTATGTTATCCCTCTTATGGGAATTAAAGACATTAGAATCCAATATTTTCCACTTTTAACAGGAGAAGACTGGTCTAGACTATAGTTTCACATGATGTATATACACCCAAATGTTAAGCTTAGGTGTGGTAGTATCTGCCACTGCCACAGTATAATATTTACCTCAACATCAGTAAAGTAGGTCACTTCAGTAATTTTCTTTAAGATGTACACTTTTGATGCACGCAATGACGGTTTCTTGCCAGCATTTATATTTTTCCCCCTTATCAGAAGATTCAAATGAAATATTCACTTATCCTTGCTTAATTATTTTTTTTCCAGTATCTCATATATTTCCAGTGTAAAAAAGGAAAAATAATGAAGTTGTTCCCTTGGCATCAAGAGTTCAATTGCCTCTACTTCTTAAATGGTGACCAGGAACAAATAAAGGAATGTCTATCAACCACCGAAACCATGCTGTTACAATAAGCCACATTATATTTTTTTTCTCTTAACCTGTCTCAATCTTAATGATGCTAATGATGCAGTTTCTTAGGTTCCATTTAAGAATATAGCTAGCCTTCTGCAACTGCAGTGCATAAAGCCAGCATTTTTCTCCATGCAAGTCCAACTGACATTTATATATGTCAACAAAACATCATCTTTAAGAAAAATAAAGTTGGTCCAATCATGCAATTCAAAACAAAATATTACAGATTTGGAATTTTCTATCAAAAATAAAATGGTTGCTTAATCTACTGGTGGCAGAATTCAACTTTCATAGCAAAAAAGGAAATCTAATAAACTTAAGACAAATCTGTACTAACCAAGATAACTAGCCTTCTTATTCAATTATCCATAGATGGTATTAACTTAAAAATCAGGTTTCACAATCTTAGTATAGCATTACTGGAGTAATCTCTAGTCCATGTCATACTAACCTCATCAAGATCTTCAAAAGTGTCTTTATCAATCGTTAACGTTTTCCCCAAACGAAGCAAGCTTGTGATGTCCTTGTGATCTTTTCCACCTTCAACAATATCTTTGTGAGCATAGACTCCATCAAATATTTTCAAAGTCAAAGTCAAAAATGATGGCCCTTTAGAGCTTGGGCGGATAATGCCCTCGCCAGCTTCCTTGTCAGAGAGATACTGTTCCAATGCATAATTGAGTGCTTAGCTTTGGTAACGTATTACAGCACATTACATGTGACATATAAAAACATAAAGTGATACATGGAATTACATATCTAATGGCATAACAAACATACCTCCATTGCTTCATCAGCTGTCAAATTTTGAAAACGGGGATGAACAATCATTCTTGGCTTAAAATGCTTCTTCGCAAGTTCCTTTTCCTTGCGGGCCTTGTCTTGGTCGCTACGTAAACTAATCTCATCTTCATAATAATAAGGATCACGGTTACGTATAAAGTACAGTCTTTTCCGTAGCTCACTGGATTTGCAGGTCAAGTATACCACAAATCTATTTTTGTTTACATTCTTAATCTTGCAGGTAAGTATGTCACCTTCCTGTATTTGCAACCTCTCAGGATCATATCCATCATCAGAGATGTCATCTGCCATAATCAACCCTTTCAAACCAGAATCAAATGCACAAATAATCCGGTTGTCTTGTATATGGCGAATGGTTACCTGAACAATTCTTCCTTCTGAAATTGTATCTTCTGTTTCACCAGAAAGCATGGTAAACTCCTCCTCAGGATTTGGATCCGTGTAAGGCATCCGCCAGTCTTGAAATCCATTTAGCAACTCCATCTTTATATCATAAAGGGTTTCTCTTTTCCTAGTACCATACTGCCTGAAAAAGCTATTCGCATATTCATCAATGTCAAGCACTTTAAGCATATGTGGCCTTTCCCTTACATGTTCAATTGCCATCTCCTGTACATCATCATCCATCTCATGTGGTTCCTGCGGAGCATCCTCAGCATAAACATCCTTAGCCAAATTTTTTGCCAGATCATATGACTCTGGATGAATTCTAGTGTCATCCAAGAGGTCCATAATATGACTACTAGCAGCAGCTGCCCCACTCCGGCGTACACGCAAAAATCCTACAGCATTAATGAAAACCTTCTTTCTCAGGATTTTCCCCATTGGAATCTCTTTGCGGTTGAAAATGGACCCAGCCCTTACAAATGCTCTCTGTAGAGCAGAAGCTTTCCGTGGTCCAAGGCCAGAAACAAATTGTAGAGGAGCAAAAAGCCATTCATGGCTTGCAGCTAAATTTACATCAATACCCACTTGGTTGGTTGCATCTACCATTACCTGTTCAACCACCTCATACTTCTCATCAGAAGTAAGAAAATGTTCTAGCAGACAAAGTTTCCATGACAAAATCTCTTTTCCTGGTCCACAAAGCGTTGCAACCATTGCCAAAGGATTTTGAAGGTAACGCCCAAGAGCCACAGCACGTTTCACAATACCTGAAAGAATATAGGTATATATTAGGAAAAAGAAAAATGTCACTGAATCAACAATTCATGATAGAGCTGATCTTACCTGGCTGCCCAGGTAGTTGATCTGAAGAAACCCGAGAGTTCTCATATAGGCGAGGCAGAGATTCATCACCAAAAACAATATGAAAATTTTCTATTTCTCCACTAACATCCCTCGGATGATCTTCCACTATTTTGAAAATAACCTAATTGGCAAACCATAAAACACGTAAACGATAAGTGCTAGCAAATATAGAAGAATCATCTAGAGTCTAGACACTGTTGAAATGATAATCTAAACCCATAATAATAAATATAACAGGCATTGACTAACTTTGGATTTCATATTAACTCCAGAATATGTTGACTGTGAACATAGATGTCCTCAACATAAAAAATAATACAACATCAAGCAAAGTTTACCGTCTCGATGCCGGACCTCATATCGGTACCATTCTATTACAATGTCGGTACGTAGTTAGGTACAGTACAGTTCAGCGTACCAAATATCAGTACATGATGGTAAAGCATACTGGTTCGATACCGGTACGATATGATATGTTTGGTACAGTATGATACTGACCGGTACAACAAACCTTGGCATCAAGTAACAAATTAACCTGATTCAATTGGAGGTAGCGAAGAAGAACCACATTGTATGCCTTACAGTAAGGAAAAAGTGTTTCTTTTGACAAAATTTCCGTAGCATTTATATTAATATAAGTCAGACAATGGTAACATACGGTTACCAAGATTCTAAGAACATAATTCTTCCAAAATAGCAGAATAATACAACCTATTCTCACAGTCCATTCTCTTTAACTAATCCATCATCCCCACATAGTTTTAGGCATATAATTATCCAATTAGCATAGACCCACCAGTCTGCAGGTAAATTCACAAAGTACAGTTGAAAAGTTAAGGAACAAATGCAAAGACAATAATGCCTAGCAAACCAACTTTGATACGATCTAGTTAACTGAAACTGATCAACAAGTTACTTCATGCAAGTATAGCAATGCCACCATTTTATCAGACCTGACAACTACTCATGAGATGTAACCAACCAGTTCATGATCATCGGAGCAAAATGTTCCAATTGGAGAACATGATGCACTTCTTGCAGTCCATTCAACTGAAAAACTAAACTCAGAGAAGTCATCCCAAGATCTTCATCAGCTCCACAGGTGAAGCCAACAAAAAACCTAACCCTAATCCCAACACACACCATTTAAATAAGACAGGTAAAGTAGTCGATGCAGATTTTTTTTGGTCACTACAACGGATAAGCAAATAACGAAATGGTTGATGCATCCAATATAATTATGCATTTAAAAATTATATTTGAAATCCAAACAGCACTAATGCAGGAGTAGTGCCAATTTTGGGTGGTAAAACCTCCATTATTGGCAATTTTAAACTACTGAGCTTGGAACCGATTCAGCATCTACTATAGAATTGATCTATTGAGGACTTCCCAACTTAAATAATTAGTCTCGTGAAGAAACTCTAGCTACCTCGTTAACCATAATAAGCAGTTAACCATAGAAGAACCTCAAACATGTAACAAAATTATTCTCTTATTAAGAAAAAAAATCATAGGAGCTCATGTGACAAAAAATTTAAAAAAAAAAAACAGGATTGGTATGTTAGTAGGCTACGCTAAAAAGCAACAGAGTTCTATACGCGGACACCAACATAGAGTATATATTCGCAGCAGAGTATAGAATCCATATACCAACGCAATAATCAACTCAACAGGAAACTGCTTCAGATAGGAACTAAACCAGTTATATCTAGAGTACCTCGTAGATGTCATCCTTAAGCTGCCTACAGGACAAGTTTGCCGCTCCAACACAGACAGCATGAGGCTGGTGGTCAGTCATAAACTTCAAGACTCGTTGCTGGTCATTTTTCTTGCGTTGTTGCTCAGCGACCGCCTGGGACCGAGAACTAATGGAACCAGCATATAGCACATCCACCATTTCTCCTGCTGAATCCAACATAACAAAAGTAGTTGCTGGTTTTCCAGGCCCCCAACAGCAAGCCATAACTCTTAACTCAGATTCATCCTCAGAATCATTGTCAGCATCCTTGCGCTTAAAAGGTGCAACAGAGACTTTATTCCACAATTGCTTTCCATATTCCATAAGAAGCCAATTCTTAGCTCTTGCAGCCAGCAATGATCTAGCTTCCTTTTCCAGTGAAGGAAGAATATAGGTAAAGAATGAGTCTTCCAAAATCATTTTGCGTTGCTCATTCCAAAGCTGAGCAGACCTGCTGACACATTCACTTAGATAAACTTCTTTAGCATCATTCAATAATTTTTTCTGTACATCTTCTGATAATTTTATTGTAACTTGAAGGAGCTTCTCTTCTTCAGCTTTCTGAATAAGAAGCCACTGTGCATCCACAAACTTTGATAATGGCTTGTTTCGCAGCCACTTTACACCTGAAAGTTGGTGATAGGGATCGATAGTGACATTTCCTTCAGGTGTAGGGCTTGTTGAGACAACAGCCTTATCCATAAAAGTAGTGCGGACATGCTTCCTCACGATAGGTTCACAGCTAATCTCAACTGCTGCCTGCATAAATATATATATATAAATATATATATATATTATAATAATAATAAAAGAAATTAGTGAAGAAAAGCAAGCTCAAAAGCCATCATCCAGGGAAAACAAATAATTTGCAGAATATGGATCACGATGTATATCTATGTAGAAAGGGGGGCATCTTAACTCTAAGAACATAAAAACAGATGCATACCATGTGCCTTGCACCTTTCAGTACATCTTGTGGAGTTTCAAACATTGCACATGTAAAATTTGCAGCTATCTCTTCAGGAGTTTGCTTTCCATCTTCCAGTTCTGGTAAGCCCTACAGCAAAGAGAAAATATACATAAAATTACTTATCATTAAATAAGAACATATATATATTCAGGACATGCTGCAGTTACAGGATTGGAAGATCGCACACAGGCCCCAGTGATACACAGTGTCAGTAATATAGCAAGAGGTAGAGTGCATGCCTAAAGAATCTATAGACAATTTTGGAAAAGCACATCACCACCCCTTTATATCCCTTATACAGTCTATCCAAAAACAGTCAAAGAAAAAAAATACAAACCACTTCTTCTCGTGACAGAAGCAATCCAAACTGCTCGGATTTAACACCAAACTTGTTTGCGACCTCCCAGAGGCCAGCCTTATAACAAATGCTATATAAAGATTTCCTTTTTGGCCTTTTAAATTGTCCTTCCTCAATATCAACTTCCCCAGGAGGAAAATGCAAATTAAACTTTGCATCAACATCATCAACCTCTCTCTCCGATTGTGCATCATTAAGCGCGTCAGTGACTGATTTATAAAGTTGATCATTCAATTCCAGCCTCGTCATATCATAAACTCTTCTTTTTTCCTCTTCAAAGCGTTTACTATAATATGTCTGAAGAGCACTCTTCCGCTTCTGAAGAAGTAACCACTTTTTGTCCAAGTTATGAACAGCCCAGAGAACCTGAAAATGAAATGGAAGGGCCCCTTTAGCAACTTGATATAGAAGCAAGCCGCTGATGATGTTCATTCAAATATTCAATTATTGAGTTTGCCCATGAATAGATATCTGACTACCTTATGCCACCTCATTCTGTGTGGTGCTTCTTCACCATCTTGCGTGTTTGCATCAGAATCTTTCAATAGACTACCACATAACTCCTTCCGGTACATAGCAATGAAAGGAATCTGAACCAGCAATTGCAGAAATTTTGGTAATCAGATGCCCTTCAAGAATTTACATTCAATTGCCATATTAATGGATTTGTATTATATGCTATAGAGATTCTTACATCAAGTTTTTGCACGTGCATCATTGTCAAGACATTCCCAATGTCCTCCTTAGAAATTTCCTTGACTACTTGATCCTCCCCAGCTAATTGTGAAATACCATCACCAGTAAGCTGGTTATATATCCAGGCACTCTCTTCCTCTATACTCTTATCATCTGTAGGAGGCGGCCCTGTAATATCCTCAGATAGCTGAAAGAGAAAAGCACCCCGCAACATTAAGTTCTATTCTAAAATCAACCAAGAGGTTTGTGGCATGTTTTGCCAAATCAAATTCTGCAGATGAAAGCAGGCAATCTATCGTTACCTGAATCCTCTCAGGAATGTCAGTTTCTCGTATAATGTCATCCTTTGCTGTCATATATTTTTCTGAAATAATAAATGGCTCAAATTCATCTTCTAACCTCTTTTCACCCCACCCAGCAGACTCACCAGCACCCCTTGCAAGGCCTTGTTTTCGAAGCATCAACAGCTCATCAACATCCCCAAATATCTCATGAGCTTCCTGTAAAGCAGATGATGAAACACCCAATGCCTGTCTCGGCCTCTTTTTCTTCAGCTGCTTCCTTCTACAAGAAACACATTACCATTACTAATGGAAAATAGAGGATGAGGAATTGATGAAACTGCCAAGAAAACCAAAATTACAGATGTAAAAGAGACAATAGCATACTTTACAGGGGCACCAGTCTCATCAACTTCATCCTCATCGACAATGAAATCAGCCATTTCATCTTCCTCACCAATGACATCTGCATCTTCCTCCTCTTCCGGTTGCTCCTCTTCTTCCACAATATCCTCCAGGCGTGCCGCTGGAAAAATTCCAGTTAAAACTTAGTGACTGATGTTATATCCAAGGTCCTGATTGAGAAGAAACGAGATACTTACCATCATCATCACCAAACAATTTCTGCTTAAGTTTTTCCTCAGCAGTCCGGCCGCCTCGACTATTTCTATCAGATTCTTCTTCATCCGAAAACCCAGACAGCTCCTCCACCTTGGTATCCCTTCCTGCCTTCCTTAAGCGCCTATATGATGTATCCTGATAATGTTTTCAAGCAGTGAAAAAGCATGAGGAAAGAAACCCATAATCAATCGCAAGTATCAGAACTGCAATTCAAGTGCGCAACTAGCAAAAGTTCGACTTATTTTCCATCAAAATAAGTGGGGAAAAACTATGAATAGAGGGAACAGCAAGCTCAGAAAGCATACAGGCTTGGGCCGACGGAAGCCAGTGATGTTACTTTCCTGAATCAACTCGTAGTCATCCTCATCAAGCACATAGCCTCCTCTCTCTGACTCTCTGAATTGCAAATAGGACACATTCAAAACCTCAAGTTTTCTGCAAAAACTCGTAATTTTTTACAATACAATAACAGGAAAAAGATTAATCTGTGTTTACCTTCTCTTCCTCTTTTTCTTCTTCCTGTGCCTTTCCTCATCACTCTCTTGCTTCTCTTCCTCTTCTTCTTCCTCCTCCTCCTCGGCATCATCCACTATGAAACCATCTTTCTCGTACTCATCCTGACCCTCTTCTGCTCACAATAGGATGCCATTGGACCCAATAAAACAGCAGTAACTATCTCGCCCTAGAGTACCAAACCATAAAACCTTAATGTCACGCAAACAAACTTAGCGGAAACCCTACCTTCCTCCTCTTCCTCATCGTCGTCGTCCCTCTCATTGATACCATCGTCATCCCTGTCCAAAGCTCGTGAATCCTCTTCCTCTTCGACCTCCTCTACAAAAATTCAGAAAATGAGAAATTATTTGAAAAGAAGAGAACAAACTTCAAATCGAGAGGAAAAATAAACAAAACGAGCAAAAATTCGCAACCTTCGTCGTCGGAGACGATCGCTCTTCCACCCATCTCGAAGAGGAGCTGCAAAAAAAGAAGAAACTTTGATCTGAATCCCTAACCCTAGGCCACGAGAACAACGAAGGCGTATCAGGAAGTCGTGCCGAAGAGCCCAGGGATTATATAGAACAACCCCCACCCCCACGGTTCCCTAGATTTTGCGAGCGAGGAGGAACGGATTTAGGGTCTCTGGAGACCGGAAAACGAGAAAAATCGCAGCCCTAAGACCCGGCGGCGAGCGGCGAAATCGGCAGCGCGGAAACCAGGAAGCAAACCCTAACCCCAGATTCTTCGAGAACGAAACGATAGGTTTCGGTTTTCGGGGGAGGAAAAGAGGAGAAAACCCCTAACCCTAGATCTCCGAGACGCAACAATGGCGAAGGATCGAAACGAAAGGGCTGGAAACCAACATTAGAAGACGGCGGTGAGCGATACTGTAACTTCAGAGAAGAAATGGTAACGTATGAAATCATCGGATGTATATATTGAAAATAGTAACTACCATCTATACCCCCACAATCATCCGTTGTTTTACATAAGTGCCTCTACGCGATTGCTGAGGGGGTCCTCGTTTGTTTCGGTAGAGCTTTAGGACGTGGGTAGAGATGTAAATATGGATAAGGAAGCGGGATTGTTAAGGAAAACAGGAGGTTATTTAGAGCGACAGGGTGGAATCTTTTACACCGGAACCGTTTGGTTCGCGAGGAAAAGAGGAAAAAAAAGTGTGGTCAATAAAAAAATAATAAAATATTTTTTTGTTTAATTGAAGTTTTTAAAAAAAAAAAGTAACGAAAAAGTTGTATTTTCATGAGAATATAATTCCTATATTTCATTGGAAAGTCTTTTCCATGAGAAACATGGGAAAGTTACTTTTCCATGAGACAGAAATCACTCTATTTTTATTTTTTCCCAAAAAAGTCCTTCAGCATTAAAGAAGCATTAAAAAGACATTAAAAACCTAATTTTTATTAAGGGCATAATAGAAATTATACATAACTTTTCTAGAAAAGTGGATGGCCAACCAAACATAAGCACTTTCGAAATTTATCACTTTTCCATAGTCAACCAAACATGCCAAAAGTACTTTCCTAAACATTCTTTTTCTAGGAGGGAAAATGCTTCCCGTGAAATAAACGAGCCCATAGTATTTGGACTGAAGGATGAGCCGGTTCAGGGAGTGAGAATTAGAGCGGACCTGGAAGTGCGAACCAGATTGGGTCAGGTCAAGCCGATGGTAGATTGGGTGGTTCGGACCATTTTTGGAACCCACATGTAAAGGTGGTGTGAGCTAGTCTCGACTCTCGGGTCTCATGAGCTAAATCCATATTAGTGAAGGCTTTCTTCGCTTGGCCTCCACTTGCCACAAAAATATTAGGCTTGCCTATCTTCCAAAAACTTTAATGGTTGAATTGAAAACTTAATATTCTATCTCAAACAGGAGAAGCAGCAAAGGGTGGAGTATGTTCTTTTTCTTTTGGGAGAAAAAAGTGATTTCTCCCGCTTCATTTACTGAAAAATTAAAATGGACAAGGTAGTTACATAATATCAAACTCATCACTGGTGATTCATAGGTCATGATAAATATTAAGGGCAGGAGCTTTTAGAAACTTAGGTGATGACCCTTTTTTAAATTTAATTTTGGGAAACTATTGAAGATATAACATTTTTGCATCTGGCCCAATTTTCAGTCAAACAAGCTCCAATCCTGAAAAGCCAATACCTGCGCATGATCTGCCAATATAATATTCCAAATTTTTTGGATATATGGTGACATTTAAGCCTTCCACGCTGTTTCGCATGATTATAGTAACACTGGGTTCATTGGTCTCTTCAAATATAGCATAATTAACATTTACTATAAATTGAATTTGGGTTTTGCTGCTATCCTTTTTAAGTTTCCCTATAAACACACAATCTTGATCATAGATTCAAGAACGAAGGGTCTAAAATGGATGACTAGATAACAACCTATAGTATAGGTGACCAAAATCAGGGGTTTTGTAATTAAACCAAATTTATCTCTTCTCTGACCCCTCCGCTCTATTATGCCTCCGATCGTGCCAATGGACGCACCACCGCTGGTCATCTGTCCAAGAAGTCTATCACAGTGCCCACCATTGATTCAAAAGGATGGCAAGGTCTTTATGGTAGGACACCATGAATTGCTAGAATCCGACAAAATTCCATCTACCGGCAATACCGGTGAAGAATTCCCTGGAGGTCGTCGGGGGGTCGGGAGGCCTAGCATCAGGTGTCTCAATGTCGACAAAGATGGCGTCTTTGTGCTCCTGGATGAAGGACTAAGAAAGCTACCATAAAGGAAGTTACGTTGCCGCCGCCGCCATTGCTGAATTCTCCTTCCACCATCACCACCTTAGTCTAGCCTTACTTCTCAAACTTCCACCACCGCAGCTAGTGAAAAGGGGACAGAGCAGTAATGCACTAGGGCATGACTGGTTGCCACTTTGCCTTGCAATATACCCTTTATCAATCACTAGTTAGGATCCTTACTTAATTTCTATTAAAAAATAATATAAAAGCACCATGGCAAAACTCAGTGAATTTGTTTTGAAGGATGCTATGCCAGGCTGTGGATAATAGACAGAAAGTTGTAAAGAAAAGAACCAATACACCAAGTAAGCTCTATGAGACCTCTTGACACACAATAAACATATCTAATCACATGGATTCAGTTTGCCTGAGCCATGGAAGACTTCTAAAAACATGCATAAATAATTATATAGCCTTTCTAAGTGGGGCTAGGCTACTAAACTTAAAAAATTGTCTGCTTAAGTCTGGCCAATAATCAAGCTCTATGTTAGCTTAAGCATATAATTACTCGGCAACCCCAATAAAATGCTAGCTCTCAAGCAAGCATGGACTTGACAACCAGAAGGGCACCCTTCGTTGTACATAACTCAGCCGTATGCATTATTAATAATTGCATGTATTATAGGACTTTTGAATTTGTTGTTTCAACTTTTATTATTGCTTATAATTTTTTTTCTTAGGGAATTGGCTGCTCACACTACCCTAGCACAAGCACAGCTAGCTACATCAGAATCAAGTAAGCAACGCAAAGCAAAAGAAATATATGACTGCTGAGTCTAAAAAAACTTCCGAAGTGGTGCGCAGTGAAGGAGGCAATCCAGTCAGTAGCTTGGTTCGCCTTCCGAAGAACTTGTATGGCATTGGTATTGTTTTCTATTTTTTATTTTCAAAAATCCAAGAAGAAAATAAACTAGGTTAAACAATATGTACGACGAAACAATCCTGTTTTTCAAATTGCCTGTACAATCTATAAAGTTTCTGATAGCAACAAAAAGAGCAAAAATAAAAGAAAGGAATAACAAATATTTTTGTATGAGTGCAATCTTTAACGTCAATCTACATGTAGTATTTCACTAAGGCGACAATGTCAAACATGCCTCGGTGACTTTAACTTAAATTGCCCAAGCACGTATACTTAGAGCAACTTGATCTACTACAGTAGTTAACATCATTCTCCTCACTACTTACCCTCTATTTCTCCTTGTCATTGATCATTATACAACGATGATAATTGATAATGGTAGTCAATTATATAAATTACAATGATAAAAATTATCTAGATTTAAAACCTATTTTACAATATAATACCGATCTCTGTGATATACCCTTGCATGAGGTGTACATATAAAGTATGCATGCTCGTCAAAGTTTTAAGCATTTTTTATTTTCTCTGCATTTCAACAATTTTTGTTTCAATTCAAGCTCTTTCTATAACACTTGTCATTATTTTTGTTAAAATATTTTTAAAAAATAATTATATTTATTATATCTTAGAATATTTATTATTTATCTTTCAGTAAACAAACATATGTAATGCACATGGTAGAATATAACCATTTGAATCACTGTAAAATAACATTAATATTTCCAGGAACTACAATCTGCCAAAATTTTCAACTATTTATTGAAAATTATTCTTGCTGTCACAAAATTTGATTTTTAAAATATTTTTTATTGAATGTCCATAATTGATATATAATAGCATAATAAATCCTTTTCCAGATTATTATAATATTGTTTTTTTTTAGGTACAATAGCGGCTCATATATGAATGCGGCCTAAAAAATCAAAAAATAAAAAAAAGCACATAATAGCTCAGGCATGGAAGCATGATCCAACCATATAAATCTCGCAAAGTGATGGACAGTAAAAAAAGATATTTCAGTCGACAATACCATTTATCTTTATGTACAACTTAGCAGCGTATTTTTAATTTTATATTTATTCGGCTACCGTAGCTGAATTTCTCTCGAGACGAATGCGGTCCGTTTTCATGCAGCTCTGACGAAATTCGCCGACAGGATTGTTTCAAAACATGCTACGGTAGACCGGGCAGGGTAGTCAGCTACCGTCTGTAAAATAATATATATATTTTCCCCACACTCAAAGAAGGAAGTTTTTTCAAAGGATGCGTCTGAATTTGGACACCCCAGCCTTCTAATTCCCAAGCCCTTCCTCCGCGCACCCCCATGCTTCCATCTGCTTCCGTTCCAAAGACCCCAACAACTCCTCTTTTCCAATGATGGCTTCTTCCCACCTCCTCGCCCACCATTTCTGGCTCTCTCACGCCAATGGATTTAAACCCCCAAAACTCTCCAAGAACGGGCCATGCTACTTCCACCCAAAGACCGCCTTCAGGGGAAGCCCATCATCTCATAGAATCAAGGCTTCGGGTCCAACATCTGGCAGGAGACAAATGGAGGTAACAAAATTAATAGCTGTCCTCCAAGTTTTCTTCATCATTTTTTTTTCTCGTTTAATCGGTGTAGTATTTTTTCGGTGGGTTGTTTGGATTTTAGATTGTATATGATCCTGATGAGAGGGTAAATAAATTGGCCGATGAGGTGGATAAGAACGCCGGCCTCTCAAGGCTCTCTCTCTTTTCGCCTTGTAAGGTAATTAATTATCTTTCAGAAGGCAAAGATTTGTTTTTTAGTTGAAATTTGAGCTGATTACTGTGGTTTATGGGGCGCAGGTTAACGTGTTTTTGAGGATAACTGGGAAGAGAGAAGACGGGTTTCATGAATTGGCATCTCTATTTCATGTAAGTTTATCTGATGTTCATGGTGGATAGGAATAGAATTTTGGAGGTCTTAATGGAAATAGTAGCTGGATTTTGCTTGAACTTTAACTTGTGGTAGCTGTGATCACGAGCAAAGAGGGTGAGCCTAATGTTGCTCCATCCTGAGCTCTGGAGGTCATGGATTCAAAACACGGAAACAACCTCTCTGCAAGTGGGGTTAAGGCTGCGTATGCGCTGGACTGCCTTTTTTTTTGTGATCACAAGCAAACTGTGAATTTTAGTTTTGCGTAATCAATTGGTTCCTTACTTGCAAAACTGCAATATAATAATTGGTATGTTTAGTGCTTGTCCACTGTCCTCAGAGAGTACCATGTCAATGCCTGCAGTTGACCATAATATCATGGTTCTAGGTTGTAGGTGGCGAAAAACCAAACCTGTGTTTACCTAGTGAAGTTCTCGGTACATAATGATGCCCTATAATTTCTCGGGTTATTAGGAAATCGGCTCTAGGTCTTGGCGGCCATCTGGTTTTGGCTTTAATTTTTTTGCTTATGTTTCTTTCTTGTTGTTATTATGATGTACCTTTTCCTACTTATCTCATGTTGCATGCCCAACATTCAGGTAATTAGTTTAGGAGATACAATCAAGTTCTCGTTATCTCCGACTAAGACCAGAGATCGGCTGTCAACTAATGTGCCTGGTGTTCCGCTTGATGACAAGAATTTGGTATGTCAGATAGCAAATGTTGTTTGCTTTGCTTACTTCTCATGTATGGTGTATAATACTGTTGGTCTGGTTTCACTGCTTCTTTGTTTGGACCTCCTTTTTTTATTTAGTGTTTCTTGATGGAAATGTAAAACATTCTACTTCTTACATAGGCTCTTTATCTTACACTTTGCAGATAATCAAAGCACTTAACCTTTACAGAAAGAAAACCGGCACCGATAACTTCTTCTGGGTAAGTTTTTATTAGATAAAATGCTCTACACAAATATAAATTTGCAATCAGATGGCATTCAGGTTTGGTGTCTCTTTGTACTATGCATGTAGATTCATCTCGATAAAAAGGTTCCAACTGGTGCTGGTCTTGGTGGTGGAAGCAGTAATGCTGCAACTGCACTATGGGCAGCCAATCAATTTAGTGGTTGTGTTGCTACTGAAAAGGAGCTTCAAGAATGGTCTGGTGAAATTGGCTCAGATGTTCCTTTCTTTTTCTCAAATGGAGCAGCATACTGTACTGGTCGGGGTGAGGTAGGCTTATGACAAAGCACATTTAAAAGGGTCATTTCATTTTTCCAAATGTTCTGCTTCACTCGCAATGTCCAGTGCCTTAAATCAGTCAATGGTGGACAATCTCTCTCTTTCTTCTTTTTTTTTTGTGAAAACAATGCTTTTGAAATACCAAATATGCTATTTTAATCTTTATTGTTGTGGTTGTTCAACCAGTTTGTTGTGATACTTGAAAAAAGAGAGTATATGATTAACATTAGATGCCTTAATTTCAATTAGATAATGTTTTCTTCTGTGCATGATTTCCTTGGTGTGTTTCATTTTCTGCTGTGTCAAATGTCAATCAAACTGCAAATATACCTGATTTCATGTTTTCCATGCATCCCACTCCTTTAACTTTTCATTCTTGGTAGTCCTTCCAATACTCATACCTTTTAAAATGTCTTTGTTGTGACTAGCATTACCATCAATTATGGAAAACTCTTTCTTTTCTTCTCTTAACACATGCCAGAGCATTGCAGATAGAGCTAGTCCAACCATGACAGATTGTTCACTTATTATGGAATAAAACCTCGAATGCATCTCCTTACATATAATCCCAGTTGTTGTTAAAAATACTGCTTTAAGATTCATGTCAATAACCTTTTTCATGATGCACTCCTTAAATGCAGAGTTGATACTAATATTTTACAATTTTTGTGCCAGAGGCTCTTTAGCAATTCTAGATACCTCTAGACAGGGAAACTCTCCCTCCAGATTAGGTGTGTATTGCTTATTGGATGTACTATCAAACATTCAGATGCTAGATATCTGCATCTGTATTAAAGTTAACAAAGAAAAAAAAAACTTACCCTATTGATCTATGAAAACTTTATGTTCCGTAATTTAAAATAACCCGCAAAGTGGTGTGCTATTTTAGTGGGTCTTTGTGACAGCAGATCCTTTTAGTAGGTTTTGACTGTAGTACCATGGCAATAGTTCAATCACATATTCATATTAGCATACAAGTGGATTGAAGAAGTAGCATTGATAAATTATTTCCTTTAGCTTTTAGTCACACATGATGATATGTATTCTTTTATGTGAAAATTATGACATCCACCAATGCATATGTTGTTACTTGCATCTAAATCCAGAGCTCTTCAACTTGTTTTCACTTTTTTCCATTTGGAAAAAGGTAAATGCAGATGCATTATTTTTATATTGACTATGAGAGAATGAGAGTTTACTCTCAAAAGTAGAATTTTGATCCTCTTTGGAATTTTATCTCTTGTCAGGTTGTTCAAGATATTCCAAATCCATTGCCCTCGGACTTGCCTATGGTTCTTATAAAGCCGCAGGAAGCGTGCTCAACTGCTGAAGTTTATAAGGTAATAGAGAGCAGTTTCAACTAAGTAATCACTATCTTCTTATCTGTATTTGCATAAAGTTCTTCCTACCAAGCTCCAATTTCAATTGGTGCAGCGACTTCGGCTAGACCAAACTAGTTCAGTTGATCCATTGACATTGCTTAGGGAAGTCACCCAGAATGGCATATGTCAAGATGTTTGTATAAATGATCTAGGTATTCCTCAGCATTTTAGAGAGATATAAATGTTTTCATTTTTCACTTTTTGGTGATGTTTGATGATTTATCAGTCAATCAATATTTTTATTTGTTTATACTTCTCAGAGCCTCCTGCATTTGAAGTCCTGCCATCTCTTAAAAAGTTGAAAAAACGAGTGCTTGCAGCTGGTTGTGGAGAGTATCGTGCTGTTTTCATGTCAGGAAGGTAAAAAGATTACCATGCCAGCTTCCACATTCATATTTCAATTATACGGAATGTATGCAAATATGCAAATACTTCTTGTTGAGAAAATGTACATCTGTACATGCTCGTGCATACAAACTTCTCGTTAAATTTTTAGTTGTGGAATTTACAACTTTTTTGTCATATATGCTTATCATACCAACTAAGTGGCACCCTTAATGAGAAATGGGGCGGCAAAGAATTTGCATAAGGGCCTTCTTGATTAGCATCTTGCTCTTCTAATATAAAGGATTTGTTTCTCTTCTCCAACAATAAAAGCCTTTATAACTCATGGCAGTTGTAAGCACAATCATGTCTTGAACTCAACATATAATATTGAGTTTTGATTCCTAGGAGAGAGCTTCAAACTCTATGCTTTCTGAATTATGATTTTATAGAATTGGATATTGGCCATTGGTTGAGAGAAATCCTCATAGTTTTTAAGTTGTTCATGTTAACTTTGTCCCTAGTTTATATTGTTGGAACTTTTAAGATGTTATAGTGGAATAGAGAAAACCGTTATTATAGTAGATCCTTACTTTTGGGTCCATGGTCACCATTCAGTACCTTTTTCCATTTATTGAACCATAATTGTGATAGGCTGACATTTTAAAGCTTAAATTTAGCAAATAATGTGATTAACTCGTTGGGCAAAATTATCATTTGTCCCCATTAAATGATTACCCTATAATTATAATAGAATTGGTTTGCGCATAATAGAGGTTTGCATTCCTTTTATCATCTTCGTTCTCCTTTTCTTTTTACTACATACATATGTCACCTTTCCACCTCTTTATTTTTCATCTTACATCTATCTTTTTCTTTCTAAATTTCCCTATTCTTCAGTATGTTGAATGCTAAAACTTTTGCCTTTAAATGATCTTATAATGAACCAAGGTCCGCCGTACCGGTACCGGTCGGCGTACCGGTAGCGGCCTGGATCGGTACGTACCGGTCCCATACCGGTCCGAATCGGTCCGTACCGATCCAAACCGGTTCTTCAACAATAAACTACCGGTACCGGATTCCATGTTGATCCGGTACCGGTCTCAGGCCGCACCGGTACGTACCGGTACGGCTGACCATGTGATGAACCATATTCTTTAGTTATAGGTTGGTGTCAGAGCAAGTGAAGAGATCTTATTGAAGATCAAACCCTTCCTTTCTTTATATAGGTTTATTGTTTCACTAGATTTTTCTCTTCATCAAATATGAGATGAGCGTGCTTGGATCTATCTATTGGTCCTTTAAGGCATGATAGTGATGGAAATGTAAGGTCCATCTTTCATGCCTCGATATTGTTATCTACAATGTAATCAATAGGCTATCCAACTATTTCATATTCGAATAATGTTAGATCAAGATCCGCAATCTCGGTACTGGGTATCATATCGGTATCTTATCGGTTCGGTACGGTACGATGCAAGACACCTCTGTATCGAAATAGCTCTCTAACCATTTTTCTCAGTTTTTGTTTCGGTATGTCTCGGTACGGACCGGTACGCACCTCAGTATGTCTCGATACAGGTTAGTACATCTCGGTACGGGGCGATACACCTCAGCATGGCTGTACGGAGCTTGTATTGACTTGAAGGTAAGTTTTGTATTAGTTTTCCTCCAGTATGGTACGGTACGTCCCGTACCGGATGGTACAGGCGGTACGGCAGACCCTATGTTAGATCAAACATCAGAAGGCATCAAGAATCAAATGTGACTGAGTTATGATTTAAACGGTTATCTCAGAGCTGTAGGAGTTGGTTTCAGTGGTTTCTACGTAAATTTTTGAACCTACTTTTCAGATTTATGTCCTCAAAGTTCAGTTCAAGTCAAAGTGTTGTAGAAAGTTCTCCTAGAGCTGATTAATTATTTGGATGGCCTAGATCCCTATTTATTACTTATCTCATATAAAATACCAATGCTACCTATGTTGAAGGTTGAAAATCATACTTACTATTATTTTGGTACGTGCCTGTTCAAGTTACTGTGCAGTCTACTGGTGCATCCTTGACACTAGGATCACTTTATAGAAATTTAAAATAGAAATTGTGCAGAATAAGGATAAAAATTAACATCTGAACCACTAGATAAGCTAAACTAGTTAAGAAAGCAGTGATAGTATGATTTTATGAAGTGCTTAGGAAGGGGGTTCCGGTTCAAGATTCCTAGAAAGTTCCAAAGCAGTCCATCACCTTAGGTATAAGATTCCAGCTACTAAGTTTAGAACCAACTAGTTGCATTCTGGCCATAATTATTTCATGATTCTTAGCTACTAAGTTTTTCTAAAGACGTCAATGGAACAACAGGCTTTTTTTTTGCTAAAACAAGAGAGTATCTACAAACCATTGTTGAAGAACGTTACAGGAAAATATCATTATACATATCTACCAATTTTTCAGGATTTTACAAATCTGTCATTGGGGATCAGCTTATCGGATTATTTGTTTTCCATGTGGGGCATGTCAGAGTTGTACAAAAGATGAGCAAAATACAGAAACATATTAAAACCAAAAGTACTATAGACTCCTATTAGGAATGAATTCTTTGTGTGGAGAGTCCAAGTCTGGAAGATGTAGGATCTTCCTTCACAAGCTAATATTAGCTTCAACAACAAGGGGAGGGTCAGTTTATAGTCTTGACAAACTTTTTTACGTTTATAGTCTTTACCACGATTACTTCTGTTACAAGATATATGCATTCAGATATCAAGGTTGGGATCCTCACATTTACAAGTTGGAAATTTGAAAAACTAATAATGGCCTCAAACAGTCAGTGCGTGTCTAATTCTACGAGTTTAGGTCAATTACTATGAAGAATGGGTATTGCCAGTCCCATATTGATCATATGATGATATTCATCAAAAGTCACTGGTCAAGGGTTACAATACTTGCAGTTTATGTTGATAAAATCCTGGTTGTGGGCATGGTGAAAGGAAATTAGAAGTAAGCAATATGTTAAGCCTTTGATATTATGAATATGGACAAGTCTATGTAGATACCATTTTATGAATGAGAAACAAGGATTTGGTAGAGGAGACACAAGAGTGATATACATACATACATACATACATACACATATATATATATAATATAATATAATATATACATTCACATTGCATTCATGAAATGCAGCAGTACTCTATTGGAATTCTTGACATAGCTATTTCTGAATCTTGATTCATGAAATGCAGCAGTACTCTATTGGAATTCTTGACATAGCTATTTCTGAATCTTGATGCATGAAATGTAGCAGTACTCTATTGGGATTCTTGACATAGCTATTTCTGAATCTTGATTTAGCACTAGTGCTGTTGACATGGTCATTTTGTAATTGTTGCATAATATCCTGATGATGACCACCATTGTTCAAAAAATAGTTATGTCAGCATCTTTAGGCCTAAGTGCATTATCATGTAAATACCTTCTTGTTAAAGTTTTGAAGGCAGTCTTTTAAAATATCTCCTGCTGTTCTAACCTTATGACAAAGCTTAGCTGAATTGCAATGGGGTCAATAAGCTTGTCAGACATTGATATTTGTTGTTAAGAGTTGGTCTTTCTTCAAGATTCACTTGTGAGGACTTGTCCAATTTGTATTATCATCCTCACTCTTATAGTTGATATTCAATAGAAAAAGTTTAAAATGGATCCTAACTTGGTCAGTTCTCATATTGATATCAGTGATCTCAACCAATAAAGTGTTCTAGATTTGTTCTTCCTTGGAACTTTCTCAAATGCATATAATGGTTACATTACTTTTCTGACTACTGGCTTGGTCATTCACGCATCTGGCCATAATTGAAGGCAAACAATTTAACAGTTTATCTATCTTGTGCAAAAGAAAGTTACAAGATTATTATTTTTTTTGTATAGCCTCTTCAAGAGGAAGGTGGTTTTGAAATGTCAGCATCTCCCAGATTTAACCCGACTAGTTCATGATAATTTTTTATCCCCTGTTCACAGTGATCATCAGCAGGATGAAACTTTTGGTGATCAGAGAAGCTTTTATCCCCTGTTCAAAGTGATCATCAGCAGGATCAAGCTTTTGGCAAAAACCATATTGAGCTTTGCCTAGATTTATGATATTTGAATTTAAATACTTAAAGATGATTCTTTTGATTAGATGTATTTCTAGATCTATTTTTTTCTAACCCAAAAAAGGAAAAGAAGTTGCAGGCATTACAAGGTAAATAACAATCTATCTACAAATTTTGAGTGGAATATGGTGAGAAGAGTCCTTGAGTTAGAAAAGGATGAAAAGCATGAAATTTATGAATTGCCTCATTGAACAAAGATATATTTTCTTGAGGATAATAACCGACTTAGAATCAAAGGTTGTGAGGAGTGACATCATTGATAACTACAGAATAAACAAAGAAGTCAAACCTGGAGTGAATGACCTTGAAAGCCATTATGCAGAAGTGGAAGGATACAACCACAAAGAAAATGGAAGATAGTATGTCTTGGGATTGGAGACTACCAATAAGGATCTAGTCTCCCAAATTTCAGGTGGTGTATAACTTCATTGGTTGCCATAAATAGAACATTCGAAAGATAAGGAAGGTGATATGGCCTTACGGTTTGCCAACAGATGGTACTTCAGGGATTGTTAAAGACAAACGGGTGACATAGGTACAAGGACACACCGAAGACAAAGCAGTCTCCATAAGACTGCGACCAGCATCAACAGGTATATGGACTTGCAAAGATGATGTCTGTATATACCAATGATTGGATAAAATATTAAATTTTGCCTTAACAAAAGGAAGACCTCAAGTGCTGTTATATGAGACATTGAATGGATCAATAAAAACTTGAGATTGATGAAGTTAAGAATCATCATTCAAACATTCAGATTAAAAAAGCAAATTTTCATAATTCTTTATCTTGGATGATATTTTTTTTCCTTTTTTCGAATTATATTGATAAAGAATGCAAGAAGTGGATTCAAAAGCCTATTTTTCTGATTGTTGGAATGATTAATTACACATAGATAAAAATTTAAATCATTAAAATGCAAATTATCAAAATGCATCAAAGACAGCTTGGAGAATATAACTATTTTCTGGTGTCCTAACTTGATGGCAAAATTGAGGCTTGTCAAGAAAAGAGCTTGATGAAGTGCCTAATGACGATGCCCTCAAAATTATCGACAAAGCATCCTTTACCTTCTCCAATTCTTTGATGACTGTCCCTTTCCTAGTTGTTGTAAATGATATTATTGGTAGTTTCTTTGTCTCTTACTTTTAATTTCCTCAATAACCTTAGCTGAAACTGGTTAAGGTCTTTGGGGATGAAGCACCGTACAATGCATGTCTATATTGGTTTGCTTACCAACAAATCTAAATTCCCCTTATTGTTGGGCAGTAAAGGGAATTATCATGTGTTTGCGACTCTAGGCTGCAAGAGCGAAGCCAGTGGGTTACACATGTTCCCATGGTTGCCATGAGCCCATGACAGCCAAGGACTTGAAACAAGATTGTTGATTCGACGGCATTTGATCGTAGTTCTTTCCCCAAATTACCTAACTATCAAATGTTAAAATCTGTACACCAAGGGATCTCTACTGGACGCTGGTCTTGTCATCTTCTTTCTGCCAAAATCAACTTCAATTAGGAGAGGGATGGTTCTATGAGTCTTTTCAATATCTAACATTTTAATTAGAAAATCCTTACCTGATAGATTCTTTATATCAACTCAGAACAGGTTTTCTTATCTACAGGACAAGCAGGATTTTACATTTTTCAGGAACCATTAATTTAGCTCTTTTTAGTGAAGAAGCATCTGATTCACCATCGTCTTAGGTTGTGGCTAATGCCACTTCTAGAGCCCAAAGAGGCTTGAGTAACTTGTACCACCAACCTTCCAGGGTAGCCTGGCTTTTGTGGGATCAGATTTCAAGACCTCCGTTTTGGTTTTCCTTTGGTCTGGTTTTGTGGAAAAACTTACTATGATGTTAAATTGTCAATGCAGGCATTAAATAATTATATCCATGTATGTTTTTAAGATCCAAGAATGTATATCCAACCTCAATCCTTATATCAATATATTATATCTTCTTTTTCATTACTGCTGCAATAATTGATGATGTTTTATGGTTATTTCATGCAGTGGAAGCACCATTGTTGGTGTTGGTTCGCCCGAGCCTCCATCTTTTATCTATGATGACGATGATTACAACGATGTGTTTGTATCAGGTACATGACCAACCTGCCATGCCTACCTTTTAGCCTTGTCCTAGTTATGGTTGCTTATTTAGTAAGTCAATGTCTTTAGTTAATTTTTTTTCCATTGAGGTCTTAACCTACGCTGCCATACTCCATAGTCACTCCACAGTATTTGCTAAGCTTCTAGCACCATAGCCACTTCTTGTGTGATGCACCAATCATCTTGGAGCTAATCTTTCACATGAATTAATTGTTCTACATGCATGTCTGAATCTTTCGGCATCTTTCTATGATTCATTGCAGAGGCTTGCTTCCTCACCCGTCAAGAGAGCCAGTGGTATACTGCACCCACTTCATCAACAGCTTCTTTTGGTACAGATTTACCCTCTGGAGCTGCATCCGTTGAGTAGTTATTAAACTTGTGCACCTTTTCTCCCCCAACCATTGCTCAGCTGCAAATTTTTGTGAACTCTGCAACTTTATGTACCAGAGATGCTGTCAAGATGCTTCATAGAGGATTATAACAAGATCTCTTTTATGCCTCATTCAGTGGTCTAAGAACCTGCTAAAAGAAACAGAATGTGATGGCTAAGATCCAACTTGATTAGTTGGTTTTTCTTTAAGTTTGTATTGAATATATATAAGATATACAAAAGTGATTATAGGAGAAAAATTAGGAGAAAATTATAGCAGCAATTTAAATTTAAAATTTGAATTTGAGTAGAGAGAAAATAGAAAAGAAATAATGAGAAGATTACAACAATAGTTTGAATTCAAAAATTGAATTTATATTCAAAAATTGAATTTAAATTCAAAAATTGAATTTGAATGGAGAGAATTTAAAGTATGTTATTATTTCTCCTCAAGCTGAGCATTCGGTTGAATGTGAAGCTTGGATCATAAAAATTGAACGCAGTTGGAGTGAAGATCTTTGGTGAAAATGTCAGCAACTTGGTATGTAGAAGAGATGAATTTGACATTCAAAAGTTTATGACCTACCAATTCTTGAATATAGTGATAGTCGATTTAGAGATATTCAGTTCTTGCATAGAAAATTGGATTGAAGATGAGAGAGATGACAGAAATATTATCACATCATATTAAAGGAACAGAGTGGAGAGGAATATGTAATTCATGCATGAGAGAACATAACCATTGTTGTTCAGCAGCAGTTTGGGCAAGGCATCGATATTCCTCTTCAGTTTGCTTATTAGAACTTTGAGAAATAGGGTTGGGTCTGAAAAAAACACAAAACCCACTTGTAGAGCATCTATCAATAGGGTTGCTAGCCCAATCTGTATCCAAGTAAGCAACAAGATTTAATGGACCTGGTTGTAGTTGAAGCCCAAAAGTGATGGCGCTTGTGAGAAATCGAAGTATGTGTTTGATTACTACCGTATGAGCCTTCATTGGATGTTGTAAAAATTAACAGATCTGATTGACGGAGAAAGCAATATCTCGTCATGTTAAGGTTACATATTGGAGAGCTCAAACAATCCTATAAAATGAAGGATCATCAAGAGGAGGGCCATCCATGCGGCCCAACTTTTCAATAGAGGAAGGACTTGAGCATGGTTTGCATTCAAGCATGTTGGTGCATTGTAACAAGTTTAGGATGTATTTGGATTGATGCAGAAAAATTCCATCACTCGACCAATCTACTTGAATGCCAAGAAAGTATGATCATGAGCCTATATCCTTCATCTTAAATGAATTAGTAAGTTCAATAATGAGCTTGCGAAGAGCAATATTATTATTGTTAGTGAGGATGATATCATTAACGTAAAAGAGAAAATATAATGTAATGCTGCCATAATGATATATAAATAATAAAGGATCTAATTGTGAAATAATAAATCCCAACTTCATAAGTTTTGAGGCAAACTTTGCATACCAAGTATAAAGAGCTTTTTAGAGTCCATAATATGATTTGCGCATATGACAAACATGAGTGGATTTTGATAGATCAATATAATCAGGAGGTTGACACATAAATATCGTTTCTTGAAAGTCACCGTGTAAAAAGGCACACTCTACGTCAAGTTGATGGAGTGGCCAATTATGAGTCAAAGCTATTGTGAGAATAATTCTGACTGTAGTATGCTCAACAACGAGACTGAATGTCTCAATAAAATTAACTTCAGGTTGTTGGTGAAAGTCTTTGGCAATCAAGCGAGCTTTGTATTTATTGATGGATCTATCTAGGTTGCATTTAATTTGAAACACCCACTTGCAACTAACAATGTTTGTATTGGGCTGAAAAGGAACAAGAGTCCAAGTTTACTGATTATGAAGAGATGTAAATTCGAGATCCATAGCATGTCTCCACTCCGGACTTTTTGAGGCTTGTGTGTAACATATTGGTTCAATAGGATAGGGCATAGTAAGAGCGGTTAGGAGAAGGTGGCGGGTATGGGATAATATTTTGCATTTGGATATACCTGATTGAGATCGGGATGTCATGGGATGGGTATGTTGTAGTGGGTTGGTTGGTTGGTTAGTATAAAAGGAAAGTTTGGTTGGGGGGGGGGGGGGGGGGGTAGTGGCGGTGGAGGAGATTTGGAGGAGGGAAGGTGAGAGGTGATCTTATATTGAGGTGGTGGAATGGGTTCAATTGGGATGCTTATGTTGTCATGTGCTGTAGTGGTTGAGTTGGATGTTGTTGCCACGAGAGAATTCTAAGATTGACATACTATACCTACAGAGTAATTTGAGAATGTATAGTTATTAGTAGTCCAAATAATGTCGGTAAAAGTAGGGAGTTAAGGTAACCACGTAGAAAGGGAGACAAGAGTAGTGGAATTGTGAGAGGTTGATTGAGATGGTGATATAGTTGAAAAAGGAAAGATATGTTCATCAAAAGTGACATGACATGAGAACTTTTCCCGCTTCAGGAGAATAGTCCTAAATCAAGACATCCATATCCTTTGTGAATAGTCCTATATCCTAAGAAACAACATTTAGTGGATCGATATTCTAGTTTATTGGACTTATATGGTCGAAGCCAAGGAAAACATAAACAACCGAAAGCTCGTAAATTGGAATAGTTCGAAGATTTTTAAAAAAATCTCGCATGGCAAAATTTTGCGATGAGAAATTATAGGCATTCGATTTATTACATATACTATAGCAGAAAATGTTTCTAACCAGAATTTTGAAGGAAGAGATGCATGAGTAAGAAGTGTAAGTCTGGTTTTAACAACGTGACAATGTTTTCTTTCGACAACACCATTTTGTTCCAGAGTGTAGGGATAAGAAAATTGGTGCATTATGCCATGTAAAGACAAAAAATGCTTAAGAATGTTGCTTTTGAATTCACCATTCTCATCGAAATGGAAGATTTTAATTTTAGTATTAAACAACTTTTCAACTTGTGTTTTAAAAGAGAAAAAAATTTCAAAGAAATCAGATTTGTAATACATGGGAAACAATCATGAATAATGTGAAAAAACATCAACAAATAACACATAATAAGAAAAGTTTGAGCATGAAAGAGTAGGGGAAGGTCCCCAAACATGACAATGTATTATTTCTAGAGGACACTGAGAAGCTAAAATAGATAATAAAAATGACAATTTTCTGTTTTTTTCCTAATTGGCAAGATGAACATAGAGTTTGTCTTGGTTTATTTGAAATTAAAAGAGAGAAAAAAAATAGAGAATTAGATAACATGAAATGGATAGCTGAGAAGATGATGCCAGAGATCAGTGGAGATGTGACGGCTCACATGGGCTATTAGTGAGTATTAGTGAGTGATCATGTATATCTTTTGTTAAGAAATAAAAATAATAAAGTCCATTCTCAGTCATCCCGCAGTACAATGTCGCTCTCGTATCCTGGTCCTTGACAACAAAACTAGATTCATCAAACATGAAATAACAGTTATTATCATGAGAGAAATGATTTACAAATAAGAGATTTATTGAGGCTTTAGGACAATGAAGAATATTAGACAAGTGAAATTTAGTTTTATGGCTAGTTATAGAAGCTGAACCAACATGAGAGATAGACAAATCTTGTCTGTTGCAACTTGGACACTGTTAGAATCGTCATATTTTGATGAGAGATAACTTGTTAAGGCCGACAGTGATATAGTGAGTAGCACCAGTGTCAGAATACCAAGTAATGTCGTCAGTGAGTGAGGGAGCGGTCGCCATAGTTGCAAGTTTCTCTAGAGAATGGCGATCTTGATAGGCATAGTTCATATGATGATTGCAATCGATGGCAATATGTCCAACCTTATTGCAGAATTGATAGGTTGGGTGAGTAGATTGAGAAGAACGACCATATGAAGAAAAGAAATGAGTAGGCTTATCAGTAGAGGGGAGGATGCCATCACTTGAAGGATATTGGAACGTTGGCGTTTGGTATGATGCCGATTATTCTTACAGTGAGTAGAACCACAACCTAAATTGAATGTTTTGGTAGGTCTTGAGGCAATAAATGCAGTAGTAGAATGTATGGAGGCTTCTTCCGTAAGACTAATTTCCTCACAGATTAATAAGGTATGGAGTTCAAGAGAAAGAGGATAGGTATAAGCACGAACTCGAATTGAAGAAGAAAATGGGCCATAAGATGGAGGAAGTCCATCTAGGATGTAGACGAGCAAATCATCATCACTTACTGGCGATCCACATGCAACTAGTTTGTCAGCAAGAATTTTGAATTGCTGGAGATAATTTTGCATTGAGGATGATCTCTTTTTAATATGATGAAGCTGCTGTTTCATAGTCATGATATGAGAAAGAGCAAGAAAGGCAAAGTGGCGAGAGAGAGCATCCCAAGCTTGCTTAGTTGAGGTGATGCTAACTATATAAGGAAGCGCTGATTCAGATAATGTAGCATTGATCCAAGAAAGCAGCATCTAATTACGTTCATACCATGAAGTATAGGTTGGATGCATTGGAGAAGATGGTGAAAAAAAGCCGTCAATGAAGGACATAAGCTTGTATCCTCGTAAAATTGGTTCAAAGAGAGATTTCCAAACGAGATAGTTGCTGCCATCAAGCTTGATTGGGACTAGATTTGAGATATTGGAGATTACAAGGGATGTAGCTAGTGAGGATTCAAGTTCGGGTGAAGAATGTAATATTGCTGACATTGTTGGGATGAAAATTTCTAATATGAGAAGAAGGACTGGGTTTGCAGGAGGAAGATAGTGATGCCATGATGGGTTCTGATACCAGGAAAGAAACAGAATATGATGGCTAAAATCTAACTTGATTAGTTGGTTTTTTTTTGAGTTTGTATTGAATATATATAGAATATACAAGAGTGATTATAGGAGAAAAATTAGAAAAAAATACAGTAATTGAATTTGAATTTGAATAGAGAGAAAATAGAAAAGAAATAATGAGAAAATTACAATAATAGTTTGAATTCAAAAATTAAATTTAAATTTAAAAATTGAATTTGAATAGAGAGAATTTAAGATATGTTATTACCCACAAGTTTGACACCTTTGAATGTATGGTCATGGGGATGTCATTAAGAAATGAATGAATGCAAGAGAGCTATTTTCTTTTCTCGCCCCTTAAATAATAATAATAATAAAACATCATGCAGCAGATATGCTTCTCGTTTTCGTGTAATATTGCCACTGAAACGTTGATACAACTCCTGCGCCTATCCCTCCCTCCCTCTTGTGCTTCCTCTCATGCAGCTTTGATATTTACCATAGACAATTCAAGATTGGCTAGGTATGGATTAAATATATTCATATTGTTTCGATGTGGTAATTGTATATAAACTGAAGTGAAAGAAGTATTAGAACCACGCCCTACGGTTTGTGTTTTACAGGCTTTGGTACAAACCTAGTGAATTCTGAAGTGATTCCTCCGTCCTTTAGGAAAAGATAGCAATTCCGAACTGAGGAGTTTTTAGAATCCCATTTCCATTTCAATACATCAGGTTTGTCTTCAAAATTTACTGTGCTCGTAATAGATTTAAGTTACCTTTGCAGTGATTTTCCATGCTACTGATGTGAACTTGAGATGTTTTGAGTCTGTTAGGCTGGGCAATCGGTTATCAAACAATAGGCTCTGGTGGAGTATTTATCTCCTGTCCATTAGAACTCATGTCGTTTTTTTATCAATTCGGTCTATTGCATCTTGACATGGGGAGGTAGATGACATCCAATATATTGGGATGGAACGGGATTTAATGGAGAGCAGTTTGCCGTTCCATGAACTTTTTGTGTTTCGATTCATTAAAAAAATTATAAAGAGTGACAGAAAAGATGGGCCACAAAGTTTTGGGATTTGAGTTATAATTCTACTAGTTTTATTATTAAATAGTTTATAACTATTATGTATTTTAAAATTTTAATTTATTATGATTGATCTTAGCATGCATATTTTGCTCTTTTTTTTTTTTCTAATTACGTATATTGACAAGCAAAAAGTTTAAATGGACTATTGGTTGGGTGTCAAATGAACTAAGCTGCTCGAGCTCAGCTTATGAAGAGCTCAAATTAAGCTCAATTTGAGTTTAAACAAACCAAATTTGGATTGGAAAAAGTTGCCTCAAAGTTAATGTAAAATGGTGCTAAAAATTGAAATTGGATCCTCTTTAACCACTAAAGATATTCTGTGCAATCACTCAATATCTATAAATTGAAAAACAATTAACAAACCGACAAAGGTTGTATCTTTGGTGCGAAAGAAGAATTCCTCTTTATACAAAAGCAATAGTCGCTTCAAAATCTATGCAGACGGATGAAACATGTTTGGACTGCTTTGCGATATATGCGGGGTGCAATGTAACAGTAATATTATGAAAGAAGATGAATTATTCTTTTATACAAAAAATACAACCTAACACTTGACAAACAAATAAGATAGATCATATATATTAGTCTCCTTCTTTTCTTTTTTCTTTTTTTTTCTCTTTTTGGAGTGCACACGATTTTTTTTTTTTTTTTTTTAATTTAAGTTTTAAGCTGCACCAAAGAATCCAACATAAGTTGCATTATATCCAGCAACTAGCATTTAGCCCCACATGATGTAGGGGCGACCAATCTGTAAAAAATTTTATATACAAGGTTGCATGTTACTGTATGGCGAAAGAAAGCAATACACAGAGAATAATCATGTAAACATCCGGAAGAATCAGAGAAACCACAAGGAAACCATGGGAAGTCCAAGCGAGCACGTACAACGCAAACCGCGTAGATCAACGTATAAAATACCCAGCTCGGGTTGTGTATTTGGCGCGAAAGCGATGGATTTTCTTTCGCGACATCGTCCCTTGGATCGCACCTTAAACAGATCTCAAAGCACTCCAAACGAGATAAGGGAGGTGAATCTTTCTTTCCCGCGAAAGATACAACCCCAAGCTAGCTAAGATATGCCCACCGACGACCAAGTCCATGGCAGTATTTGTCGGAGTATGCTTCCCAGGCCACCAGAATCTAATTAGATTTTCTCGAATGCTTGAACCCGCCGTCATGGACAATGGTCGATCCAAAAAGAAACAAACAGGCAAAAAAAAGAAAATTCCGGCAGTTAATTCACAAGTGGTCACCATTGATCACTCTTATTTTCTTACTTAAGCTTACAACTACGAGAAATTAAAAAAAAAAACACAGAAAAGGGGCTAAGAAGCCTGAATCAAGAAAAATCTGAAATTCCGATTTTGCCCTTACCGCCGCCGCCATCCGCTCCACCCTCCTCCACCTCCTCCGCCTTTCCCGACCCCAGATCCGCCGCCGCGCACCGGAAAGATCCGAACTTGGGGTTCGCCTCGGCCGTTCCCACGCTCCTCGCGTCGAAGGAGAACGAGAACCCCCCTAGCGCCGACCCGCCTGATTCCTCCTCCTCCTCCTCGTCGTCGTCGTCCTCCTCCGCAGCTGCCGGGGAGGACCGCGTCTCCAGAGCCGGCGGGGACGTTCGCCGCCTCTTCGCCTTCAGAGAAGACTCCCCCGACCCCAGATCCGAAGCCAAGCGGCGGAAAGACCCGAACTTGGGGGTCGTCTCGATCGGCGCCACGCTCCTCGCGTCGAAGGAGAACGAGAACCCCCCTCGCTCCGATTCCCCTAATTCCTCGCCCTCCGCGGCCGGAGAAGACAGCGTCTCCAGAGTCGCCGAGAAAGTCCGCCGCCTCTTCGCCAGCCGAGCTCCTTCTCTATTCTCAGCCTCCTCCAGAGGGGGCCCCTCGGAGGCGCCGCCTGCGACGGCGGCGAGGGGTGGCAGGATTTCCTCCGCCTTCGCCGCCATCTCGGGGATCGGGAACAGAGAAAGGGTGAAAGAGTAGCGTTGGTGGGGGTTTGATATTATTTTGGGCCGCGTTTACTTCAAAGTCCTTTAGATTTTACCGGTTGACGGTGACGTCCAAGAATTTATGGGCAAAACATAATTTATGGTTAAACCAGGTCCACCAGCTCAGCAGTGGACCAGCCCATCCACAAACGGATAGAGGAAGGAAAAAAAAAAAAGCAACACGCGTCACATTTAGGCGTCCTGTGCGTGTCGTTTGTGGTATATGGTGCACCGCCGAGTTGGTGGGCTGGTCCAACCAAAAATTTCATCAAAGGTACACTCTACTTATAAACTACTGTGTGTGAAAAAAATTCTACTCTTACTGTGAGCTAAGTTAACGTCACTTCAACGGTTTAAAAAGGACTTTCAGTTCCCTGTAATATATGACACACAGAGGTCATGATGAGCATTGAGAAAAAGAAAAGGCCTGCATGCACTAAATTGCAAAATATCTAGCAGACATTCTGATACGATAAAGCCATTTCAAAGGTGTCCTTTCCCTTTATTTGTTTGTTTATTTAGAGTAATGTTTTGGGTGTTGAATCCTAGACATTTAAGGGCAAGTGGGCTAACAATTGTTGGCTAAGTTGAATCTAAACAGAAGAAACATAAATCCTTTCGGCTGAAAAACACTTTGGGCTCGTTTGGTTCGCAGAAAGTATTTTTTCTTCTAAAAATATAATTTATGGAAAACAAATTTTTAGAAAGAGCATACCTAGAAAAGTATTTTTGGCATATTTGGTTAATCATAGAAAAGTGACAAATTTTAAAAGTGGTTATATTTGGTTGACCATCCACTTTTTTGAAAAAGTTATGCATAATTTCTATTATACCCTTAATAAAAATTAGGTCTTTAATGCCTCTTTAATGCTTCTTTAATGCTGAAGGGTTTTTTTGGAAAAAATAAAAAATGGAGTGATTCCCGTCTCATGGAAAGTAACTTTTTTATGTTTCTCATGAGAAAGTCTTTCCCATGAAATATGGGAATTATATTTCCATGAGAATACAACTTTTCCGTCCCTTTCCTTTGAAAACTCCAACCAAACAAGAGCCATATTATTACTTCACCGTTGACCACATTTTCCCCCTTCTTTTTCCGCGAATCAAACGAGCCCAAAGTTATTACACTTGTTAACCAGTCCATGCTTGTATCAGATATGACAATAGAATTCATCAAAGGAAACAATATGAAAATCTAAATTTATTACTCATGCGAATTCGCAATTAGGGAGTCCTTGACAGTGGAATAGCGTAGAAGATTAAATTCAAACTCCTCTAGAATAATTGTTGCTTTTCGAATTATACGAGTGAAACAAATTAGTGGCATAGATTCATTCAAACCAAAATTCAAAATTATTCAATCTTCCGTGGTTTTCCATTCACAACTATAGTCCTTCAATTCATATATGTTAATTGGCACTTAATCGGCTAACATGTCATTGATCTACCAAAAGTGAAGCAAGAGCCTGCATTATAAGCTATGCAAAATCTTTTACCCCGTGGATAGCGAATAAAAGTAAGATGTTATTTGAGGGCGCCAACTGCAATCTAGATTTGATTTGAGAAACTGATATCTGCAATTACAAACGTTCGAACTGATTGAAATTAAAGCTTTAAAAACTCAACCTTTCACCATGGTATGGACAATCCACAAACTAAAGAAGGTATATGGAATTTTGAAGCATGACTGAGATCGAGTTCTTGAATAAACCACTGGTAATAAATTCCTAGCCAACATCACAAGAACATAACCATGTTTGGTTGTTAATTGATGAGTAAGATGAGAAAAAACCAGAATAACAGAAAAGGAGCGTCTCAAATCAGAACTGAATGGATAGATAGCCTGAATACCGCACTGTCACACTTCCTGCATCCATAAAAGGTGGAGGCATCTATATGTTGGACTCTCATATAAGATATTATCAGTGAACCATGATTTAGACACAGGATTTAACAAGTTTTTCATAGCCAAGAGAAATGTAACAATTGTACATAACCATGCCTCATTATACTTTGGGACTTCACATACTACTCAAAAAATTATTTTTTTTAAAAAAAAATACATAAAAAAGTATATTGTGTATGTTGTAATAATACAATAGATTTATGAAATGAAATAAAAGATAAAACTTACTATAAGTACAATGTTCATGCTTATAATTTTCCCTAGATTATCATCAAAACCTTTTATTTTTCTTTATATCCTTTTAACAACCAATATAACCCTAACAAAAGATCTCGAATCTAGATAAGAGTTTTAAATAAGAAAAAATTAATGGGTCATGTCTTGACTCTAAGAAACACCAAAATTAACCTCAGGATTGTTGCAAGGTGGTGATGAGTTTCTCTCTCTTCACTTCCATAACCCTAATATCATGTAATAGAGGATTGTGATAGGAACAGATGATAATATCCCGAGAATAACCCTGCATTATGAAACAGAAAATTATAAATTGCAAGTGTAGGACAATGATAACAATGAACTATGAAGCTAAGAGTTTCAAGCTCCAACGCAGTGCTCATGACTTCTGGATGCACATTGTACTCCTTGGCGTAAACAAATGAAAGAACTGCAAGGGGAAGAGCAGCCTGTAATTTTAAGGACACAAAATCAGAAAAAGACCATATCTTAAGAATGCACAATATTATACACATACAAGTCAAGCAAGAACATCAAAACATGCATGCTGTCAATCATTCATGAGTTATTGAGTTCTCATGACACCAGACTATGGAATCCAATAGTGTTCCATAACAAGTTGCCAAAAAATTTGTCCTTTAGCAGTTTCAGAATACATGTTCATTTGCCCCAAGCCAAAATTGCATGCCTAAGGCATCTTTTACCATTAAATTATAAAATTTTTGGCCAGAGAAAGCTAGGGAAGCAAAAATATAGGATGTTAACGGAGGAATTGTCGATAAAAGTACTTAATCTAAATACCTGGATAATAGCTACTCGTAGAAGCAGACCTTGTAGTCCAACAGAAAGTGAAGTTGCAATCATGATAGAAGGACCAACAAGGAATTTGACAACCATGGCAAAGGCTGCAACAGAATAGCCACATGATATAAATCTTGTCTGTCTAGCCATAAATGTGCCTGTATATCCACAAGAATTCTGTGTTAAATTTTTAAATTATTTTTATGTAAATGATCATCACCATAGTGTAAGCGCATTTAGGCAACTTTGTAGAAGAAATATAAGTTAGAAAACATAACATTCAGTTCGGACGATGGAGCTTCCCCATTCTATACTTGTTATACAGATGCAATCCATGCTGCTAGTCTATTTGAATTGAAATGAAATAATTATTTAGTGAATGTTCATGAGTCAATTCAATCGGTATCGCAAAAATATTCCAATGAACTTCCTAAATCAATTCAACCAAAAGCTGCTTAGAAACTCATTTCGAGAGAAGAGCAAACAAAATGAACATAAAATGCATCTCCAGTATCAGCATGAATGGCTGAATTGAAATGTTTATTAACAAAAAAAAAGGGAGAAAAAAAGTTATTAGACATTCATGGCAAGAATGGTCATGAGGATACATACCGATGCTGAACATGCTCAATCCGATGGCCGTGCTAGATAGTATTGTTACCGAGTCATGAATAATTTTAGGCATTCTGATTCCAAACCTACAGCCAAAAAAAAAAAAAAAAAACAAGAAAAAAGATTGTAAACTAGAAGAAAATAAGATTCAAAATTTTCAGGATGAGCATCAAAGTTGATGAGTTACATTCGCATACCCGAAAGCGATGAAAGACCAGATGAGGCCAAGAAAGCTGGCGTGAGTGTTTGGGATCCTACAAAGCTTCCTCCCAGCCACCGTAAGGATACGCCACATCGACGGCGGGGATGGTGGCGGCTTCGTCTCCCCTTCTCCTCCTTCCACCGACCCATTGGCGGCAGCAATAGCAGCCTCTTTCTCCGAGACCGGTAGGGTCGTCGGGACCGAAGCATTCGTTTGGCATCCTTCCGTTGCAGCGCAGCGGGCGGCCATGTACTCGTAAAGGAAGATGACAAGATTGTACCATACGGCGGCTTGGAGGACGACGATCTGAACCATGAGGGAATCGGTCTGAGGTCCATACATGCCGCGGAGGAGGGGGATGCCCATGATGACAGTGTTAGGGAGCGTGGCGAGGGAGAAGATGGTGATGACCCAGGGGAGGGAGGAGGAGGAGCCGCCGGAGGCGGGGCGGCGGCGGAGGCGGGCCCAGATGAAGAGGATGGTGAGGAGGAGAAGCTTTTGGAAGGAGTCGGCGGCGAGGAAGCGGGGGTTCATGGCGTAGGGGTCGTTGGAGGAGAGGAGTTGGAAGGTGAGGAGCGGGATGGCGAAGACGGAGACAAAGCGGTTTATGCCGGCGCATTGGTCGGGGGTGAGGGCGTGCCACCACCGGGCGGCGGCGTAGCCAAGGGTCATGGCGGCGTAGAGTGGCGCCATCGCCTCGACCACACGGTCGAGGCTCGAGGTAGCGATCATCTCCTCCTCCTCCTCCTTCCTCTAATCACACCGCCGGCCAGTCGGGGTGTTTAAGCAGGGCCGGAGATAAATATGGTCGCCGGAGACGTGGTTTTTTTCTTTTTTTATTTAAACGGATATAACGGTCGCGATGGACACCTGAGTTTATTTGGTCAGCAGGCGGGCGCCGTAATCCCTGCCGTTATGAGGCCTCCCGGTTAAACCGTTATTGACCGTTTAATGCTCGCAAAGGTAATTATTTGACCAGGTCTGCTTTGGACTGGTTAGTGATCAATGAATTATCTGAGAATAAATGTAATGATTGTTACCGTTATGATTATTATAACAAGAATAACAATCCGTACCTCAAAAATTGCAATATTATTTGCCAAAATTATTGTCCACCAATCCTTTTCAAACCTTGTGTACAAACATTTTGAGTCTTAACATATTATCTTATTTTAGCGCACAAGCATCACAATGGGATGGCAACCATATAATGATTATTATTTGAATTTTCATTATGAGCAAAACTTGGAGCCCCTAATAATAGCCTTCAAAGCATTGCAACAATCTTTTTTTTCTTTTTCTTTTTTCGAGGACCATCGTTTAGATTTTGAGATTACCGGCATAGCAACATTTAATACTACTAATATTGGGCATGTACAATGGACGAATTGCGCGGCTGGAGATGATCTTTCAAAGAAGAGTCGGAGCCACAACCAAAGACACTTTCAATACATCCAGCAATTATATTTTGTTATCAGCATCGAGCCTCCATATAAGCATCAACGAACCATCTGCATACCAGTTCTTTAGCGTGATGACCATTCCTTCCTGGAGAACACCTTGTTTATACTTAATTTTAATCAATCCTATTGATTGTTTCTCTTACTTGTGAGTTAATACTTTCCTTCTTGCTTTTATCGGTATATATTTCACATCATGTATCAGATATCGTGAAGTCCTCAAGTTGAGGTAGAGTCAAATCCTGTCTCCTGAAAAGACCGAACTCATTGACTGATTGCTCGATCCAGCACGCCAGCGACCCAACTAGCAATGGTTTAGTTTCTCAGGAAATAACATGGAAAGGAAATAACATGCAAAGTTCGGTGTTTTCATTTAGTATTAGAATAGATAGATTTTTGGAATATATGTTTATTTTCATATGTGAATGTTCTGGTTATTGATTGATGTTTCTTCTTTTATAGTTGTTGAATATTAGACCCCTTCTTAAATTTCAGCAGAGTTGTGTTAACGTTGAAAACCAGAACTGACATTGGATAAAAGTTATGGAGTCTTTGCTTTCATGTAATGTACATATATATTAATGTTATAATTGGGGATTAATTGATGTCCATTGCATGTTTAGCCATTATTAAGCTATAAAAAACATTATAGTATGAGAAAGACAACTGCTATTTAACATTTTCACTCTCCAACTGAACAAAATAATATTTTTGAACTCCAAATTTCTATGCCAACTTACAAAGTTATTTTTTAATTTGTTCAGCTGCCTTATGGTATGCCCATTTTTCTCAGAAACATATTTAACTCCTATTCATAACCGAGAAAAACATAGTTTAAGCTTAATTTGATGTGCCATAGAGATCATTAGTGAAGAAAGAGCCTGCATCTTTAACAATGAAAGATAATAAGGAATTATTCATTCTAACTCTTTGATAAAAACTGAAGTAGGCCTGTATTAAATATACATTACAATTCCTTCAGACGGTCAAACATACATTATCCTTTTGTTTTTTCAGAAGAATACATTCTTCTTTTGTTAATACGGGGGTCTGCTTCATGTAAGTCTGGATGCATAGGCACGGCTGAGAAACTGGAATCTGCAACTGTTTAACTACTGTGAAGTTTTTGAGAAATCAACTGTTGCCCCTTGATAAAAGTACCTGGCATTTCAACCACCTCCCATTTGTTTGCTAGATTTCAACTGATTGTAGCTGTCTAATGGCTTCTAGCATTTACCGGACTGGAATCAGAAGTATGTTTTCTGATTTCCTTTGATTTGGTTCTGGGCATAATCGAAAATATCAGCTGATGTCTTGCAGAGAAAAGGAATAAACCAAAACTTGTGCCTCCTTTTTGCAAGAAGGAGAAGCCATGGAACAAACCATCATAGTTGCTCTGCTCTTGTTGACATGCTGAAGAGCCTGTGGCAATTTTAAACCATTGACCATGCTTGTCTTAGAGTAATCTGAAGTTTTTGAGCTGTAAAATTCTGAACAAGAAGTATAGACAAGCAACAAATTGAGCTGCTAATAAAGATAAAACAGAAAATAAAGTTATTTAATTCTACTTACCTGTACATACAATAGCTATATGTAGAAGCAAGCTTTGCACACGCTCATACATATTACTCCTGGATGTATTCGATTGTAACCAAAGAGAGTAGATGGTGGTTGTCCGGATGTTGAGAGGGGGAAAGTCTTGCAAAACTTAGCAAAACATTTAGAATTAATCTAGTCTTAATCGTAACTGATCACCTACATGCCTTGTGCTCTACAAGAGGGTCCGACTTCGTCACCTTTGCAAGGCTAAGATGGTGCTCATCATTTGCAAAGGCATCCCCAATTCACCATCCATGATTACATCTGAAATTCCATGTCTGCACATCCTCTGCTCTCCAATGTAACCCGGGGCCATGCACGAGCATTTATGGAAGCAGGTGTTTTAAACCATAAGGAGTTCGAATCTGTAACTCGGCCAGTACAAATAGTTAGTTGAGAAGTTTTGCTCTCTGCGCATAAGAATCGAGATCCGAGGACCGCAACGTTATGGATATGGATGGGGCGGACATCATCCCCAGCCACCCGTAACCACGTATATCTAGTTCTATATTAATTATTTGTTGAATAAATACTTATATAAAATTAAAAAAATTAAATAATATTTTTTGACTAGCTACTTCATAGATTGTTACAAATGATCTAAGAGCGAATCATATCCATGACTTATATGGATTAAAGAATATTGTAGTATGGATATATTTAAACTGACCACAAGTTGATCGTGATGTTTGTGATTGAATTTGAATGGATTTGGATTCTTAGCCTGACAAGAATGCCAGAGCTTAAACGGAGGAGTATGTGATGACCGGTGCAGTGTGTATTTAGTTTCATATCGATTATTCGCTGAATAAATCTTAAGCACTTATACAGAATCAAGAAATCCAAAAAATACCTTTTGGCTAGCCATTTTGGATAAAATCCTAAATTATTAGCACTCTTTGCGATGTGCCAACTCCTGCTCTGGTCAATGGTGACTTTTGGGAAAGTATGTGATGACCTGGATAGGTGTGTATTTAATCTCATATCGATTATTTGCAGAATAGATTTTAGATACTTATACAGGATCAAATAATCCAAATAATATCTTCCAGCTAGCCATTTTGGATAAAGTCCTAAATTTTAGCACCTCTTTGCAATGTGTCTAACTCTTGCTTTGGTCGATGATGACTTTTTAATGTCATGAGATGAGTTTCCTCTGCCAAGTGGAGGCTGGAGCACCACGATGCCCTGTCACAATTCTTCTCCTGCCAATATTTTATGTACAAACACTAAATTAGCAAACAATCCTCTTGATCCCCCTAAAGAAAGCAGGGTTGGTGCCCCAAAAGTTCTTCCCACGTTAAACATATACACACCAGTAGAACACACCTCTCTACTCCATATTTAAGTGTCTAAAGATTAAATGCCCAAATTTGTCAAGTTTTTAATCATGATTAGTGAAAAACGTGCACAATATGTTTAAGAAAGAATTTAAGTTAATCAAAGATCAAGCCTACAATTCTATTATCACTTGCATGTCTGAAAAATTTCCTTTACAGTGCATGCACATGCAGATAACGTAAACCAATAGACGGGTTGTACCGCAAAAAAAAAAAAAAAAAAAAAAAAAAAGACAAGGGAAATTAATAGAATGTAAATATTGAATATGTAATAAGCTATATTTACACAGGTATATAAGCAAAAAATCTTAACAAATTTCTTCAACAGTATGATCATACATGTAGCTGTCAGCTATCCTTAAAACCTCCACCAATGAAATTTTATAATTTAGTAATTAAGATATGGAGTAGCAATTTTCTGAAAAAACGATATGGAGCAGAAAGATAGTGCATTTTTTTCTGCTTGTGGTTTAACGTGGGTTATGCTACAAGAGCATTAATTCATAGAAAGATGAAAAATTGTTCAAAAAAAACTACCACAGAAGAAATTTAATCAGCGCAAGACCTTTAAAAGAAATGTCCAAAAGTTTTGTTGTCTAGCAAGCAGTGTCTCTTGATTTTCTCTGACCATTAATACAGCTCAACTGTTGGCCTGCTGGATCATGCACCGAGCATCCTTCAGGATGCTCAAAGAGTAGATTAACAGTGATGAGCATGTCTATCTATAAGGTAAAATGATGATTTAGTGAATTCTGATGTACTTCGGGCAGCATGTACTTTAGACTGTCATTGGAACCACTTGGAGCAGTCGAACAGGTCATAAAAAGAAATGCTGAGTGAATACAATGTAAACATTAATAAATGTATCAAATAAACAATAAGAAAGGGCAATGTTTTACCTCAAGCTCTTTGGAGGTTCCTCTATTTATGAAGACCCAAAAGATGCCTCAGTGAACTCAAGTATACATCCTGACCATTTGTAGCTTATGCTTATTTAATGAAATCAAGCTATATAACCTGCACAGAAGCAGATCATTAGCATAAAGAGTAAAATCACAATAAAGACTAATGATGGCATTACTCCATATAGCAACTCCAGAGCATGAATCAATTTTTTTTGGCAGCGTATTGAGATTAAATTGTATATTCAACTATGGGGGAAAAAGAATCACCTTGTCCTCGTGGTCTTCTAGCTCGATCAGCAAGCAAAGTGGCAAGATACGCAAGTCTTTGTATTTCATCAAAATTCCTTTGTCTCATTGCCTCTTTTTCAAATATAGCATCCGATAGTACCACTGCTGAAGCCCCTCCTCCAATGTATCCCTCTATTGAATCTGTAAATGAGCAAAGTGCAATTTAACATATGAAGAAATAAGCTAAATTAGCTACAGCATATTCCACATTAAAACTGCAAAGTTTTCTTTTAGATACATTGCATGATAGTAGAAGTTGGCTATATTCCAAATACAATTGAACAATACACTAAAAGAGCTAATAATTATGTGAGTGTTCCCTGTGGAAATAATGTCTGCCCATAGATGCATATCATAGTAGGAATTGGATAACCTCACATTAATAAGTATATACAGCAAAACAAATTGTAATATAGATTTAAGAATGACTACCATGAGACTATGCAGCCTGTGGGCTTTAGCTTCGTATGCTTCTGGTTTTGTCATTTTCAAGCAGTAGCTGTGTTAACTATGACTACCATGCATGCATTATATGGTTGGATGAAACCATAAATATGAGCATATGTCAGATATCTGGTTTCAAAGTCAACCTAATACTTGTAATTGAGAAATTAAAGGCATGCAGAATAACTTCTTTAAAAAATGAAAATGCAACATCACCCATACATCTAGAGGATGAGCACCTAAGCTTCAGAACTACAATCAAAATTACTGATACAAAATATGCCTTAGTCAGAGGTATTCAGCCTTTTTCTCCTTAGTTTTTGGGTTTGAATAAAAGGTGGCTTCAGATATTGGCCTGTTATTTGGAGCACTTAAAGTTAGCTTCTACTAAGGTTAAATGACCAGAAAATAGAAGGCCTTGAAAGTAGTCAACAAATTTCCACGCTGATAAAAGTTTGCTTATAAATGGATGATTGATTTTGATGTAACTTTCCAATATAATGAATATTAGAAATTTAGAGTAAGTCCATGCAGTTAAAGTTGTCAACCTGTTGCAATGCCTTGGGAAGCAACCATTGGAATATGAGGAAATGGTTTTTTGAGAGCTGATATGTATTTATATCCGCCTAACATCGAGACTGGATAAACCTACAAAACTAAAATATGAATCAGCTGATATGGACTGCTGAAAAACTGCATATATTTTAAACCAGATTTCAATTCGTGCACACCTATAAATGCAAAATGTCATCATACATCACATTAGTTGCACCAATATAGATTATAAAGGAGCCTTCAATCATTTAGTATGTGATCCAGGAGAAAATGCCAGTCAACATCAGTGGTACATAATAGATTTAGTAACAAAGAAGAATAGCATGTTTCAACCCAACCATACAAATTAAACCCAAATTCATCCCAGAGACAGGTAAACAATCTATCTGTCTACACTCCACATGCACTTAAGATGCATCGATTATAACATCCATAAAATTTATGTGCAAAATAGATTCAGGGTTTGAATTTGGGAAGCCATCAGAGGAGAGGGGATTAGCTTTAGAGGGCTATTCTTGTCCTTTCTCCCTCTTTAAGGTAGCCTCCTAAAGCTTAATGAAGAGGGGAAAAAGCAGGGAAAAGGTTGATTTCTCCGCAGGCAAGCCTCATCTATTCATTTGTGCTCCAATAAGAGACTGAGATAGTTTTCCCTTCCATTATTTGGAGTAGGAAAACATATATTTTCTACAACCATTTTATGTTAGAGAAACAAAACTACCGTTTCTATTAATGAAAATTAGAACCTTGGTGCTTTTCATCAATTAGAAATTATCAGAAGAAAGATTGGAGAAACAAGAATTGAAACAAATAAATCTTATGGTACCAAAATTAATTGCTTAGTAACTCATTACTATGAAGAGTAACATCAGATTATCAATAGAAAATTGAAGAAAGAAACAAAAAGAGAAAAGAAACTTTTAGTGGCTCGTGTCATAATGGCTTGTCATTAGTTCAAGGAATTATAAATAAGAACACCAAGCTATATTTGAATGGTGGAATATAGATACACTGATGCAGAAAAAATTCTAGAATCTGGTGCAAAATGAAAATGGAAATAAATATACCACAAGGTGGTTAAAATTGAATTTTTCAGTTTGTTTGTTTTTTCCGGGGGAGGGTGTTTATTTGTGTGTGCGTGTGTGTACACATATATATATGTAAGCACATGCACATACATTTTGTTTGGAGTCTTTGGACACTAGTGTATTATTTGGCATACTAAAAGTAAGTTATGAGGCTAACCTTGACAATTCTTGCACCAGCATTATATGCAAACAACACCTGCAAGTTGTAACAGGATTTATATAATTCACTGTATAAAATGAGGGATCAGCTTCCAGAGAGAGAATGAAAATAAAACGTTCTAAAACTTGGAGATGTGGATAGTTTCAAAACAACTGCGATAAACATGTGAAAAGAAAAGAGTTCAGGTTAAATAGACACAAAAAATTAAAAGAAAATGATCTGGACAAAACCACCATTTATATCGAGAACAAAAAATTGTTGGAGACCATGCATGGTTATATTAACATGAAAAATATACTTACTTCTGTTGGTGTCATGACTCCTGGAATATAAAGAACTTCATTATCTTGAATATCAACTAATATTTCCTAGAAAACAAGCCATTACAATTTATTGTCATTGCAACAATCTATAAACGATTATTATTTAAAAAAAGTAATTTGTACACTTTGCCTGGGCAATACGCCTTAGAACTATTACTGGTATACGATTAAATTATTAAACATACAGGTTAGTTCGCTCTAATTGCTATTGAAATAAAAAACTAATGTGCTACCACAAATAGTTCATATAAAGTGTGATAAGGCCATCAGCACTGAGTTAGGCCTAAATCCTGTCTTAGAAACTGTTGAAAATGCATTTCCTTTTTTATGAAAGAGAAACTTAACACAATTCTCTTCAGCCAATAGAAAATCAAAATTGATGAAACATTTTTAATCACTAATACTGGAAATGGATGCAGCAGAATGAAAAAGGAAATAATGCAACTGAACAAAGGACACATTTCTTTCTTATCCTCTTCCTGCTTTCTATTACTATACTCTTATGCCACTCTCTACTTCCATTCCATATAGCATCTTATATATTATTGCATAATACTTCATTATATGCTTGTTAAATATTTTTCTCTTTTATTGATTACCAGGTTCAAATCTGATCATGTCAAATTTAAATCAACAAGAACTTAAATCCTATATCCAAAGCCAAAGCTGACACAATAAGCATGAACAAAACTGAACTGTTCGTGAATAATAAAGTCAAGATGGACTACTAGGTACCATTTATACTATACATTATATTGGGCTAATTTGGTTTTTATCCACCCAAGTTTTTAATGCAATCTGCAGCATCATGTTGATGCCAAAAGTTCAAATTTTCTTTTAAACAACCATATATAATAATATCAACTATATGGCAAAAACAAGTGGAACATTTTGTTTACTTATTTAATGCAGTCCATCCTTAAATGTTACCATTGGTTGCACAGAGAGCTGTCATTCAATTGGTTAGATATCAAATGTCCATAATCTAGTATAAGACACCTTTGAAGAAAGTCAAAATAGAATAGTGAACCCCGTGAGAGACCATGTTAAGTGGCAAGGTAGGAAGTTTGCACAGTATCGAGAACAGATCTTAATTATCTGATATCTGGTTCCAAGGAAGACATCCGTTATAACATTAAGATCCTAAAGTTGTGTTCTGCTGCACTCCTTTTCGTCATAATTGACATCTGCCCAGAGAAGCCAGATGATATCTGCCAGGGAATCTTGTATGTTTAGTATTCAGACTATAACAGAGTGCCATCAAAATTCAGTACTGATGCATCTAGTTGTCCAGCATATAATTATATTCTTAGTCATTGCAGGGCCATGCTCAGCCCACTGCTTAGTCACAAATTCACAAGGTCTCATTCAGCTATTCTGAAGCGAGAGAGTGGGAGCTGATTTGTTTGCTAATTTGAAACAGTAGCTCCTCTGTTTACCCAACAAAGAAAACAAAACAAAAAAAGAAACATAAGCAGCTCCTCTAGTGCTACCAAGCACCAGATCACATAGGTAAATGCTGACTTATGCCACAGCTTCATATACTTGCTAGTACCACTTATCAAAAAAAAAAAAAAAGTCAAACTACAGACTAGGCTGCTTAATCCTTCACATTGTAGGATGAGGATGGAACAAAGAAAGATGCACGAAGTTCCTGAAACCAAATCTGAGAAACTTGGATGCTCTTTGTGATGCAGCACCCTCGAGTTTAGGGCTGTGTGTAAGAAATGGTAGGCCAAAGGAAGGAGGATCTGATAGGACTTTATTGAAAGTAGGTGTTTGCCATCCTGAACAGGAAAGATGACAGATCTGAACTCTTTCCTATTAAAGGGAAAAGGAGAGGAGGATTAGCTCTCCAAAGTTTTAATCGTTGAAATATAACATGATTGGTATTAAAGTTTTAAAGGTTTCTACACAGATTTTTCAGACTGAAGAACATTAATGTATCTATCATAAATTAAGGGCGTAATGCAATAATTCCAGCAGTTATAGAGAAATGTAGCAGTAAATGACAAAGAAAAAGAGGAAAATGGGGAGAAGGAGGGAGAGGGAGGGAGGGAGGGGGGGAGAAGGAGGGAGAGAGAGGGAGAGGAGAAGAAGAAATAGCAGAGAAATAAGAAAACAGCAGTACCAGGCCTCAGCTTTATTTTCTATTGAGAAACAACACAAAGAACTTCGAAAACTGCCAGCAATAGCTCACTTATATAGATTAATAACCAACTATAAGATTAACCATATGAATCCAATTAGGACTTCAGAAAACAAGAAAAATAAGCACACACTGGTCACTGTTACTGTAGCATGAACCGTGAACTTCCAAAAAAAAGCTTCCCTATTTGGAGCTTTGCTGCACCTCGGTTTGTACCAAAGGCTTGGGTATGGACCCAATTTCCCGTTTTAGTCAATGGTCACTGAAACAGGTTCTTACTATGTGCAAAACAAAGGAGCTAACGGCATTTATTTGAGCCCCTCTCATTGCTGGAAGCAATTACGGGTGCCCTTGAAGTACTTCCATGCCAATGAAATTATTTCTTGCTGCACTATTAACTATTTACAGGGTTTCAAAACGGTCAGAAGTCCTATTATTGTTCAGATTAAGTCCACGTCAAGTCCAAATTAGGTATGGTTTTGTAGGTCTTAGTGACAATCCTAGTTTCCTTATAGTGTTTAATTAAATTTAGCCAAGTAAGGAGGCATAATTCTCCAGTTTATTGGAAACAGCAAAAAAAAAAGATGACTCATGACACTAAGCAAAACAGTGACTGCATCACTTCTACAAGGGGTACAGAAGATTCATATGAATTTATAAGAGGACCTTTTTATAGTGAAAGGACATATAAATAAATTCAATACAAAAAGATTAAATGGTTTTGTAAAGGGGAAAAACAATAAAATCTAAAGCACTTTGAACTCACCCTGACTGTACAAGGACTCACGAGAAATTGGGCATTAAATGGTTTTGTAAAGGAGAAAAACAATAAAATCTTAAGCACTTTAAACTCACCATGACTGTACAAGGACTCATGAGAAACTGGGCTCCAGCTTTTGCTGCTTTTCTAGCATCCTCAGCATTTAAGACGGTCCCAACCTACATAATCATTTGTGCAGTTGGATGAACATTTAAAAACATTTAAAAAGATGCTACATAATAACCTTAACATCTGATCTACTATATACATACATTACATACATTCATATAGAGATAAGTATACATGCACACATATATATTGGTAATAAAAGTATCTGACTGCATTCTGTTTCCAATATGAGTTGGCTACATGGAAGACAAACTAATAATCAACGCAATCCTTTCCCAGATATTAATGATAAGTAATATTAGATCTTCTAAGAAAAAAATATTTATCAAAGAACTGATATTTGATCATACCAATACTACATCTTCATAAGGTCTCATGGGTTTTGAGACTTCTGAGTTTCACATCATTAAAAAGAAATTCCTGGAAAGCTTTCCACAAAATGTTGGCGTGGGTTCTCATGAGCTTCGTGCCTTTTCATTTATTTTGATGCTTAAGCTTCAATTTTGCTTTGAACACTTGAACACCTTTTAGAACTCTGTTGGTGCTGTAGCGCTAATATGTTTTATGGATATGTATTCTTGGACCCATCTCCCCTTATTTTCTTTTGCTTCTTTAAAAAGGAAAATTCTTCCAATTGCCCATCTTGATCATTGATCACCATGAACTCGAAAGGTACCATTTTTCACGATTACCACTCACACATAGTCTTTATGAGATTCCTTTGCTTTCTGCTGCCATCCAGTCCTTTCTTAAACAATAAATATACCAAGAGGCTATCAATATTCCATTGCCGAGGAGATTAATGTTCCTTAGGTAAGATTTGGGATTTTCTCAGTCCCAATTGGCAAGTTATCTGCTTTGCAAATGGATTGGCGACATAGGCTCGCTAGGATATTCATCAAGCTTGATCAGTGGGTCATTGGTTAACTCAGGTAATGTTCTATAAATTATGTGGACACTTGCTCAGGTTGTCAAATTCAACCTTTTTGGTTGTAATAAGTGGCTTATTTACAAGAATGATGCAATCAATTCAGTATTCCTGTGCTGGCCTCTCTTATCAACCCTGTGTCTTGCATTACATCAGATCTGGATACTCCCTAAGGCTCCTCATTCCTAGAAGGTTGGTTAATATCATATTTATCAATATATCTACACACACTGTGTCACGCCCCGGACCCGGATCCGTGACACGGCCGTGCTATTGCCGACTATCGCCCACAGTAGCACGCAGCCTCATACAGGGGTAACAGGTAGCCAAAAGGATTCAAACTTTCATATATTAAAATATTTGCAGTACAACCTTGAAGTTCGATACCAAAAATACAGAACTTCTATGCTATTCAAATGTACAAAAGTATATAAGCTTCTCCAAAAATAACGAAGCTCTGTAACAAAATAAAAATATATCTGATGGCGATCACTGGTGAGGATCTGAAAGAAAACGAAGCATAAACAGACGTGAGCTACACGGCTCAGTAAGTAATCCTGCATAATCCTACCGGATCAACTAGTAGGCTAAACATGTATATCAGGGTTTGAGAAGCTGACATGCATATTTATCTAATAATCATCATGGCATAACATGTATGCAAATTAAACAAAGCAGTAGTGCAAGTCACAAAAATTTTCATAAGATATGCATATGAAACCGTGCCCCCGGCATGCCGTGGTCCATTCTCTCGGATGCTACTGCGAAGTCAGTCTCGGCCACTGGCGGGGCCAGCTCAGTTATTATTCAGCCACTGGCGGGGCAGGCTCAGTTACTATTCAGCCACTGGCGGGGCAGGCTCAGTCACTCTCAGTAGCATCTTTGAGCCCATTATAGTGCCTCTTGGCTAGATAGTATTTCGTTATACTAACTTGCTTGCATGATTAAAATATCAGCATAATCATGGTGCATACATGGCCATAGTTTATTAGATCAGGCAAGTTACTTATCCATCATAACATATCATGCATGAATAACACTTTAAAAACTTAACAAACATAGTACTCATATGATTCGTAATAAGATTAAATTAGATTACTTATTTTTCATAACATAACATTCATGAAGTATGTACTTGAATAACACTTAGAAAAAAAATATTAATATCATGACATGATCCAACGTAGGATTAGAACAGGTTACTTACGATAAGTTGTTATCAATTCTTTGAGTCCGGACGACGAGTCTTTAATTCCTAGAACCATTTTATAAGACTCACATTATCCTCTATTTATCATAAATTTTAGCCCAATTAAAGTAAATTTGAGTCTACCAGGCCTAATTGGGCCTCTAAGGGAAAGGTTGGGCCTGATTTGTGGTTAAGTCCACTTTTTCTAGCCAATTTGGCCTTCTGCCAATTTAATTGGGCCTGGTATGGGCTTGATTTAGGGCTAATTGGGCTTGCTGGGGTCAACATGTTATGAACATGGTTCGGACCCAGCTGAATTGGGTTTAATTGGGTTCGGATTTAGCCCAATTTGCTTAATTTGGGTTCATTCAGGCTTGGTCGGATTCAGACCCAACACCAATTAGGCCTAATTGACCCATTCAATCTGATTGGGCTTGGATCGACCCTTCATTTGGGCTCACCCAATCGATTTGAACCATTTGGGCCTAACGGGTTTCGGACCCGGACTCGGATCCGACCCGCTAGGCAGACCCATTAAGGGTCCTTCTGGGGGCTTCCAGAGGCTTCGGCCTCTTCGTTCGACCCCCCCTTCTCCTCTCTCCGGTCTCCATCATCCCGATCTCCCTTTCCCCCGGTTCCCTTTGGTCTTCCGGCTCACCCCCTTCCTTCGCCGGCGGTCGGAGAGATGGAGGGCCCTCCGATCCACCGGCCGAAGCAGGGCTCCTCCCTCGGGGCAGCGGCGGCGGGAGGCCGGTCTCCTTTCTTCCCTTCTCCGAAGTGATGCCGGAGAAGAGGGGGAAGGCCGGGAGGTGATGTCGAGGCCGGGCCTTCTCCGGGGGTCTTCACCGGTTCCGACCACGGCTAGGTAAGGCCGTGGTCCGGGGTAAGTACTTAATTTTTTTTTCTTCTTCCTCTTCTGTTTTCTTCTTCTTCCTTTTTCCCCTTTTTCTTGTGGAAGTCGCGCCACCACCTCTCGGTCGGCGGAGAGGTGGGGCTCGGCCTTGGCTGGCGGCCTTGAGGCCGCGTTGGTCGCCGGCACGGCAGACCCGGCGGCCCTTGGCTGCCCCTCAGCCCTAGGGCAGCCATGGTCGGGGCCTGTCACCTGCAGGCCGAGTCCGGCTGGGCTCGGCCCGGGTGGCGTTGGGCTCGGCTTAGGCCGTTCTCAGGCCGGCCTGCGGCCTGTAGGTCCAGCCCGCAGCCCGTGGGTCCGGCCCACGGCCCTCCTCCTATCTCTCTCTCCCGTGCCGGTCTCCTCCCCTCTGTTTCATCAGTGAAACAGAGGGGAGAATACCCCACAGAGGGGTACCTCCATCCTGTCCTTGCCTAGAGACCTACTTACTGAGCCTTACCTTTTTGTGGTCGGTTGAAGCTGTGGGGTATCACCTCGGTTCACAGTCCCTCCTTCCTCTCCTGGGGCTGCGGGTACCTTCTACCTCCAGCTCCTGGGCCTAGCTTCCTGGTACAGCAATTCCAGGGGGTTAGAGGTTAGGGAGGGTAGATGCAAGATTTCGGGGGGGTTTGCAGGCTTTGGGCTATAAAAGCTTGGCTTAGGATTTGACCCCAAGGAGAGGTGGCATTCTCTCCTTCCTCAGTGCCCCGGGAGCCACCATCTGCCCCTCCCTTCAGGCCAGCTAAGGGTTCAGCTGCCGAGGAGGAGGAGGTGGCGGGCTCTGGTTGTGCATGCTTGTGGGGGTCTCTTCGTTGGCCATCTGGTGGTCCTGTCTTTTCAGCCATCGGGGAAGATGGCATTCTGTTCTTCCTGGGCCTGTAAGGCTGTTAACCCCTCACCCTGGCCCAATCCCTTCAACTGGGCCCTACAGTATTGGGCTCGGTCTGTATTGGGTCCGGACATTACATCCTTCCCCCCTTAAATAAATTTCGTCCTCGAAATTAAGCATACCTCGATTCTCGAAGAGCTGAGGGTAGCATTGTCGCATCTCTTCCTCCAATTCCCAGGTAGCTTCCCTTTCAGTGTGGTTGGTCCACTGGGCTTTAACGTAGGGAATGGTGCGCCTTCGGAGGATTTGCTCTTTTCTGTCTATGATGCGCAGGGGAGTCTCCTCATAGGTTAAATCTTTATTTAATTGCAGAGGCTCATGTGGCACCACATGGCTAAGATCCGGGACGTACCTCCGCAGTAGTGAGACATGGAAGACGTCGTGTACGCCTGATAGCTTCGGGGGTAGGGCCAATTTGTAGGCAACGTTGCCTATCCTGGCAAGAATCTCGAATGGGCCGATGTAGCGAGGACTTAGCTTGCTGTGTCTTCCGAATCGGGTGATACCCTTCGATGGAGAAATTTTTAGGAAGACAAAGTTTCCCTCCAAAAATTTCAAGGCCCTTCTTCCTCTGTCAGCCCATCTTTTCTGTCTGTCTTGGGCAGCCTGAAGCCTTTGCTTAATCAGGAGCACTTTGTCTCTAGTGTGTTGGACCAGTTCGGGGCCCAACATTTTTCGCTCCCCGACATCATCCCAATGTAAGGGGGATCGGCATTTTCTCCCATAGAGAGCTTCATATGGAGCCATCTGGATGCTGGAATGGTAACTATTGTTATAAGCAAATTCCACCAGTGGTATATGACTATCCCAATTTCCACCTAAGTCCACAGTGCATGCCCTCAACATGTCTTCCAGAGTTTGGATTGTCCGCTCTGATTGGCCGTCAGTCTGGGGGTGGTATGCTGTACTGAGCCTCAGTCCGGTACCCATAGCCTTCTGAAAGCTTCCCCAGAATCTGGATACGAATCGGGGGTCGCGATCGGAGATGATGCTCACTGGCACTCCGTGCAGGCGTACAATCTCGTCGATGTATAATTTGGCCAGCTTGTCCAAAGGGGTTCCAATTCTGAAAGGTAGGAAATGAGCCGATTTTGTGAGGCGATCAACAATCACCCATACTGCATCATTCTTTCTTACCGTTTTGGGGAGTCCTGTAACAAAATCCATCGTGATGTGCTCCCACTTCCATTCTGGGATTTCTATTGGTTCCAGTAGCCCTGCTGGCCTCTGGTGCTCTGCTTTTACTAGCTGACAGGTCAAACATCGGGCCACAAACTCAGCTATCTCTCTCTTCATCCCCTTCCACCAGTAATGTTCTCGAAGGTCCCGGTACATTTTAGTACTGCCTGGGTGAATAGAGAAACGGGATTGGTGGGCCTCTTCCATGATTTCCCTTTTTAGGTCAACATCTGCCGGAACACACAATCGGTGGCCAAACCTCAGGGTGCCATCTAGGTGGATTTGGAGCTCGGGTCGTAACCCCTTCTCCACTTTATCCTTAAGCTGACAGGTATGCTCATCAGACTGCTGGGCAACTTTTATTCTGTCAATCAATGTGGGTTGTATACTCAAAGTGGCCAGTAGACTTCTTGCAGTTCGAGTAACCACCTCAACCTGCAGTTTATCGAGATCCTTCCGAATCTGTGGTTGAGTGGTGAGTAATGCGGCGGAGCCCACTACTGACTTCCTACTTAGGGCATCAGCCACCACGTTGGCCTTTCCTGGGTGGTACTTAATACTCAGGTCATAATCCTTCAGGAGTTCCAACCACCTTCTTTGCCTCATATTCAATTCCTTCTGGGTGAATATATACTTTAGGCTCTTGTGGTCCGTGTACACCTCACAGTGTTCGCCATACAAATAATGTCTCCAAAGCTTCAAGGCGAACACCACTGCGGCCAGCTCCAAGTCATGTGCCGGGTAATTCTGTTCATAGGGTTTCAGCTGTCTTGAGGCATAGGCTACCACCTTGCCATCTTGCATCAGCACACAGCCTAGCCCGTTCTTGGAAGCATCACTATAGATGGTAAATTCTCCAGTTAAGGACAGCAATGTTAAAATTGGGGCAGAAACTAACCTTTGTTTAAGCTCCTGAAAGCTTCTCTCACACTTGTCGTCCCAGATAAACTTGGCCCGTTTCTTAGTCAATTGGGTCAAGGGAGTAGCTATTTTGGAGAATCCTTCTACAAATCGCCGGTAATACCCGGCTAATCCCAAAAAGCTTCTAATTTCTTTGGCGTTGGTAGGACGAGGCCAATCCACCACCGCTTCTATCTTCTTGAGGTCCACTGATACTCCTTCCTTGGAGACCACATGGCCGAGAAACGCCACACTATCCAGCCAGAACTCACATTTGTTCAGCTTGGCGTACAGCCTTTTCTCTCGAAGGGTTTGTAGCACCACCCTCAAATGGTCTTCATGCTCCTTTCTGCTCCTTGAGTAGATTAGGATGTTGTCGATAAAAACTATCACAAACTGATCCAAGTATTGCCTAAAGACTCTATTCATCAAGTCCATAAATGCAGCCGGAGCATTGGTCAGTCCAAAAGGCATAACCAGAAATTCATAGTGCCCATACCTGGTTCGAAATGCAGTTTTTGGCACATCATTAGCTTTAATCTTCAACTGATGGTAACCAGACCGCAAATCTATCTTGGAGAAGACTTGGGCGCCCTGCAGCTGATCAAACAGGTCATCGATCCGGTGTAGGGGATATTTGTTCTTTATGGTTATCTTGTTCAATTCCCGGTAATCGATGCATAGCCGCATACTCCCGTCTTTCTTTTTCACAAACAGGACAGGAGCTCCCCATGGCGACGCACTGGGCTGGATGAATTTTTTGTCCAGGAGTTCTTGTAGTTGTATCTTCAATTCTCTTAACTCAGCAGGGGCCATCCGATAAGGAGCCTTGGAGACTGGTCCCTCTCCTGGTGCAAGGTCGATAGTGAATTCAATCTCTCGGTCTGGGGGTAATCCCGGTAATTCCTCCGGAAAGACATCCGAATATTCTCTGACTACTGGAATATCTTCCAGTTTGATCTCTTTTTGAGTATTCGTTACACAGGCCAGATAGGCCATACACCCCTTTTTCAGAGCCTTTCCAGCTTTTAAAGCGGAAATGAAGTGCAGTGTAGGAGCACCCTGAAGGGGTATGTCGCCCTGAAAGAAAAATTCTTGCTCCCCAGGTATCCGAAATACCACCCTTTTATGGTAACAATCAATGTGGGCGTGATACTGTGACATCCAGTCCATGCCCAAGATAATATCAAAGTCTTGCATGTCAAGCTGTAGAAGATTTGTCTCTAATTCTTTTTTTCCTATCTGAATTATGCAATCTCTATATTTAGTGTCAACAATTACGGTTTTCTGAAGGGGTGTAGCAACATGCCATGGTTCCACTAATTTCTCAGATGTGCTATGTAATTGTCTGGAAAAGCTAACTGACACGAAAGAATGCGTAGAACCAGAATCAAATAGAATGAGGGCAGGGGCCGAGTTGACTGGAAGTGTACCTGTCACCACCTGATCGCTAGCACTGGCATCCTGATGGGTCAGTGCGAAAACCCGAGGGTTACCCCTCGACCTCTGGTCCTCCGGTGCAGTATGCCTGGGCTCATCCCTTTTTCGGCTAGGGCAGTCGCGGGCAATGTGTCCTGTCTGCCCGCAAGAATAACAACCCCCGGTCTTCTTCAAGCAGGTACCATTGTGGTTTCCGCTACAGGTGGGGCAGCCTCTGCTCTGTCTCTTCTTGGACACAGACCCCTTGCTGCCTCCGGACCCACTGCTCCATGCTCCCGACGACCGAGTCCTCTTCAGGTCCTCCCTCTCTCTCCCGGACCGTATCAGGTCAGCCTCAACCTTCAAGGCTCGGTCCAGTACATCCTTGTAGCTTGAGAACAGATGGGAGGATATTCGGGACCGAATTCTGTACCTCAACCCCTGCTCGAACCTGTTTACCTTACTTCTCTCCTCCTCCATGAACTGGGGGCAGAATCGTCCCAGCTCGTTGAATTTATTAGCGTACTCCAGAACGGACATCTGGTCGGTTTGGGTCAGCGTCAAGAATTCATTCTGCTTCGCCTGGTGGACTGAGTCCGGAAAATATTGGTTGTAAAACAGCCTCTTGAAGTCCCTCCAGGTGAGTCCGTCAACGGCATAAGCCGTCTCCATGGCCGTCCACCAGTACTCGGCGTTCCCTGTCAGCATAGAGGTCGCCAGTCGGACTGTCACCTCATCAGGAAAATGGAGGGCTCGGAACATCTTCTCCATCTCCCGGATCCATGTCTCTGCCGCCATGGGGTCAGGCCCACCCTCAAAGGTTGGGGGGTTCAGTCGGCGGAACCTCTCATAGCAGGAGTCTGCTGATGGCATAGCGGCCAGCTGCATCATCTGTTGCTGTTGCAGCACTTGTGCCATAAGCTGATATACTCCGGCTAGGCCTGCCTGACCTGCTGCAGACCGTGGAGTATCCGGGGGAACTGACTGCTCGCTGGGCTCCGGGGAGGGTGGTCTCCTGTCGTCGTCCATGTCTTTCAAATGATTGCCTAGCAGTCAAAATTTTTGAAGTGAGATTATGATAAACTAGCATATTATAACATTTTCCATGACGGTGACATTCTTAACTACCCCTTTCCTCAGGCATTTTATGGTTATTCTATTGTTTACCCTAAGGCTCTGATACCACAAGATGTCACGCCCCGGACCCGGATCCGTGACACGGCCGTGCTATTGCCGACTATCGCCCACAGTAGCACGCAGCCTCATACAGGGGTAACAGGTAGCCAAAAGGATTCAAACTTTCATATATTAAAATATTTGCAGTACAACCTTGAAGTTCGATACCAAAAATACAGAACTTCTATGCTATTCAAATGTACAAAAGTATATAAGCTTCTCCAAAAATAACGAAGCTCTGTAACAAAATAAAAATATATCTGATGGCGATCACTGGTGAAGATCTGAAAAAAAACGAAGCATAAACAGACGTGAGCTACACGGCTCAGTAAGTAATCCTGCATAATCCTACCGGATCAACTAGTAGGCTAAACATGTATATCAGGGTTTGAGAAGCTGACATGCATATTTATCTAATAATCATCATGGCATAATATGTATGCAAATTAAACAAAGCAGTAGTGCAAGTCACAAAAATTTTCATAAGATATGCATATGAAACCGTGCCCCCGGCATGCCGTGGTCCATTCTCTCGGATGCTACTGCGAAGTCAGTCTCGGCCACTGGCGGGGCTAGCTCAGTTATTATTCAGCCACTGGCGGGGCAGGCTCAGTTACTATTCAGCCACTGGCGGGGCAGGCTCAGTCACTCTCAGTAGCATCTTTGAGCCCATTATAGTGCCTCTTGGCTAGATAGTATTTCGTTATACTAACTTGCTTGCATGATTAAAATATCAGCATAATCATGGTGCATACATGGCCATAGTTTATTAGATCAGGCAAGTTACTTATCCATCATAACATATCATGCATGAATAACACTTTAAAAACTTAACAAACATAGTACTCATATGATTCGTAATAAGATTAAATTAGATTACTTATTTTTCATAACATAACATTCATGAAGTATGTACTTGAATAACACTTAGAAAAAAATATTAATATCATGACATGATCCAACGTAGGATTAGAACAGATTACTTATGATAAGTTATTATCAATTCTTTGAGTCTGGACGACGAGTCTTTAATTCCTAGAACCATTTTATAAGACTCACATTATCCTCTATTTATCATAAATTTTAGCCCAATTAAAGTAAATTTGAGTCTACCAGGCCTAATTGGGCCTCTAAGGGAAAGGTTGGGCCTGATTTGTGGTTAAGTCCACTTTTCCTAGCCAATTTGGCCTTCTGCCAATTTAATTGGGCCTGGTATGGGCTTGATTTAGGGCTAATTGGGCTTGCTGGGGTCAACATGTTATGAACATGGTTCGGACCCAGCTGAATTGGGTTTAATTGGGTTCGGATTTAGCCCAATTTGCTTAATTTGGGTTCATTCAGGCTTGGTCGGATTCAGACCCAACACCAATTAGGCCTAATTGACCCATTCAATCTGATTGGGCTTGGATCGACCCTTCATTTGGGCTCACCCAATCGATTTGAACCATTTGGGCCTAACGGGTTTCGGACCCGGACTCGGATCCGACCCGCTAGGCAGACCCGTTAAGGGTCCTTCTGGGGGCTTCCAGAGGCTTCGGCCTCTTCGTTCGCCCCCCCCCCTTCTCCTCTCTCCGGTCTCCATCATCCCGATCTCCCTTTCCCCCGGTTCCCTTTGGTCTTCCGGCTCACCCCCTTCCTTCGCCGGCGGTCGGAGAGATGGCGGGCCCTCCGATCCACCGGCCGAAGCGGGGCTCCTCCCTCGGGGCAGCGGCGGCGGGAGGCCGGTCTCCTTTCTCCCCTTCTCCGAAGTGATGCCGGAGAAGAGGGGGAAGGCCGGGAGGTGATGTCGAGGCCGGGCCTTCTCCGGGGGTCTTCACCGGTTCCGACCACGGCTAGGTAAGGCCGTGGTCCGGGGTAAGTACTTATTTTTTTTTTTTTCTTCTTCCTCTTCTGTTTTCTTCTTCTCCCTTTTTCCCCTTTTTCTTGTGGAAGTCGCGCCACCACCTCTCGGTCGGCGGAGAGGTGGGGCTCGGCCTTGGCTGGCGGCCTTGAGGCCGCGTTGGTCGCCGGCACGGCAGACCCGGCGGCCCTTGGCTGCCCCTCAGCCCTAGGGCAGCCATGGCCGGGGCCTGTCACCTGCAGGCCGAGTCCGGCTGGGCTCGGCCCGGGTGGCGTTGGGCTCGGCTTGGGCCGTTCTCAGGCCGGCCCGCGGCCTGTAGGTCCAGCCCGCAGCCCGTGGGTCCGGCCCGCGGCCCTCCTCCTGTCTCTCTCTCCCGTGCCGGTCTCCTCCTCTCTGTGCCGGTCTCCTCCCCTCTGTTTCATCAGTGAAACAGAGGAGAGAATACCCCACAGAGGGGTACCTCCACCCTGTCCTTGCCTAGAGACCTACTTACTGAGCCTTACCTTTTTGTGGTCGGTTGAAGCTGTGGGGTATCACCTCGGTTCACAGTCCCTCCTTCCTCTCCTGGGGCTGCGGGTACCTTCTACCTCCAGCTCCTGGGCCTAGCTTCCTGGTACAGCAATTCCAGGGGGTTAGAGGTTAGGGAGGGTAGATGCAAGGTTTCGGAGGGGTTTGCAGGCTTTGGGCTATAAAAGCTTGGCTTAGGATTTGACCCCAAGGAGAGGTGGCATTCTCTCCTTCCTCAGTGCCCCGGGAGCCACCATCTGCCCCTCCCTTCAGGCCAGCTCAGGGTTCAGCTGCCAAGGAGGAGGAGGCGGCGGGCTCTGGTTGTGCATGCTTGTGGGGGTCTCTTCGTTGGCCATCTGGTGGTCCTGTCTTTTCAGCCATCGGGGAAGATGGCATTCTGTTCTTCCTGGGCCTGCAAGGCTGTTAACCCCTCACTCTGGCCCAATCCCCCTACAGTATTGGGCCCGGTCTGTATTGGGCCCGGACATTACACACTGTGCTTTGTTCTGAAAATATTCTGCATATGGTCCAAACTTGCTTCAGATTTCCAACAGAATCTTGCACCCACAATCAGGATCACAACAGAATCTTGCTTCAGTTTTCCAACAGAATATTTGTTTCAAGATCTTCTGTATATGCAGGGATCTCTGCTTCCCCATTCCACCACCTTACCCCAAACTAGGTAAATAAGATAGTATCCTTGCAAGCTTTAGAGACATACACCCAATGTTCCTCATCTCGGTACCGGGCCCTGTACCGGTGCCACACTAGCATAGTGCCGGTTCGGTATGGCACGAAATTTTTTTGGGATATCGAGTGTCGATACGCCACCCGTACCGGATACCGGTACCGAACCGGTACGGTATGCCCCGTACACTCGTACAACCTAGTTCAGGCTGGTACATCATACCTTGTATAGACCAAAATGACAGTTTCAAAGATTCTTCAGATAGATATCAACAAGCTTTGATGTCCTCGAAAAAGCTTGGGAAGCAACTAAGGAATTGAAAATAAATATAGAACCATGTAAACTAGCTTGGAGTAGCACTTAAAAATGATCAAAAAGAAGCTCAAGACAAGGCTTATAAAAATTGATGAAAAAGATGAACGAAAAACTTTCCAAATGTATTATTTAAAAAGAAATAAAAACTTCACAAGAAATGGGTGATAAGGTGAAAAGAACCTCTGGGGATGGTTTCAAATTACCAACTAAAAAAGCTTTCTTGACCAATTGGGCTTCCTTGAACATGGTCTACAAGTGACTCAAGGTTTCTCTGGAATTCTGGAAAATATTTGACACCAGTGATGCTTATGCCAATAAACTCTAGCTGTGTTTTGGTGAGAGCATAAAAAAAATGTGATGAATATCTAAGAGAACATTTAAAATTCTGTCATTTGTCTTGTGACAGGCTCTAGTACTATGCTTTCATGAGAGTAATAGTTTGGAAGAAGAATGCTATAGCATCTTATAGTATAAACAATAGCCAAATACATGTACGCATACTATAGTGGTGCACTTAATAAGTACAATACTTCAAATTGCATGTTGTATCTAATAATAGGTAACAACACTTGTCAGATACTTCTAGAAGACATGTTTTGATTTATTTCTGAAGTATCTTAATTTTCTTTTTTCTTTAAAAAAAAAAAAAGAAACTTCCCAAATAAACCAGAGCTACTTCCTCGATACTTTTAAGGATGAGAGGAAGGGCTTTCTTTTTTACTTTTTGTATGAATGTTGACCTATTAATGATGAATGATTTGTTTGGAGCTTGTGATATCAATATAATAAATATATATGTTCATAATCATATGCTAACAAAATTGTATATTCGTATAATGCTTTTCAAGATTTTCCATCTTCAGTCTATCCTATAGCATCGTATCTATAGCTTGTGTCCATATGCATGCACTTTAGTGGTCATAATGACAATAAGTGTAGCACAATAGAACAAATATGTGTGGTGCTACTAGTAGTTGTATATATGCATTAAAAGTAACACCTATTAGCTTCAATAAATTGTTTGACCTAGTATCTCACAAGATAGGAACTGAGATAGATTTTTAAAGCTAACCTCCAAGAAAAGGTTTATTGGAGTGGCAAAACTCATAGTGGGTTATGGCTTTACATTCCTGTGTGCAAAGCAAGTTTTTAAAAGCTAGAGACAATATCTACACCAGTCACTAGCCGATACATGCTATTGCACATGCAAATGCTATTGCAGGCACCAACATGCAGCTGGCACAATTGGTACAATCAAATATGAACAAGTATCACACACTCTTCTGTGCTAGATGACATCTTTAATTCTTGGTAAAAGAGTGCACATGTCACAAAGAAAACTCCTTTGCATAAAGAAAGGGCGACGCAATGCATAAGGCTTCTGCCACTGCAGGTCTAGGAAGGGTCAAATGTATGCAGCCTTACTCTTGCATGCAGAAGGACTGTTTCCGTATTTCGAATCCGTGAAACCAAAGTTACGATGGAGGAACCTCATTGTTGCACCAAGGCCTGCCCTCAAAAGGCTCCTTTGCATGGAAATCATATGTCCTCTTTCCCCATTAAAGAAATTAAACAACTTACTAATCTCATCCTCTAGTAAACTTTGCTTCAATGCATGGATAAAACATATTTTCAATTATTATTTATCTACTTATGACTAGAAAGTCGAAATCATTCTAGCCAACGTAGCGAAGCTAGATAATATATTGAACAAGCAAAAGTCATCCATCATAAGTCCTTCCAAGACTTGATACTAGTCCCTTTGGCAACTTACATCTAACACCCTTCAGGAACCAACTTCTAATGAGCAGCACATCAAGAACAATAAGGCAACTACAATAGGACAAATTTCTTATCTAAGAAAATGAATCATTTTATGAGTGATTGTATATCATGTAAGCATAAAAAAGTACCAGTTGTTTTCCAAACATTAGGTAATCAAACTGAAAGCACGTGGAGGAGTGGAAGGGTATTGATGCATGTAGGTGGATCTCTCAAAAAAATGTTATATGAAGGAAGTTCTTAGGAAGCAAGTGCCGAAGTTAGTTCAGGAGAGATTCCAAAGTAGGTGTGGCACCGTATGTAAGAGTTTCCAGCTCCTAAGTTCCAACATTTAAAAGAAAAACATATAATGGTATAAAACTAGCTATCCTTTTTTGGAAGATCCATCATTACCCAATAGATGCCGAAGAATATCAAACTTAATTAGGTTCAACAAGGCCAATAAACAGATAAATTGTACGGTATCATGAGGTGTTTTAACAGACAGAAAGCAAAAATAACATGTAGAAAAGAGTTAAAAAAAACACGCACACATTTGGCAGATGAATTCATTTTTCCCACTAAATGGCTATTCAATGAATTCACTTTCTTGTCCTATACACCCTGCAAATAAGTACTTTCCGGATAAGGACTGAGATATTATAGACATATATTTACTTTCATCATGTATGGTTCCGATCAGGTTATAAACAAGATAACATAAAAAATAAGATGGACATATTCTGTGACGAGGACACTTGAAATGTCTCAATGATTGAGGTACCTACTCCTATAACTGATGAAGGATGATCTTTCTGAAGTCCCTTTATCACCTGCAAGAAGAAAACACATGAGATCACGGGCTGGTTGCCAATTAGAAGCACTGCATCGACATCAACTGCATGGACCAACCTCCAACACACCTGGAGTGCTCATCACAATCTCCAGCTACACATTTAAAAACGACAGGCATATTAGTAATCCCAAAAATCTCTGACCAAAATAAGAAAAAAAGAAACTTTTTTGTATCGAAAAATAAACAAATTGTGCAATGAGACTCACAACAGAGATGCCACCGCTCAGGGCAGCACAAGCAGCTTCCATTGCCAGCTTGCCACTACAAAATAACTCAACTGGCATAAATTTTGTGTTCACCGTGTATGACAAAGGTCGCATATAAAATTAGCTCTCTAAAGCTTCATTGTAAAGAAAATTTTTTAACAATAATCACAGAGTAATTTAATTTCCCACATCAAGTCACAAAAAAGAGAAAATGACATCAAAATTCGATGAGAACAAACCAAAACTTAAATCTTGGATCCCAAAACTAATGGCTTTCATTGGAAAAGGGAGGAAATCAGATTTGGTACCAGTAATTTTAACGTGATTTCGTTTCACACATCAATTTAAGTGCAGAGAACTTAACCTTGGATTCCTCCTCTCAAAAACCGGAAAAAAAAGAGGAAAAGAATAGAGGGGAGAATTGTCGTTACTCTGAGGCGCGGAGGCACGCGATGACCCGGGATCTCTCAATCTCGATTAGGGCCCTTGGAAGGGGAGAGACAGAGGGAGCGGAAGCACGAGCGGAGGCCGAAGGACGTCGGAGATGGAGAGGAGGAGGAGGAGGAGGACGATGGAAGCGGGAGAAGCCCGCCAGAGCCATTTGAGAGAACACTGACCCCTTGGGTCCGTTCTTCTCGCGGATAGCTTTTATTTGGCCCGCGCTGACAGGAACCGTCCGATCGGCGTCACGCAACTAATCCTGACCGTCGATTTGATCACAAAACTGAAGTACTCAAAACTGAATTTTCACATCAAAACATTGTGTATTTGCATGCAATTGGTAGCCACGAGGATCTATGGTTAGAGAAGAGGAGATTATCCGGTGTACTCCAAAATTTATTATTTTTTATTTTTTTTTAGATGTATTCGTATTCGATATATATGATGCATCTGCTTCAGTAAAAAAAAACATCCATCATGTATTATAGGCAAGACTATATTGTAAATAAAATTTTTATCGAGAAGAAATAAATTTTTTATTTTGGTATAGATCTAAATCACACCTTGAGTCGCTTTCTAATTACTTTGATTATTAGGATATGTTTAGTGCCACTTAAAAAAAATTACTTTGCTTTTAAATGGACATACTTGTTAAATAAAAACAAGTATTTGGTAAAAGTATTCAGGAACTGTTTTTATAAAAACAAAATGTGGAGAGTGTCGATGGTGCAATTGATAAAGTTATCAAGAGTTGTTATAAATAATCTAATCTATACATAACTTTGAAGAAGCTAGAAAATTTAATTCATCATTTTTTTTGTCAGAAAATATTTAATTTAAGAGAAGAAGCAAAACAAAAATATATTTTTGGATTGTGTTTGGATGCTAAAGAGCAGCCACCCTGCACAACTTTAACTGGCATTTGGTTGAAAAGATGATAGTTAAGTGATTAAGAGCCCTTTTCCTTTCCTCGACAGAAATGCCCACATGTAATGCATGGAAAATGGCTTAAGTCTCGCTCCTTACATACAAGTATCAACATATATATATTTTTTTTTTGCAACTGCTTGGGCAACTTCTTTTTTTTTTCCCCTAACAATATGTGGGATTGAATTCTAATCTAAATCTGAGAAAGCACATACAAAGAAATACGTGATATTGTTCTTTGACAAATAGCATGGAAATTTTACCCCTCCTGCGTACCGCTACCATTCCCAATTTGATAGTATGATATAATAGATAGGAAAAATAATGACAAGATTATGAATATGAAGGCAATTTAGACCCAAAAAAATTAGATCATCATTGGCATAGAATGAGGTTGCCTATTAGTTGACCTTAGGGCCATGCCATGCATACACCCCTTTTAACCCTGTGACCATTATTGCCACATAAATAGGAGAGTTCAAATGCATATTGTAGTACAATCTTATCAGTAGATTTCTGAGGAGCAATTTTTCATTATGTTGTGGAAGAAAATATAAGTGATGGGAAGTAGTTCACTAAAGAGTCCTTTCAAATGGATCCAAGATATGGGGGCATCAAGTTTTGCCACTGGTCCTTGTGCATTTGTGTCAGAATACTGGTCACAAATGCAACAAATGGTGGAGACCCACACCAGTATGTGCATTTTGGTGAACTGAAACTGTTACTTGCTGACCTTTATTGTTCGAAAAATAAAAAGGCAATCTTAAGATCTAGTGCTTACTTGGCATGCATCAAATGCATCAATAGTGTCAATTTACTCTACCATCATTTGGAACAAGTCCTCCCCCATAGAGCAATCATGGTTTACAACTGCACGCATTTACTTAAAACCACAGCCCCACGCCAAGCCCTTGTACATTTTATTGACCAAATATGTCCTTACTTTGCAACAAGATTTACCATTTCGGTACCGAAGCCATACCAGTGCCATACTAGCACAGTATCAATACAGTACAGTATGGTACAAAATTTTTTTGATGTACTGAATATCGGTACGCCAACCATATCAGATTCCGATACCAAACCAGTATGATACGCATCATGCCGTCCGATTCAGACCGGCATGGCATACCATATTTTGCAATCCCGAAGAGAGAGAGAGAGAGAGAGAAATCATTCGGAGGAAACAAAAACAGATGTCAGGTGATGTAACATTGGTCCACCTCATTATTTTTTTGCCTCCCATTGTCAGACCACAATCATTCACCTAGATCACTCTCAATTTAGACTACAGTTGTTGCTCAACATTTTTTTTCAGTTCATACTATATATATCAACTCAATTCTCGCAATAGACCGATTTTCTTGAGGTCTGCCACATGACTCATGAACCCCTTTACCCGTCTCTAGCTCTCACATGCACATCAAGTGTACAATACTTGTGTTACTCATAACTAATCTTCCTAATTGAGAGATAGGCAAGGGTTGTATCTTTAGCATGAAAAAAAATTCACCTTCCTCCGCACAAATCTACCATTGGATCATGCAATAGTTGCTTTGAGATCTATGTAAGAGAATATATGAAGATATCCGGAGTACTTTTTGAGATCTACGTAGGAAGTGATCCAATGGTCAACAGCAGGAAATATACAACCCGAACTTGCCTACACAATATTTCTTTTAAGGTGGACTAATTTTTTATAATGCTGGAGTTCTCATGTGCAGCATAATCTTCTGATATGAATATCTGTTCAGCCATAAGTTTTTGGTTGTATCATCACGCAAAATCTACAAACATCATGCATATATTTTACACCATACACATCACTTTCACCTTCAACAACAAATATCCAAAATTGCCAATGCCATGTCTCAGAAAGACAATATAAACGAAGAAAAGCAAATGAGAGAAACGGAGAGTAAACTAAACAAACTGAATATCAGCTGCAAGAGGCAAAATATCATATGGAACAAATATTAAATTCCTCATACATTTTTTTTTTATAGCGGAGAACGGAACGTTTCAAATTCTGAGAGAAGAAAATGATTCCTTCACGTCTGTAACCAGTGGAAGCAATTTGCATGTAAACTATGCAACATTTGTCACAAACTCATTCAAATATAATCATTTTGGAACACAAAAACATAGCATAGTATAAACTGCACCTGTGACAAAGTATACTACATATCAAATGTGAAGTCGACAGTGCATTAGCATACACATGTACCATAGAAAGATAGATCCAACTTCGATTCAAATATGATCAACATCAATCAGATAAAAGAATAGCATTCGAAACAAACACAGGTAGATAAGAATCTGAACTAAATATATATCGTTGTACCACTAATTAAAACATCAAGTTTTAATTTCCTCTAAAAGGAAGAGGAAAGCTCCTACGATGGCCCAACAAATAAATTTCCATAAAAAAGGGAAAAAAAGACGGATAATAAAAATGCAACTAAAGAACAGAGTTCAATGATAATCCATCATCTCCCCTTCCAATTGCAAAAGCAGCGTCCAAACCATACATTCCAGCTCCGTATCGAATCCATGTGATCAAGATGATAGATCTAGACATACACAGATCAGCAATCCTCCATCTGCATCAATCTCCAACAGATCAAGCAGATTCGAAGCCCTAATCCAATTCATCCCGCATATAAATATAAAAAAAAAAGGAACGCAAAAAAGGCTATTTTTTTTTAGCTTTTTTTCAAGAAATAATTCTTCCCCTCTGTAACCTAAACAGAGAGATAAGCAAGCTATGGAAGAAATCAGATGAGATCAGATTGATGGAGAATTGAGAGAAACCGAGGACGAAAGCAGAGAGATCAAGCCTGGGAGTCGTTCTTCCGGTCGCCATCCCTCTCCACGAGGAGCTGGGCGTTCTCTTCGTCAGCCTGCGTGATCTTCTTCTGGGCCTCCTTGGCCTTGAGCGCCTGCAGCTTGACGTGGTTGTAGTACGCGACTCCAAGGAAGGCAATGCCGTAGCCGATGAGGTTGACGGTGGTGACGGTGTCTCGAATGACCGACCACGAAAAGGCGATGAGGAGCCAGTCCTTGACTACGCCGGCGACGTTCATGGTGAGGGCGGAGGTCTTGCCGACGAGGAGGAAGACGGCGAGGTTGAGCGCGAAGGCGCAGAAGGAGTTGCTACCGAAGATGAGGAAGTCGGGGCGGAAGGAGGAGGTGGCGCGGAGGACGGGGAACTCGACGACGAACCAGGGGATGAGGAGGAAGCCGAGGCAGCAGGGGGCGACGTAGTAGAGGGAGGTGATGGGGTTCAAAGAGATGCCTTTGGAGGTGAGGAGGATCTGGATGAGGACGAGGCGGGTAGCTTCGAAGGCGACGGCGGCGAGCTGGAGCATGACGCCCCAGGCGTTGAAGCGGGCCTCGCCGTAGGCGGCGATGGCGACGCCGAAGGAGATGGAGAGCATGTTGAGCAGGGTGTCGCTCTTAAAGTTCTCTTTCTTGAAGAGGACTCCGATCGAATAGACGGCGACGGGCATGAGGGCTTTGAGCATCTGGATGAAGGAGACGGAGAGGTAGATGTAGGCGGAGTTGGAGAACCAGAGGGAGAAGGCGTAGAGGGCACCGATGGGGACGACGGAGCCGACGTAGAGGTCGCGGGTCATGGCAGGGGAGGTGGGTGGCTCCACGAGGCGGAGGCCGCGGACGAGGATGATGGCGAGGGTGGAGCAGAAGGCCATATGGACCATGGTGAGGGAGATGGGGAAGGGCCAGTTGTACATCTTCGGATCGAGGATATACTTGTTGAAGACGATCACGGTAAAGCTGAGGAAGATCCAGACCGCGACGTAGAAGTAGGAGAGGAGGACCTTCCTCACCAGCCCCTCGCTCATCCCTCCTCCTCCTCCTCCTCCGCCGCCGCCGCCGCCGCCGCCCTCCCGTCCCATTTCTCCTCCGCCGCCGCCGCCGACGCTAGCTCCTCCGGCCGCAGCCGCTGTTTCTCTGTCGATCGATCTAGGGATCGGATCGGATCGGCTCCTTGGGTCAGATCGAAACCCTGATGGGATCGGAAGCGAAGCAGACGGGGGGGATAAGAAGAGGCGGAGAACAAGTGAAAGGCGAAGCGGGGTGGGTCACTAGATCTAAGAACTTGGGGAGGCAAGACCACCGCGTTGGAGATTTGGCGGGGTGGGACCGAGGGACTCCCGGGATTCGCTGCAAGGAACCATTTAAATCTTATTCCGTACTTCTACTTTAGTATCCTTACACGTGCGCCAAAAAAAATTTTCGCTGGAATGAGCTGGGTTCCTTGAACGCGCTTAACGGAGTGTTCGATGGTTCGGTGCGATGTCCCTCGTACATCACGTAATGGACGACTAGTGATGTGTCGGGAAACTGATGGTCCGCTAGGCATTGGTTGTGATCCAGGACTCCCGAGTCCAAATTCTCGCTTCCTGGGCACCCGGGCACCCAATTTTGAACACGGATTTCACGTGGGACCCACCTTACGTTGACAGATGCCACTAGTTAAAATGAAGAAGGGACACGTGGTGTCCAAAAACGTTATGACAACTGCTTTTTTTTTTTTTCTTTAATATCCTGCCGACCCGGGGATCGGATGAGCTCCAAAAGTAGATACCATGAGTTATTTCTCGATGATGGACGGTAGTGATATAATGTTAGATTTGGCTTTTTAATCTGAAACGTCCATTTGATAGATCCGCAGCGAATAGAAAGAGTCTTGCTAGTGGTATGGTTTTGGGAGAGAGAAAGGCGAGGCTTGTTTCCACACGGGTTGGAGTTTGACGAGGACCAAGTCGCTTGACGTTTGTTACATGTTTTTTTTTTATTATTATTTGACTTCAAGCAGGGAACTAACATTTTTTTTAAAACTTAAATTAGGATTAAAAAAACTAATTTTTAGGCACATTTGGATGGCTTTCGATTGAATCTTTCGTGCGAAAGAGCGGTTGATCTTTTCTTTTTCCACAACATAAACTATTGAATCGTGTTCCATACAAATCTTAAAGCAATTTAATTATTTTTTTAATTATTTGCATAGATCTCGAAGTGGCTGTTGGGCAATTTAAAGATGGATTTTTGCGAAGAAAGTTAAATTTTTTTTGGATGTGTATGATACAATCTCATCTTATTGGGAATAGTGCATTACTTAAATATTATGCATTAACTTTTGACATCTAAACTTACATTTGGGAGACTTTTATTATTGGAGGAACTTAGGGTTCGATTTTAATTTTAATGGACCTTTTCGAATGTTGCACGACTGGTTGGTTTGAAGTCAAGTAATTTGAAATAATTTAAGATTAAACGTAAGAGAATGTGACAACCAATTTCTATGGGAATGACTTATTCTTCGCCAACATCCTTTTAATAATCTAGAAAACTATAAGCCCATGCAATGTAGTTGTGACTAAACATCAGATAAATGAGATGTGTATGATTAGCTCAACAGAAAGGGAGGGGATGATTTTTGTTCGGTTTTTACTGGAAGCATTTCTTTTGTTTATTCTTTTCAAGACATAATCTAGGGAAAAGAGTACTTGAGATGATTGGTAGAAAGAGTGCAATTTTCATGTTTATATACTTCAAAACATGATAACTTCAAATACATAGAGGTATACTTGACTTAGGATTGTATTAAGGATCCATCTGCTTAGAAAACTTGTATTTCCACTTAGATAATTTCTTTTATTTATTTGTTCATTCAATAAAAATTTATTTTGAAAAGTTTGTTCTACTTGCTGAAAAAATATTTTTCTTTTCGCGGAAAAAATCAATTTTTCTCTCTAAGATTTTCTTTTGACCAGACAAATGATTATGCTTCTTTTGACATAAAGATAGCTTGTATATATAGAATTACTTTGAAAGTTTCCTTCATAGTGTAGAAATAGAATCATTGCACTAGAAGATAATTTAATACGCCGAGATTGGATGAAAGAGATGGAAAATGTAGTCCTCCTACTTAATAGCGACCCACAAAGATAAGAAAAGGGCAATAAATCACCCCATTGGAAACATCCCATGCTTCTTTCATACTATTTAGAAAAGAGCCATAATTGTAATCTAATGCTTCTAAGGCAACTTATTCTCCTCAAGCTTCCAATATATAACCCAACTGCTAAAAGAGCCATAATTTTTACCTTTCAACTTGATTCCTCTTTCATAGACCATCTATTTCAAGCACTGATACTAGAAAACTTGCAAAGAAAAAAAAATTAATGCTAATAATAGATACAAATTCCATTCATGGATAACATGTACAAGAAATAACAGCAAGAAGGTCAAGTATCTTTCTTTCGAGAAATCTTTTTTTAATGGACGCACTAGCACTTAGGTATGAATATGTCACGCCAAATTTTGTTTCATAGACTTCCAAGAGTTTGGTGAGTGCTCAAGATTTAGTCCTACGTTGATTAAGTTTGTGCTATCATAAATCAAATCAATATCTAATTATTATCTTTTTTGAAATAAGTACATAATTTATATATTCTGAAACAAATTTTATATCAAGGGAGGCATATCCAAAGCACTTAAAGCATTTACATCACTTAATCAAGTATACAGGAAAAAACTTATTAGTATCTACCAGACTTTTATACTCTCATAACTCGAGACGTGTGCTCACGTCCAACTTGCAGACTTAAAAATTCATGGCTCAGTCCTTATGAAAATTCATGGCTCAAAGCTCGAAGGAAAGTTAGAGTAATTAATTTGGCTCTAGTTAATAGAATAGCTCAAATTTGTCGAAGTGAGTGATGACTGCACGTCACGTTCTTATCACATTTGAAGCTGGTTTTCTCGCATTGGCTAAGCAAAGATAAAGCCTTGTGGAACGCAAGGCATGGCTTCTACAGCTTGGTGGCCAACTTCTACTTGTAAATCTTTGAAGAAAGTAAACATTGTCTTACTTTCATGGTACGTTTTAGAATGTAATAATATTGGGCTTAAAAGCCATTGGATACTACTCTCTCCCGGTGGAAGCTGACAAGAAACTAGAATAAAAATAACTAAGGTCCCAGATTATCATTATTAAAATAAATAACTTTAGGGAATTAAGAATGTTAAATCATTTTCTAAAATAAAAAATAAGTTACATTTACTTAGGACTCATTTGGTTCGCGGAAAACATTTTTCGTCCTACGAATATGATTCCTGGAAAACAAATTCTTAGGAAAAGGATGCCTAGAAAAGTACTTTTGGCATGTTTGGTTGACCATGAGGAAGTGACAATTTTTCAAATTGCTTATGTTTGGTTGGCCATCCACTTTTCTAAGAAAGTTATGTATAATTCCTATTATATTCTTAATAAAAATTAGATTTTTAATGCCTCTTTAATGCTTCTTTAATACTGAAGGGACTTTTTGGGAAAAAATAAAAATGGAGTGATTCTCGCCTTTTCCCATGTTTCTCATGAGAAAGTTTTTCCTATGAAATGTAGGAATCATATTCCCATGGGAATATAACTTTCCTTTCTCTCTCCTTTGAAAACTCCAACCAAACAAGAGGCATCCCATTATCTTCCCGTTAACCACACTTTTCCCCCTTCTTTTCCCGCGAACCAAATGAGCCCTTTAGTGATTCCACAGAAAATTAGAGGATCATTTTGGATGCAAATATCAATACAAGAGGACTTCGTGTAGCCAAATTTTTATTGAGTATAAACAAACAACAACGGCATACAACTTAATTTCTTTTTAATAGGTCATCTATTTTTAGTACTCCAATTAATATTAGGTAAAATTAGAAATAAATATTAGTGTTAGGAATAAATATAGATTCCATTTATGAACAATATTCTGCGAGGAAAATATTTATAGGATAGAAAAGGCACAAAGCTCATAATATTCAACATCATCCTAGCCTCTTAAGGAAATAAATTTATTGGAGAATGGACTAAAATTTAAGAAAGGACTTATTCCTGGGGATGTCAATTTTTGGTTGATGGACATCCAAGAACATTGTAGGAGAGTTTGAACTTAGTTGTAGCTTAGTTAAGGTTCTTGCCACAACATGATCTTTTTTTCATAAAAAAGAAACAATTTTATATCAATAGAGACATATCCAATAGCCAAGGCTTATTTTTCATGAGGGCATCAGAAGCATCTGCCTTAGTTGATTATATATAGGAAAAAACTTGCAAATACCTACTAAACATCTAATTTCACAATTGTTTATATCCAGCTTGCAAATATAAAAATTCATGGTTCTAACATATGACCGAATTAATAGATATACCTAAATTTTACAATTAGATGTCATATTCATGTCTCATGTAAAGATGGTTTATTACATAATACTGCTAAATATTAACCTTTGCATGGCTACTATAATTTGATGACCACTTGCTACATGCCCATGTTTAAATAAATAAATAAGATGCTATATTAGAAATGTTATAATGTTGGCCTTACCAGTCACATGATCTCCCCTTCTCTCCCTTTAGAGAGTTGATAAGAGACTATACTAAAATAAAAATAACTAAAATTCTACATTATTACTTCAAAAATAAAGCAATAAAAGATGTCCATATTACATGGTATTCTTGAGTTTTTTTTTTCTTTTGGTATATATAATCTTACAAATATAGCTTATCACATATTTATGCATATATACCTTAAATTCATCCTATTTTTGCACAAATGCTTCTACTATTAGTTTTTTGGCCAGCGGTCTTACAAATAATTATTTTGAGTTCCATTTGCATTATTACCCTTTTGCATCATGCCTATGAAAAATTTAACATTCAATTTATACTAAAAAGTGTGTGCTGTATTTTATATGATTTTATCAAGTATATTAATGCAAACATAATGAAATTATGTAATATTTAAAATAGCAATTCATTAACACCATCTATCAAAATATAATGGAAGCAGTATTCATGCAAGAATAAAATGATTTGAGAAGTATACATGCAAATAGGATAATTTTCAATGTATAAAAATGCAATAAATTATATTTACAATGATATATATTATAAATTTTAAGATTAAGAACTTAAACTATACTTGATCAGGTTGGCTCAATAGATAATTTCTAGATGGCTATTTAGTTGCAACCATCTAATCATACAAGAATGATGTTAATTGTTAGAATCATTGTAGAACATTGTGCCAAACTTAGTTGGCCTTACTAAATTTCATCGGCCTCCTATTCTATATAAAGACTGCTCATGTACATTGTAAACCTAGATAGAAATATAATTCTCTTCCTTCGTTATTCCTCTTCAACTTTAATGTCGGCATGAGAGAGCTTTATATGGATAAATACATAACTATATTATTTCATCAACAAGTGTTTACTTATGCCACATTCTTTTCATTTTAGTAGCATTACTTATGCCACTTCTTTAACATTAAAGGTGGAAGGTATGACCCGCATCACTACACGCGATGGATGCCGAGCCAAGAGTCCCAATAATTACCCAAAAGTAGTACAAGCAGAATAGCTGGCCTTCTTTTTTCTTTTTTTTGGTACACAAATAGCTGGCCTTTTTTTTCTTTTTTTTGGTACACAAATAGCTGGCCTTTGGGATCCATTTGGTATCTAGTGTCTTTTCTGAACAGTTTCCGGCATTCATTTGCAGAGGGAGGAGGCCTCCAGTAGTTACTTCAAATAGTAGAAGTAGGTAACCACATGAATGATTTTACTTGCATTATCCCACAATCCAATTGAAAATCTTAATTATTTGTGTATGTCGCAATCCAATCATTGTTCCAATTGACCGATCAGAAATTTTAAAACACATCTAATTTGCAACTGAAATCGAAATCAAAATAAATTAGAATGAAAATCAGAATAGTCGTATTCTCAGTAGAATAAAATTTGAATATTAAAGAAGGGTATGAATTGAATTTGAAGAATTGAAGCATTTCCATTTTTGTTTGGAATTGAAATGGAAATGCTTCATATGAAAATCTTAATTGTTTGTGTATCGCAATCCAATCCTTGCTCCAATTGACTGATCAGAAAATTTAAAGCACATCTAATTTGCAGCTGAAATCGAAATCAAAATAAATTAGAACGAGAATCAGAATAGTTCTGAATAGAATATTGAAGAAGAGTAGGAATTGAATTTGAAGAATTGAAGCATTTCCATTCCTGTTTGGAATTGAAATAGAAACCTAACTTTCTCCAACCAAATAGTTGGAATGGAAGATAATGTCCATCCAAAAAAGTTAGGTATACTAAGAATGCGGAGGTAGCTGCCATGGCGTGTGGAAAAGAGAAAAAAAAGGTAGGAGTTAGGTGTTGTGGAGCACTAAAATTGTGGAAATGGCCAAGTTAGTCATCAATATCCAGCTTGTGTTGAAGGGGTCTTGTGGAACTCAAGCTAAAGACAAGTGGTGGGTTTGTCGGAGTAGGAATCGTCAACTACGGGTGGCGCCGGATATTATACGACGATGCCCATGTGAATCAGAGAATAATTCCAAGACTACACTTTGGCATCTCTTCCAAGTGTGACCATATGGCACTCTTTAATGAAGATATGAACGCACAACTAGAAAAATTTCCCTACTAATTGATGCCACTAAGATGATGATCCATGGATCAATATTAAAGAGGTGGAAAGATCATTGTTGAGTATGTTTCTAGCTGTGTTATGCCGTTCGATTGCTCGATGGGAAGTAAATTATTCGCTGCTTTGCGTGTCGGTGAATGAATGATACGTTTGCATCCTTGAAGGGCCATGATAGACACATTTGTAGGTTAAAATTTAGATCAAGATGAAAGTTTTTCAAATTTTTAGCCTAATGTACTGTTTATTGATTATGACAAGAACTTTGTTCATATGCTATGCATGCAATGCATGTGAAATTGCAAATGAGTTGCGCTGGTGCTGAGACCAATTTGGCTCTGATGTGATTGAAGATCCGATCATTCTCTTTTTATAGGTTGGCTATTTTTAATTTGCCTTTAAAGGTAGATTTTGGGTATTTTTATTGGGTTTAGATGAGTCCATTTAGATCTGTTCGTCTCTGACATAGTCTAAATTTATGTCGCATTTGGAACCCTGTTGTTTTGTTTTAACTTGAAGTACGGTTGGCTCTAAGTGAAGATTGTTCCTATCAGCTTGATTCACTTTCGCATCAATAAGATTTAGGATCCATTTGGTTATTGATTGGAATTAGAATTAGAAAGAATTGGAATGAAAACCAGAATCGGAATTGAATAAAAGAGGAGAGTTTGGTTGGGTTTTGAGAATTGGGGCATACTGATTCCCCATGGAATTAGAATCGAAATAGGATTTTCTCCAACCAAATAGTTGGAACGGAAGTTACTCATTTTCATTCTCATTCCAAAGCCCAACTTCCCCAAGCCAAACATGCCCATAGAGTTGTCTATAATTTATATTTAATTCATACCATGATATTGTACCTAAAGTTAGAAGATAAGTATCATTAATATCTATGATGATAGCTAACAAAGCATGCATGTACCTATCATTTGCAGAGCCAGGCCCACCTAATTATTTCCTCTCCTAGGAAATAGCTGGGAGGTAGTTTTAGTGCCATTCTATGTGCCATGATGAGGGGAGCCACAAACATGTAAAAGTTCAAGCTCAGAAGCTCATAAGGTGCATCAACTTCAAAGAATCTAGAAATGTATATTTACTAGTTGCATCACCAATACGAAGCGTTTGTAGTCCAACGGTTAGGATAATTGCCTTCCAAGCAATAGACCCGGGTTCGACTCCCGGCAGACGCAAGTCAGAAGCTTTATTTTTAATTAGCTCTTTTTTTTGCCCGGGTAAAAGACCAATTGGGACAGGTCCAACCTGACTCCAAAGTTCTCAATCAAACTAACTTGCATTTATTTGGTTACTACCAGCATGACTTTGTTTTCAAAATTTTTATATGTTTGATTATTTTCTTTCCTTTTTTTTTTCTTTTTCACGTTATTGTTATCTATGACAGATTGAAATGTCATGCAAGTATGCTTATATTACACTTGTAATGCAAGGTGCACCAAAAATCTCCATCCTCGGACAAATTATATTTATTTGTTTTATACATGCATTATTGCTTGCAAAATGATGCTCGTGTTACGCCTATTTGGATAACCATGCGGCCGTTTGGAAGATATCTGTTTATCTCTACGGACCAAGTTCTTTACTTCGTTCTATCCAAAGCGGATTCTGGAGATAATCAATGGTGGTAGTCTTATTTAGACTATCTCTTGTGGATTGTGTGGAAGAGTAGGAATGAGTTCTCGTTTCAAAATTAACTCTGATGATGGCTCGTTCCAGCCGAAGCTGTGGTGGTTCATGGCTAGGATTGGAAGCATTATGTCTATTTCTTGGATTAACGAGGAAACTACCTCATTACATCGAGATGTTCGGAACATCAAAGCAGCTATAGAATATCTTTAGAACTTCTCTAACAATTCAAGACCTCACCTAGAATGACTAGCCGGAAAGTATTATAAAATTTTTTTGATTCTGTATAAGTACTTAAGATCTACCAACTGAATAATCGATGTGGAACTAAATAACGGCTGCACGGATTCTCATAGCTTCTCTCGCAACTGCATTTTTAGGGACTAAATAATCGAAAGATCTTGCCAGAGAGACTGCTATGAGTTTTCTTCTAACTATTTAACCGCTTGCCGATGGCCGATGCTCTTTATTCGGCTTTGAATTTTGTTCCCACACAACTAAAAAAAAAACACGGAAAGAGAAAAAGAACTTTCGACAAAAAATAGAGGAAAAAAAAAGACTTGTTTTTATTGGAAATTTAAAGAATAATTTCACCACTTGCCGGATATATTCTTGAACAACAGTATACGGTACCGGGCCAAGTAGTTTCTTTGAGAATGGCCCGGCAATAATCCAGTAACCAATAACATCCTGGAATTTTGCCATGGCTCAAATCCCGCATAAACAAGGAAGAAGAAAATCATAAAACCATACTTCCTCTCTCATTTCTTCCAGTCAGTCACACACACTCCTACTTTCTCTCCCAACCCCAGCCAAAGTTTATCCTGAGAGCTCTTCAACTTTACCAGCCCAACAATACATGATATTTGGCTCAATTAAAACAAATGCACCCATCTGAAATTCATCTTGGCATTCCTCCATTTGTGGGCAGATCAAAAGATCAAAGCTTCAGGCTTATCAAAGAAAAATTCCCAGAACAAATTTAAAGGGATAGGAATTTAATTACTTAGCTCATGCTGGACGTATGACCATGATCAAGTCGGTCCTCTCATCAGTTCGTATATATCACGTAGCAACAGACTTCCAAAAAGCTTATGTTCTCAAATTAATAATCTCATAAGAGATTTCCAATGGGGATTCAGAGAATACAAGAAACATTTGTATCTTAAAGTATGGGATTCATTCTATCAAGATAAGCAGGATGGTGGCCTTCGTATCCAAGAATTTACTTCTCTAATAACTTCTCATGTTTTGATAGATATTTTATGTTATCACGAAGATCTTGTAAAAGGATACGTATCCATGATCCTTGGGTTCCTCCTTTACCAAATTTCAAAGCCAGTTCAGATGACATTCCACAAACAATTTCTGAGGTCACCAATCTCATCAACCCTTCTACAAATCAATGGCAAGTGGATCGTGCAATTGGATACGTTCATTGTTAATTTTGCATATAAAGTGATTCAATATGGCATGTATGTTGCATCTTATTTGCACTCTCTAGCATGTGATTTACTATAATATTTGATATAGATGATTAAAAACTCGACTCCTCGGTTAAAAATACAAACATTGCTTATTAAGACTCTTTCTCTTGGAGTTGAGATTCACAAAAGTATCCCTACTTTCGATCCTAGTTGTCGCATGTAAAATAATTCAACAGAAATTTATAAGCACCTAAGTTTTTGAGTTTGATTTTCTCGAATAGTGTGATTTTCTTCCAACTCTTAGTTTGCACTCCAGGAGCTTCTCGATCTTTCAAGGATTGGATTTCTTCATGGTTATCACCCTGTGACTCAACACAAAGAAATGATCATTCTCTTTTCATTTTGGAGGTTACATGAATCGAGTTCTCATTTAGATCGATAGATGAATTCTCATATAGATAGTTGGCCAATCTCCAATAGTCATGCATTTAGAAAATCTATGATTCGAAATCTAATGCATAGTATGTAGCCCGTCATATAGGGTGGACAAAATGCAATAGCTTTATATGATATATATATGCAAATATAGCTTATTTATATTTAGTTTCTAAAAATCATATATACTCCTCGAAACATTTTTTTTGCATGGATGTCTCCGCCGTTAGATTTTTTGTTGATGATGTTAGTAACCATTTCAAATATAAAATAAATATATTATCCCTTTGATTGAATCTTAAAAATGTATGTAAAAATATAGCTCTTTTCAATACAAACTAAATGTTAAATCTTTTTTAGGAGCACTAATATAAAAGGGTAATAGTGTCATATGATACTCAACGTAGTTATTTTAAAATTGTTAGTCAAAAATCTAATATAAAGGGAATCCATGTAAAATTAAGATGATTTTGAGGTATATAGTCAAAAAATAATTTTTAGAGAACAAATATACAACAAGCTATATTTGCAAGGATCCATATGCAAAAATTCAATATGTGGCTAGAGTAGCAAATCTTATTGAATCCACTGCAGCAATAATTGTGAGAAACTTTAGTCGTAATAATGTTATTAGCCACTTTCTCTCCACCTTGCTCTATGAAGAAGTTGAAGCATAAGCTTTCAAAAAAGAGATATTATTGTTATAATGGATGAATATATCTAATACCATTTTTGAAAGAGAAGTATTGTCCATTGTTTAGCTTTTATTTACGAGATCTAACAATCCTCTTTAGCAAATTTCTCATATTATCACAATTTGGAAAAGTCTCCAATATTTATGTCATTTTTTAATCTCTTACACTCTTCGTGCAACCAATAATTGTGCCTATCTATTAGCTAAATATGCTAAGAGAAATGCTTGTAACTCGTTCCTGGACTCTCTTCTATCCCCATCTTTTAGTCTCTATAATTGTAAAGGAGAAGAACTGGTTTGTTGTGCCGATAAGTTTTAATAAAATGAAACTAGCATAAGAGGGCCTTTTAGCAAAAAATAATTAAGATATATTTTTTGATATTTATATTATATGAATATTATTTGAAGTTGAATACATGATTTTTTGTAGCACATGCAAAGCATTTAAAAGTTATGTGGCAGCTAGATCTCTTGGCACAATGTTAATAAAAAACTAAATGTATCTTTTAGTTTTTAAGGAAAAAACTACAACATATATTCGCCTTTAACAATGCAAAGGTCCTAAAACGGCATCTAATTTGAGTCAAGTTTTTTTATTTATTTATCTTAAGGGTATTTATTTAATTTTTAGAAAGATGATAGGAATGCTACTCTATCATCTAAGTTTGGATCAAGGAGATTCGAGCATCAAGAAGAAAGGTGCTAAGCAATTGAAAAAAACAGCTCATGTTGGTAGGAGTGATGAAGTGAAATTTCTTCCTCAAAATATAAACTTACATATAGTGAAAAAGGCTTTGCTCTAGATCCCCCAGACTTTAGTAAGTCAAATCAGAAAGGGGCCTTTTAAAATATTATTGTGCCTTGTATTAAAGATTTTATCAGTAACTGTCATGACTCTAGCTTGTTCATCACTACAACTAAACAAGTAAGAATTATTTATGCTAATCTTGCTGAAAGAGTTAAAAAATTATATCTCAACCTTGGCCTTTTGCCTATTTCTACATCAAAGGCAATTGGGAGTTCTCTTTTTTTTTCTCTTTTTTTTCTCTTTTTCTGCTAGGAATCTCTCTCCACTGGTGCATTACATTATTCCTTGTTCTCCACATACGACCACTTGAAGACTTTTCTTGTCATCTAACTTAACCTACTTTATCTTATAAAAACAAACATTAGAAATAATTTTAAGATTACCAAGGGAACAATCATTTGTAAAGGCGGCAACAGTTTAGATCGGTCGAATGAAGTCAACTACGTATAAAATCTCAATATATACTTCCTCCAGCCAAATTCTCCAATGGATCGACATTTATGACATGAAATGACCCGTTTGACCTAAATTAATTTATTTTGCCAAGTTCAATCCTTACCGGATCCAATTTAACATATCAAATCTAATCCTTATCGGTTCATTTCTTGAAATAATTCAAGTCTTCTAGGCATTACCTGGATCATACTTAACCCACCTTGACCCGGATACTCCATCACTTGATGATTCAAGTCTTTCTAGAACTAAAGACTAATCCTCCCTTATCCCTCGCCCCAAAACCTTGCTTAGCCCACGGAATTTGATCTCCGAACTACGCAGCTCCTGAAAACTCCCCTCTCAGTTATGAGCCAGTGTACAATCCGGTTCAAGAAGAGCAAATGCGGCGAAACGAACCGGATGTTACACCGGTTTGTAAAGTGCAGGGGAATTCAGCGGGGACAGAGTAATCTCTGCTAAAGATTGCCGAAAAGTCAACGGTCGGAAAGAAGTTTCCCAAGGGAGGGAATGGAGAAGTTATAAAAGGAAGACCATGAGGCCATATGCATCTCAGGAAAGCATTTGATCTTGCTCTCTTTGTTGCTTCTTGTTGGTGTTGGTTTATTCTGCGGGTAAATAATTTCCGATCGCCATGGCCGCCTTGGGAGGAGTTCGTGATGCAAAGGAGATCGAGAACAGTGTCGAGATCGAAGAGCTCGCTCGCTTCGCTGTCGAAGAGTACGACAAGAAAGCGGTGAGGATAGGAGCAATCTCTATTTGTTCTTCATATCCTCTCTTTGTTCTATTAGATTTATGCTTGATTTTTACCCTTATCCGGGTTTAAGTTTTATATTATTGGACTTTCGTTGTTCAATCTCTGTTCTGTTATTTCTAGCAAGATTAGAATCAGGAGGAGGAGGAAGATTTAGAATAAGTATTATGCTGGTAAAGAAACTTCTGCATGGGAAGGCTGGAATAAGTTATTCTTGCCGTAAAGCCCTCATTTTTCCTGCCTCCATTTCCTTTTTGAAAAAAAAAAGACACCTCACCTAGAATTATTCGAAACTTTTCACGGACCAAAAATATTAGCTTGGGGAATAATCGTTCCATGACGAATAACTATTCCGCAATGAATAATTATTCCTATGCCAAAGTTTTTTCTTGAATCCCACACCACACACAGTCTACAGCAATCTATTTTAGCCACCTTCTTTTGCGCTTGTTGCACCTTCTATATATACTAGAGTTATCCGTAAAAATGTTAAATGTTGTATTTTAATTTTCCTGGATTTATTTGGTGTTTTTGGTGCAGAATGCTCTTCTTGAGTTTGTTCGAGTAGTGAAGGTGAAAGAGCAAGTTGTAGCTGGAATTGTTTACTACATAACTATTGAGGTAATTGATGGAGGGAAGAAAAAGCTATATGAGGCTAAGGTCTGGGTCAAACCCTGGATGAAGTTTAAGGAGCTTCAGGAGTTTAGTCCATTAGGTGGCTGCTCTTCGGAGGGCGAAACTCCAAAAGGTAATTCTGATCACAGTTGCAAACAATTTTGTATTTTCTTGACTCCATAAGTAGGTTTGCACTATTCTTTGAGAGAATTTGGGTGATTAACTTCATTAGGATTCCAAGTCAGAAACTCAGCTACGCCCTTACTGGTTTTTTATTGCATATTTTCAGTTCCCCACCACTTTGTTCTGAATTGGTGCATCTTTTTGTCCTTCATTTAGTCTGCTTATTTAAGATCAATTTTTGCATCTATGCATGTCTTCATGCTTATATAATTTGTTTGAGTGTTGAGTTTCAAGACTATAAATCTAATATACCATCACAGTTACTAATTGGGGTTCTAGGAGAACCAAACTTTTGCTTCATGTTTTGCCCCTTTAGAAAGCACTAAAGAGCATAAGAGCTTCGACACTGGAGCAGTTTCCAGGAGGAAGAAATAAAACTGTAATTGATCTTTTTATGAGAAAAATTTGTTTGTGAAATCGATACTATCAGATGCCATATGCCATCATTCCCACACCAAGAATGCATCAAACTGTCATGTAAATGACTTAGAACCGCATGTGCCACTTTATTGGCAGCTACTTGTTTTACCATGTTGAGAACGATATGGTCATAATGAGATTGGTCATGTCCTAGATGGGCATGAACCTTGATGGCTGATGGTGCCGACGCATGATCCTGTCATACAAGATGCAGCAGTTCATGCTGTAAAATCCATTAGAAGAATGTCCAACTCTCCGATCTCGTATGAACTATTTGAGGCCCTTTCACCTTGGCTTTTGTAGCCCTTATGTCTTCCTATTCTTTCATCATTCATTTCCTTTACTAGGTATCTCAAAGTTATAATTACGAGTAACTTTCAAGTGCTGACAGAGTGACAATCTATCCATCCTCTCATTTTCTCCTCTTTCAGAAGACTGAAAATTCTGCCAAGTTTGATCTGCTGCTTAAAGTTGAAAGAGGACAGAATGTAGAGAAGTTCATGGTGCAAGTAGATGAGACTTTTGAATCAGATGAGGCAGCAGGATTCAGACTCTGGTATTTACTAAGGTATACATGTATGATGGATTACCCAATAAAATGTTCTACATTGGTCTGCAAGACCTATCTAACTCCCCTGCCATAAAAGGGGTGGATGCTATTATTCTGTTTGTAATTCAAGTGTTGTGAATATTATTCTGTTTATAAGACCTAATTTGTGTTGCTTAGTTCTGCATTTGTTAATGAGTCTCCACTGCATCACCTTCCTAGAGGCGCTTTCTTTGGTCGTCGCAGAATTTGCCATTCATGCGGTTAACGGATTCACTACTGCAATTGGATGAATGCTAATGACATACCAATTCAATAAGATAACTCGTTCTGATGGGCATTCTGAACTTTGCGACTCCGAGTTCAGAGGAGTGGGACTTGTTCCCTGCAACCGATACAGTATGACATGTTGCTGCTTCCCTCAGAAGATCCATCCTGCTGGAGCTAACCATTTACTCAGAAAATATTTGAACAAGAAAGGTGGAGTTCTTGTGTGCTAAGAAAACAGAAGGATGAAAAGCCCAAACTAAGGTGGCTATAATGAGGCAGATGGAGCCCTCAAAATCTTTATCAGTTGAATCTGTGGTAACCTGCACATTGGATGCATGATGATGGACACATTTGGTCCAAATCATCCCCACAATAGGTAACTAGTAGAGGAGAGGAGAGGTCATCTCAGCTTGGCACCTCACCTTCTTAAGATCTACTGCCACCATCCTAAATCATACGCACAACCAAAACAATCAGCTAATTAGAACTGTGTGCGCGTGTGTGTGTGTGAGAGAGAGGTGATACATTTTAAATCATTCGTCTTAATCTACCCGCATACTACGGCCATCATGAAGATGATGGCTGGCGGGGGCGCAGTTGCTCCACGACATTCGCTGTCTTTTAGGTAAGTGCACTGCCTTTCGGACTTCTCATGTGTACAGAGAAGCCAACAGTGTCGCGGACTGGGTGACATCTATGCGGCCTATCACTCCGAAGGTGTTATCTGGGAGAACCACGACTCTGTTCCATCTTCTTTGCATTTTTAACTTCATTATGACTTTATGGGCCACACTCATATCAGTTGTGTGTGAGTCACCGATGTACACCAAAAAAAAAAAAGAAAAAAAAGAAAAGAGAAAAAGAGGAAGGTGATGGCCGGCAAGATATTGCTCCCGGTAGAAACTTTGTCCTACAACAAGGCTTGTATCACCAGGTATAAGCATCGATTGTCTACTCAAAATAAAATTATGATGATGGTTTTTTGTGACATGATGCACAAACATAAATTTACACGCAAACTATGTAGCTATGTGCTAACCCGAGGAGACCTAATAGAAATATCTACATGAATATGGAAAATTGTAATCTTGGGACGCACCTTCTTGTCATGATTATTAACATGTATCAGGCCTTCTTAGTCTTAAAATGGTTTTTACGAGAAGGAGGTCTTGTAGTAGCATTATGATATAATCACAAAGGTGAAGATTCTTTTAGTTGGCACCACTTAAGAATGAGTGAGAAGCAATGGAGAAAGAGGGAAAGGCATGGCGGTAGGCGCGTAATGTTATTGCAGCACAGCCGAACTGGAGAAAGATCGTCAAGAGGTTGAGTTCTAGCCCTCCGAAAGAAGTTATTGCAGCATCCTCTGCTCGCCATGATCACTTACTGAGCTTAGAGATGCGAAAGAAAGAGAAAAACTGAATCAGACCTCTATTGGTTCACTTGAGGATAAAATGGCCAACCAAGCTCACATTTAAAGCCTTATTAGGCAACAAGGTCTTCTTGTTCTCCACAGGGGAAGCATGTGAGTGGTTTCAGGTCAGGGCGGGGTCACCTCTGCAGGTAGATTAGGTTGATCCCAATGATCTGGGACACTTGGTGGCCTTTGCTTTGTCCAATGGTGATAGGGGTGTCCCAGAAAAACTAATGAATAAATAGGCCTTCATGGTGCAAAAGAGGCTACCAACCAACCAGGAACATCCACAAGAATGAAAAGGGATGATAATTTATGAAACACATTTGGTATGTTTAGTACACATCAATGATTGAAAAAATAAGTTGGGGACTTCTAATTATGAAAAGGGACATCAATTTTTCTTCGCGAATTAATGTTGGGAGAATTGTACACTCAAGTTGGGAAAACATGTATTGAATAAGAGGTTTTTTTTTTGATACAACGGTTCCTCACGCTATATGTGCATGGGTGCACCCATAAAAGTTATAAAAAAGAAGAAGACGAAGGAGGAAGGGGGTGGACTCAAAACTCTCCTATAGGAGTTCTTCAAAGTGGTGTGCTGTGAAAGATGCGACCCAATCCGCTATACTGTTTGCCTTCCGAAATACATGAGTAGCTCAGAAAGCCACAAGCTCACACATGTCACGCAGAAGCGGGTACCAGACATCCTGTCTGTTTCTATCAACACTTTGCTGAAATCAACTAGTCACCATTGTTGCATCTCCTTTGAGGTGGATGCACTCTGCTCCCAGCACGATTCTGGCATAAGTAACACCCTCCCAAGCTGCTCTCAACTTTATGCCACAAACAAACTCACCAAATATATGTTGTCCCCCGACTGCCACCAGCTTGGAATTGTGATCCCTGATCACAAAGCCCATTCCAGTATTACCTCCCTCCTCAGAGATATTTCCATCAAAGTTGGCCTTGAGAAAGCCAGGGGATGGGGGTTCCTGGGAAACTAGGATAGTCCTGGGAGCTACATGAGCTAGATGGGAACCCCAGGTGTCCCTACCCAACTTAGGTGCGACCGTAGCAATATCACCAATGAACTTCACTGCATGGCGTAAAGCACTATCACCACTTTCCTCAAATGCACTGTCCTGCTCTCAAATATCTGGTCGTTCTTGTCTAATTAAATGTGATGGGCTATATAGGTGCATCTCTAACCCCCCCCCCCCCCCCCCCACTCTGGGGAGCTCAGATTCTGTCAGAATTCTTTCAGCCGACTCAGGAAGTCCTCAATAGACGTCACTCCCCACGATGGATCAGCAACACATCCTAGACCTGACTGCTTGAAGGCATCCAAAGAGTTCATGGCTGATGGTCTTCTCCATTCCGAGGCACTTTGCATATGCTAAAACGACCTGCACCCTCTCTTGGCCAATACACATTTAGTTGACAGACAACCCCATGCCACCTTTCAGAGGAACAAGGCAACTCGGTGGTGGATACACATTCTCCAGATCCACCCATCATCAATTCGTCGGATTGGCTCCTCATTGATCATGGTCTGTAGCTCCCAAGCCCTGACCCTGCTCCCCCACGAAGCACATCACACCCTCTTGTCCACAGTCTCTATAATGGGCAATGGCACGACTAGGATCCTCTCCGCTAGCTACACCCCAAAAGCTCGGCAAACTATATCCCCATCCCATCTCCTCTCCTCGGGCACAAAGAGATGACATACTCTCCTCCTTGCCAAGCGACCCGGGTCAAATATGGTAGGCCACCGTCCAAGGAGCTACTCTGACACCCAGTTGTCCTCCAGGATCTCAATATTTCAACTGTCACCAATAGCCCATCTGATCATCGGCATCACCAACGGAACCCAAGCGCAGATCTCTCGCCGTATGAAGGAATACCGACGTCCAGTATAAAAAGAAGGCCCTATCATCCCCTCCCCATACTTTGAATAAGGGTCTTTGCAAGAATATATGTTCTATTGACCCAAAATTTAACAAAAAAAATTTCTTCAACCCACTCAAATCCGATCTCTCAAAAAGAATTTTGAAAAAAAATATAAAAGAATTTCGAAAGTAGGATTGCAGACCCCTTTTTTTCAATAATTCTATGATAGGATTGATTAACATGCTTTTATTTACATTAATAAGATCCGCCTTCCACAATTCGTACAGGATTTCTTTTCTAGGTGGAAGAGGCTACCAGGAAAACTAGCAACAGGCACGAGCAATGCATGTTTTAGAGAAAGAAAAAAAAAAAAGGTAAATGTGTGTGTGTAAATATTAAAAAGAAAAGTTGAAGGATTTTTTTTACATCATAAAATTTTGAAACATGTAGATCTTGATTAGAGGGAAAGAAAAACTTGTCTCTCTAATCAAGAATAGTAATAGACATATATAATGCATGTTTGGTACTGTTAGGGGAAAAAATGAACCACCCCACAAATACAATTAAAGCACCCAAATCCGACAGTGAGCCGAGCTCATAGGCCGAGCCGAGCTCCGAAGGCCAGGCCGAGCCGAGCTCATAGGCCGAGCACAGAAGGCTGCCGAGCACAGAAGGCTGCCGAGCACAGAAGGCTGCCGAGCTCAGAAAGCCGAGCACAGCAGGCCGAGCACAGCAGGCCGAGACCAGAAGGCTGCCGAGCACAGAAGGCTGCCTAGCTCAGAAGGCCGAGCATAGAAGGCCGAGACCAGAAGGCCGAGCACAGAAGGCCGAGCACAGCAGGCCGAGACCAGAAGGCCGAGCTCAGAAGGCCGAGCTCAGAAGGCGGCCGAGCAAAGAAGGCTGCCGAGCTCAGAAGGCCGAGCACAGCAGGCCAAGACCAGAAGGCTGCCGAGCACAGAAGGCTGCCGAGCTCAGAAGGCCGAGCACAGCAGGCCGAGCACAGAAGGCCGAGCACAGAAGGCCGAGCACAGCAGGCCGAGACCAGAAGGCCGAGCTCAGAAGGCCGAGCACAGCAGGCCGAGCATAGAAGGCTGCCGAGCACAGAAGGCCGAGCACAGCAGGCCGAGACCAGAAGGCTGAGCTGACCTCAGAAGGCCGACCTCGTCGTCTATATGCTGCGGCCATGCCCTGCAGCAGCCTCACCGCACCATGCTTTACTTGCCGGCCACGCCACGACATATTAATCAGGAACCATACCCTGCTATGACTGTCAACGCCTCACCATTCCCAAGAATGTACTGCACTGCGCGCCACAAGCAAGCTCTGACTACGCGCCATCTCCTCCCATGATGGAAACGGGCCATCCACGGCAACTCATTACTTCACACGCCCACGTCCAATCGTGACTGTAACCCATTAACTCGCTCAGTCACATCACAGGTAACCCTGCCACTCTCCCTATAAAAAGGGAGGCTTCTTCCTCCCAAAGGGGGGTTTTTTCGGACTTCTACATACAGTCCCTCTCCTTCTCCAAAATTAAGCCCCCCTCTGATTTAAGCATCGGAGGGCCGGCGCCGGAAAAGCCCGTCCACCGGCTTCTTGCAGGTCCCCCGGAGGACGCCGCTCGCCGACGGATCGCCGTCCGCCAGTGTTCGCCGGAGCTCCTCCTCCTCGGTTCGCGGCCGCCCCCGGGTCCAATTTCCAGCAACAGTTGGCGCTAGAGGAAGGGCCCGAGTCGCGGCCATGAAACTAAAGGGCAGAGGAGTCTTTAACGCCTCTCAGCATCATGCTCCAAGTCCCAAACGCTCAGTCCAGAATTTACCACCAAGATCTCCGGTAGATCAAGTTCCACAAGTCCAACTCGAACACTTCGATGCGCTAGTGCAGCAAGTCCAAGCGCTAGCCATTGTAGCCCAAAGCCTGCAACAAGTGGAGGCCCCTCCTGTGCCGCCTCCACGGGATCATGTTAAGCAGAGGAAGAAACTTTCTCCCGAGCCATCTCGAATCAGGCATGGCTTCCGCTGCAACGACGTATGTGGGGGCAACCAGTGAGAAGTAGTAGTCCAAGTCTCACGTCAACGAGTTGGGGGGAAAGAGAAATAAAAGCTGAGGTCTGGAGAAGGAGAGTTATGGAGCTTTAAAATGGGATTGTAAGTAGGGGTGGCAAAATATGACCCGACCCGCCAATCCGACCCGTGTTCGACCCGCCATAAACAGGTTTGGGTTTAGCCTAAATAGGTTCGGATCGTAAACAGGTCGACCCGTTTAACCTGTTTATTAATTGGGTCGGATACGGGTTTTAGATGTCTGACCCATTTAAACCGTTTAACCCGTTTAACTGTTGGGCAGGTTAAACAGGTCTAAACAGGTTAAACGGGTTAAACAGGTTAAACAGGTCTAAACAAGTTAAACGGGTCTAAACAGATCTAAACAGGTCGGGTTGGGCAGGTTAAACAGGTTGGGTTGGACAGATTAAACAGGTCTAAACAGGTTAAACTGGTCAGGTTGGGTAAACAGGTTAAACAGGTCGGATCGGGTTGGGTAAACAGGTTACCTGTTTATTAAACAGGTTAAACGGGTCGGGTCGGGTTACCTGTTTAATAAACAGGTCAGGTTCAGGTTTGTAATTCCTGACCCGTTTAATAAACAGGTCGGGTTCAGATTTATAGTTTTCTGACCCGACCTGTATTTGACCCGACCTGTTTATGCATGACCTGACCCGATTGCCACCCCTAATTGTAAGCCTCTGTGACAAAGGGTACAGCCCCATTAAATCCCATTGTCCTTCCAAGTCTTCTGTCTTCCGGCAGCAAGCAAGAAACCAGCATATACTCCCTCCTCACGGGCGTGAGTCCTTAGGACGGCGCCCGCGACGTTGCTCCCCTTCAGAGCGACGCCATCACAGAAGCCCCCGCCAAGCTCATACAGGCCGAGCTCATGAAGACCGAGCTCATGCAGGCTGCTGAGCTCAGAAGGTTGCCGAGCTCATCCAGAAGGCCAAGCTCAGCAGGCCGCCGAGCTTAGAAGCCCGAGCGCAGAACACCTCCTAAAAAATCGAGCCAAAGAAGGCCGGTGCTGAACCAAGTCCTGAGGGACTTCGAAGCTCGAGAGCCATCAAAATATCTCCAAAAGGTACAGGACGCCACTTTGGCTTCAAATAATTTCAATATTTTATCTATTTTCAGGTCGGAGAATCCAAAAAACGACCTACGGGTATCTCTATCTCCAACGTCGCCCCGCTCCGAATAAGGGCGCACGATCGCCAACGAATGAAGTCCATCTCCTGTATGTCTCCAAGATCGGGTTCCCGACTAAGCTCGAATCTCCCAATTAAAGGATTAACGTCATGCTACATCAACTATCGAGCTCGGCTCGATCTCCATCAACTAATCGAGCTCGGCTCGATCTCCATCAACTATCGAGCTCGGCTCGATCTCCATCAACTAATCGAGCTCGGCTCGATCTCCATCAACTAATCGAGCTCGGCTCGATCTCCATCAACTATCGAGCTCGGCTCGATTTTGGCTCGATCGCCAACAGACAAGGCCAAAGAAGGCCGCTGAGTCAACCTGGAGCACTTAACTCCAACTGCATTAGAGGTACACCCTACTTGGCACGTACATCTCTATACATATTTGGCTATATTACAGGATGATCGACGACTGGCCTACTTCCTTCGCTCAAGCCAAAAAGCAGTTCGAACTCGGAAGTCGGGGATAGTGTTAGGGGAAAAAATGAACCACCCCACAAATACAATTAAAGCACCCAAATCCGACAGTGAGCCGAGCTCATAGGCCGAGCCGAGCTCCGAAGGCCGAGCTGAGCTCCGAAGGCCGAGCCGAGCTCAGAAGGCCGAGCATAGAAGGCTGCCGAGCACAGAAGGCTGCCGAGCTCAGAAGGCTGCCGAGCTCAGAAGGCTGCCGAGCTCAGAAGGCCGAGCACAGCAGGCCGAGACCAGAAGGCTGCCGAGCACAGAAGGCTGCCTAGCTCAGAAGGCCGAGCATAGAAGGCCGAGCACAGAAGGCCGAGCTCAGAAGGCCGAGCACAGCAGGCCGAGACCAGAAGGCCGAGCTCAGAAGGCTGCCGAGTACAGAAGGCTGCCGAGCTCAGAAGGCCGAGCACAGCAGGCCAAGACCAGAAGGCTGCCGAGCACAGAAGGCTGCCGAGCTCAGAAGGCCGAGCACAGAAGGCCGAGCACAGCAGGCCGAGCACAGAAGGCCGAGCACAGCAGGCCGAGCACAGAAGGCCGAGCACAGCAGGCCGAGACCAGAAGGCTGAGCTGACCTCAGAAGGCCGACCTCGTCGTCTATATGCTGCGGCCATGCCCTGCAGCAGCCTCACCGCACTATGCTTTACTTGCCGGCCACGCCACGACATATTAATCAGGAACCATACCCTGCTACGACTGTCAACGCCTCACCATTCCCAAGAATGTACTGCACTGCGCGCCACAAGCAAGCTCTGACTATGCGCCATCTCCTACCATGATGGGAACGGGCCATCCACGGCAACTCATTACTTCACACGCCCACGTCCAATCGTGACGGTAACCCATTAACTCGCCCAGTCACATCATAGGTAACCCTGCCACTCTTCCTATAAAAAGGGAGGCTTCTTCCTCCCAAAGGGGGGTTTTTCGGACTTCTACATACAGTCCCTCTCCTTCTCCAAAATTAAGCCCCCCTCTGACTTAAGCATCGGAGGGCCGGCGCCGGAAAAGCCCGGCCACCGGCTTCTTGCAGGTCCCCCGGAGGACGCCGCTCGCCGACGGATCGCCGTCCGCCAGTGTTCGCCGGAGCTCCTCCTCCTCGGTTCGCGGCCGCCTCCGGATCCAATTTCCAGCAACAGGTACGACTAATGATAATCAAAGTAACATAACGAATTAATTATACTGTATTAATTTCTATCTTCTGATTGAAATAAATGTACAAATTTGGTTTTCTCAGGTTGACTTGTGTCACTAGTCTCAAATCCACTGGCATTGTTTTTCGCTCTAGCGGCCATGAATGGTGATTCATACCAAGTTGGCTCACGCCAATGGCTGTTCATGAAATTCGCTGCTTGCCTTGTAATGGCCATTCTGAAGCACATTACGTACCCTGTTATCCGAAAATAATCACCAGTGAAGTGGGCAAACCTGCTCCATTTCACCACTGAAATGGTTGCCCAATAAGAGCATGGCCTTACTTTCAACCAAGTGGTTCCGAGTCCGAAACGCACGGGCGTCAATTTAATTGATGTACTCACACGAGGTATTCGTACCGGAGCCCAGAGGGATAACCGAGCCGGACCCACGGATGAAGAGGGTATGAGTAAAACCGGCCGGAGTGCCCAATACACGGTCATTTCGGCCCGTATCGAATATTCTCCTGACAGAATGGAGGCTGCTATGCAAAGGTGGGCTCGTCCCTTCCTCCCCCCTTCCTCTTTTTGTCTAGCAAAAGAAAACCTGCTTAATTTCTTGTTGGGTTCCCATTTTTCACTAAAAGTAAAGGTTTTGCACAAATACAGTATATGAATATACTGTGTCAGCTGACAGAAGTTGCAACACGCATAACGCTTTCCTTTCACGATCCAGCTTTTGGAAATCCATGCATTAAGGGCTCTGGGGAAGTAGCAGGGTGAAGTCCACCCATTTTGCACATATTAGATAAGTATGTCCCCCACACACCTCCAAAAATAACCACAATAAAAAGTTCATCAGAATATGAGAGGTAAAACAAGCCAACTGCAACCCAGTTGCACCTTCAACCATCAAGATTAGGTGAACAACCTAAATTAATTCAAATAAAACTGACACTACCTGATTTAATAGCTGCCTCTGTACACATTGATAAGGTTTCTGCAGCACCTGAATCAAGCATGTGGATCAGAACATCTAAGTAGAATGAATTGTTCCTGTGACAAACATTAGTTACTAAAATATTCCAACACACTTCTAACATTTCCACCCCAAAGTGTGCTTGCAGTTTATACATCGCCCATTCTGTTCCCTGAGCTCTTCAAGGAGTTCTGATTGTCTAAAGAGGAGGGAGGGACGGCTGCCATCCTCTATATTAGAGTCGGGTCTACCTATCAATTAGTTTGGAAGATAAGATCTATATGCTGATCAACCTTCTTCATTATCATAATCCTCTTCCTCTTCATCTAATCTTCGGTTTGATAATGCAAACTGAATGGGATCGATGGCCATCTGATCCATATCAGCAAGCGGCCAACCTGAGTACTCATGCTTCATTTCATGATTTATCTCAGGGGATGTTGCTGTGGTTGTAATGGTAGCCGAGGCTGAGGCTGTGGCTGTGGCCGCAGACATATCTCCATTCTCATCCAAGTCCAAATTCAAGTCAAAGTTCCGGACAACGGCACCTGTATTACTACTGCTAACTGTGGTTTCCTTCGATTCCCTTGCACTCAAGCTGTCATCCATTGTTTCGGATTTCATATGAGGTGGTCTGTCACTGTGTTGAGGCGAGGTGCCAGGGTCATCTTCATATTTATCATAATGAGCACTATCCCTATCGATGCCACGAGCACCTCGGGCACCACGTCCTCTCCCACGTCCCCGCCCCCGTCCTCTGCCACTGCTGCTGTGGCCGGCTGCCTCATGCTGCTGTGAGAAAGTTTTAACTAGATGAGATACCGCTTTATAAGAAATGAGATGCAGACGAGATCAGCGTGCAGGATAAGCATGCAAATGAAGTTTGCCAAAATCAAAGCACTAAGCCATATGAAAAGCTTGCACAAAGTTGACAACTAAAATGTGGAAGATCCATGAGAAGTGTAGATACTTATTGTAAAGCAGCAAAAGAAGGGTGCTTATTTAACATTATAGACGGGGGACTTACAGCTCTCCGCTTCAACTCCTCTTCGCTATCATTGTCATCATCTGCAGCTTTCCTGGACGAAAGTGCCATACATAGTCGCTTATCAATATGATAGTAATAATACAATATTATATTTGTTCGACTGCAACTAATATTTAATATTATTAAATAAATACTACGAACCTTCTCTTGGCAGACCTGTCGTCACCACCAGCATCGGAACTACCCATGTCTGGAACTTTGCTCACTATATCCTTCAGGAAGTCAAACACATTAAAACTGTGTACACACTGCTTCCTGAAACAATTAAATAATATGTGTATATGAGATTTAAGAGTTAAAAGCATTCCATGCAAAAAGAGAGCTACATATTCAGGGCATAGTATAACCAGTATGTCATCAAGTAGAAAAGTTCTCGTAATCAAATTATAAAAAAATAAATGACTAAGGGAAAGTTCTTGTAAAATTCACCTATCACAATCACAATCTAGCCTTCTCCCAATGGTCTAGGGTCAACTTTATAGATCCTCATTCACCAAGAATTTCTATCTAGGGCCACCTCTGATTTCATTCCAGGTTTCCCCATGTACCTCCTCACAACCTCCAACCATGTTAATTTAGATCTTCTTATGTTCATACGACCTTAATAATATATATATATATATATATATATATATACACACACATACATATATATATATATATATACACACACATACATATATATATATATATATATATATATATATATATATATATATATATATATATATATATATATATATATATTGTAGGAGACCTAGTATCATAGATTGTTAGTGAGTTTCATGTAGTTTAAGTGATAGGTCATGACAGAGTTTTCTTTGTTAATATACATAGATCCAACCTATTATCAAGCTTTTACTAATGAACTTTTTGTTGGCTTGTAGCTCATTCACCAGATGCCAATGTTAGTTTAAGCTTAAGTTAGTTCACTAACTTCAGTACCCAGAAGCTTAAGTGTCATTGACATCAATGCCATTCAAATGAGACCTAATACAGAAATGTGACCTGCAGAGAATTAGACATCATTGCCTACTGTTAGGATAAGAGGATGATATAATTGAGAAATTAATGAGTTAATGTCCCAATTGGATGCACCATTGCTTTTTCCTAATCAAATTAGAAATCTGGATTAGCTTGCCTACCGGCTAGAATTTTTAGTAACTTCAAAGTGCTTGAGTCCCAATTGGAGGCACCACTATATTTTCCTAATCAAGTTAGGTATGTAGATTAGCTTGCTTACCTTTCAAGGCTACAATTTCCAGTAACTTCAAAGTGCATGGCTTTCCAATCACACCATAGACCAGGGCCAACAAAGCGCACTGATAAAGCAGACATATTTTGGGATAGATGAACCTACCAACCTAAGCCGCCTGGTTCAGGGCATACTGACCTGAACCTGCATGATATCGGGTTGGTAAGGCAGTTCGGGTCGGTAAGGGACCTGAATCAGGAAAAACTGTCAGGTTAGGCTCGGTTCAAGATGGTTCAAGCCCCTTACCACCCCAACAATAGACAGGAGAGAGAAGGTTCGAGCTCCTCACTGCCACAATAATAGAGGCAAGATGGAGATGGCCTTCCCTCCCCTACCTTCACTCTGTTAAGTGGTTTTAGAGTGGAAAATTCAGGGAAGAGAGATTTTTTGCCGATTTTGAGCCCAAATCAAACAAAATCAGTATAATCCCCTCTCTTCCCTTCATTCTTCTCCCTTTTTTATTTTGATGTCTAAAATAGGCCAAAAATTGGTAAAATTGGGGAAATCATGCCAAAATTTGTAGTAATCCTGGTAGGTTTCTATATTAATACGAATTAAAATTAATTTTTTAGGTATTTTGAAACTTAGAGTGCAAATATAGGACATGATTCCTACTTCAGGCATCAAACGCAGTACAAAATGATACTAGGAATAGGACCCAATAATAATGAAATATGATAGAATTATTCAATTACAAAAATATAGAAATTTGGCTAAAATTTGATACTGCCTCCAGTAGAAAATTTATAGAGAAATATGGTGAAAATCTCTGATATTTGTCCGTAGAAATCACTACCCGTGAATTCGCTTGTTGATTAGACCAATACCTCTCTAGTAGATGTTGCTTGTAAATCAAGCAGCAACAATTAGAGAGAGGTAGAGAGAGGTGCAACCATAAGTCTAGGAGATAGACAATAACTAAACTTTCAGATGTCATGTCAATATACATATATATATATATATATATATATATATATATATATATATATATAGGGATAATGTAGCCCAAGGTCTGCCGAACCAATATTGGAACCCGTACCGAAACACGATACGCAGAGGCAAGCCGGTTCTGAACCAGCATGTAATTTTTTTAAAAATATTTCTTAGGTTTGATTTATTGGTAATTATTTTTTTCAACTTTTTCAATAATTTCAAGTATAATTTAATGCTTCTTGATGGTTTTTGATATTTAGTAATATGCATATAAATTCTAATGGTCCATTGGACCCGACAACTAAGAACAAGCTAAAGGTGTCAAAGTAAGGTATGTCGTACCGGCCCAAACCAGACGGTACAGGGCGTATCATACCATACTGGTATCTGGTATGGATGGCATACCGAAAAAAATCTTGTACCATACCAATACTATACTAATATGGCACCGGTACAGGGTTCGGTACCAAGACAGTGAACCTTGTGTCAAAGGCTCAAGGCGCACTAAGGCACCAAAATATCTAGCAACCTAAGCACAAGGGCAGCAGCAGAATTAGGAGGAGGAGGAGGAGGAGGAGGAGGAGGAGGAGAACTAGGAGAAGGAGGAGGAGGAGAAAAGTGTCAAGGGCATCCTTGTTTCTGATGGACTGCATACAGAATGAGAAGAAGAAGTCGATGACAAAGAAAAGAACATAAAGAAGGAGGAAGAAGAGGTGGAAGAGGAAAAAAAAAGAAAAAAGGATGGAGATTTACCACTGAAAGACCTCTGCACAAATTCCTTCTTTCTTTCCCTTGTTTTTGCCCCTTTCCTTCCCCTAAATACATCAACAAGTGTGCATCAATGGCTGGATGTTAATCTAGATGCCCACATCTTCTAGGAATTGCTAGGCATGTCTTAGTATGTGCCCACGCTTCAGAAAAGGTCTGCACCTTTAGCACCTTTCTGGCGCCCAATTATAGGGGCCTTGTCTCATAAGAAGCAAGGTGCTAGGGGTGGGCTTGCCCTGTGCCTTGGGCCTAGGCATGCCTATAAAAACACTGGAACCGGCTTCTCATTTATTAAACAGGTTGCACTTCCCAGCCCAGGGCCAGCCAACAAGCAACCATATGTAGCTCATGCTAGGATTAGGGTGGCTTTCTAGACTACCGAGTTAGCCCCAGTAAAATGTCTGCCTAGAAGGTCATGTCACTAAGAAAACTAGAAGACAACTTAAATATAATGAAGTAAACTGTTTTATCTTTTTTAAGGAAAAAAATAACATAAACTGACTCTTAACTTATGTTATTTAACATTGTTTTAAACTTTTTTACCTTTTAAATTTTTATAGATTTTTCGATTCATAGATAAAAATAATTATGTACATTTGTAGCATCTCACATATATGTAATGCCAAATTCAACAAAATTCCAAAATCCAGACTTAGTACCATGATTACCAAATCCATAAACCATGCATAAGAGAGAGCACAAAGATTCATAATTAACTAAACAAATTAAATGTCACTTACAAATGCAAAGAACTCATTGTCTTCATTCCTCTCTGAAGAGTTATGGCATATGTTCTGTCACAAAGATCTTGTAGAAACAATTCCAATGCTTTAGCTGCAAAGTTATTATTCATGAGAACCAAATCACACATCTAAATAGTTAAGCTTAGAACAAACATATCATACAAAGAGGTAACCTCAAAGCAAAAATTAATATGGATGGATGGATGGAAAGATGTATACACACTTGCATGTCTATTTGCATGGGTATGGACATGTCTGCAATTATTTCTATCCATCTATACTGTACATGGATGTTTGTGCATTGTGTTTACGTTGCACAATTAATACCTCTAAGTGCTATTGTTCAAATGTTCGTCTTGACATATGGGGAAAAAATAGCAATAGTATTTATGAAACTTCTAAAGGCGAAAAATTACTACTAGAAAAATTGGTTACGTAATGGAAAGTATTCGGACATTCAGTAATCTTTAATTATGGCAGTCAAATGATCAGAAGAACTCACATACTAAAACAGGTACCGCCAATGCAATCTTCCCAACATCTTCATCTGCTTGCATAATCTTTTTTATTCGAGACTGCCAACAAATACACTATGTCAGACCACATGGCTCATGATTGATTGATCAATGCAAAAAAAAAAAAAAACAAATTATCTACAAAAGGCATCATATAATAACAAAGTAATAGTATCATGAAACTTAACAAAAAAAAGTGTTGTCTAAAAACCCACCAAGAACACTAAAGTGCTAATTAAAAGCCTTTATAAAGGACAAGAACCCAATTTATTCACATCATAAACTGACCAAAAAGCTGTCACTGGATTCAGTTGTAAATCAGCTTATACTGTTAGATGCCAGTAATACCAGGATGCTCTATTATCATCAACCTCAGTGATTTATCATGAATGTGTGCATATAAGGAGAGGATGGCAGTGAACAAGGATATAAACTGGCTGCATGAATGCTTCTAAAAAGAAAATTGATCATAAACCTTAATCTACATGTTCATGTAATATGTGTTGAGGCCTAATCATAACCATCAAGCCACATCCCAACTGTTCAATGACAACCTTATGACTCCACATTCACCAATGATTGTATCCATGTTAACTGACGCCTTCCCGTCATTTTCGTAATCATTCAACAAAAAATTAGAGAACATCTTCGCAATAGAATCTCCTCGAATCTTCACTATACATGCTCATACAATCTCAATCAGTACTCCATTTCTTTTTCTTTAAAAAATAGTAAATTTACAAATTGTAGGGAAAGGAAGGACATATGAAAATTAGGAGAAAAGAAAATGAGACCAGTGCAGGGCCAATTGAGATAGACAAAGATCCTAATTCATGCTTGGAAAATGATCACTTGGGCAGGCAAAGGGTAGCGTTATCACTCTATTCAAATGCAAGTATCATTGTTCACTTTGTGTCCCATTTAGCCACATAATGGAAGTAATGGAAGCCAGAGGAAAATCTTTCTGCTATGCAGTAAATATAACTTGCATGCTACAAAAGTTTTAATCCCACTATCCCATATGATCAAATTGGATTGGACTCACTTGCTGGTTTATCTAAGAAATCTAATTGATAAGGGACTTTGCTATAATAGGATAGGGTGTTTGAGCTAGGAAGCGGGGCGCCAGGAACGGAGGGGGGGGGGATCCGAAAAAGGCACAGAAAACATATTACTTAGAGGCATCAAAGAACAATGCAAGGGGGCGACACATGGCTGAGATTTGACATTAAAGGCATGGAGAGTAGGTGGGATCCCAGTTCTGCCCAGCATGAAAGATTGTGTGTTTTAACATAACTGCCCATGAAAGATTTTATCAATGTGAATTGATAAAATTCCAAAATGGGCAAACCTAACAAACTCAAGCCCATGCTTTAAAATTTAGTATTTGCTATCTCATTTGACATGATGTGATTAAGCTTCATGACCAATAAAAGGTTAAGCACGAAGTTTCTTGCATACATACGGTAATAAATAGTCAGTAGTTAAAGTCATATTGTCAATTAATCTGCATGTAGGAAGAACAGATGCATGCATCTTATATTGTTATGCACTTTAGCTCTAAGTAGTCGACATCGAGAGTGTATATAACTAACAGATAAAAGTCATTACAGGATGTCTTGGGCCAATCATGGGTGTAGGTATACAACGTGAAACAGATTGTGAATATAAATTTACCTAAATCATTGTATAGAAATTAAAACTACGGAAACCATTACATGTATGTCTGCATGTGATATACATGTATGCATGTAATATATGCATATAAATGAATGCACGCATAAGCACACATGTACCAATGGGAAATTTAATATTTGCTTCATGCATGAACAAATTCCATGTCAAATAAAGTATTATCCAGAAAATTCCACCTATATGTAGTGATAGATTTCTTTTTCTTCTTTCATGCATTTAGGAAGGGTAATAATCACGACATAGTTACACAAATTTGTTTGCACGTAAATTAATGTTATGTAATTATCACTGCACATCATGCATCAAAAACTGTATTTTAAGATCCAAGACATTCAGGTAAAGATTCAGAGCACAAAAAGTTGAAGAAGCAGCAGTTATAACATCAATATTATGAAAGCATCAAATACATGGTTAATCAAGAATTCGACTTTAGTTCAAATGCATTCAGGGTGATTGGAGTTGGATTCTAGATGGCAAAACAATGTTGAAACACTAGAAAAGCTCAAACTACTATGATTCTATAAGGCTGTCATCCTTGGAGCTAACTTCAAAAACAAAGCTCGATGAAAATTGGGTTGAGTGGCAGATTGGCTTAAAATTTCCTTTCAGGGTTCAATAATGGATCCAACTTGTTTTGCAACAGAATCAGCATGAGTCATCAGGGTTTGGTAAAGATGTTCAGGCTGGAATGGTGAAGCATAATTCTTCACCATGTAATGGTCTAGAACTAACATTAAAGTTTCTTTCTTTCTTTTTCATTAGAAGATACTCAAAAGGTGTATGAACAGAGAAATGATGCCATTTTAGAAATAATAAGAGGTAGATGCTTTTGGAAGAGAATTTTCAAAGCATTCTTGTGCAGTTGATTCTTGCACACTTTAATTGCCCATGTTCTTCTACTATTCTTCTTTTATATTCTTCTTTTGCCATCTCTGAAGCAGTGAATTTATACCATTGGTACTAGTGTTTAGCGCGTCCAATGCAAGTGAAAGGAAGCACTGGCAGCTTATCAGGCAGAAGGCTTCAGGGTCCAGGTTCACGTGTTGAACATGAAGACTTTGACATTATCTATAGAAAAGATAAAGTTGTAATAACAAACTCAAAAAGCCTCAAGGTTTTATATAAAACAGTAAAGAGAAAGGATCAAAGAGCTTAGACAAAGTAACAAGCATAACGAGAAAGATATTCTCATGTAGTCATGCTTGATTTATATACTTGGGTCTATGGTTCCACTACTGGATCATGAACTTATCCTGTGCCAGAACCACCAAAGTTTAATCGTTTAACTCAATAAGTTATACACACTCCCTTCACTTAATCGTTTCAACCCAAAGAAGCTTTCTAATCTAGTAATTTCAAGGTGCCTCTCCCTCCAAGTATCTAAGCTATCATGGTTAACTCCTTTTGTTCCACCATCCAAACCTCTCACTTGTTCGTTTTTTCCAGACACTTGACATCGCTATAAAAAATCAAAATCCACCAAAAACAGGGCACCTTAAGCATGCCTCTTTATAGCAATAATATAGGAAGTTAAAAATCCCAACTTGAGAAGCAGCATGTCAAAGAAAATTAGCACTGGAAGTGCATTGCCTACTTTCCTCAAAATCAAAAGCAAATTTTGCAGACTCTTTTTATAGCAATCAAACCCTTAATAATAGATTCTAGTACCCTAAGGCAAGCATAGAACAAATATACAAATTACCAATAATTCAATCATCAACAACGCTCCCGTGGGACGACCTAGGTTCAAAAACATGACCTCGAACTCACTTTTCTCAACAATAACCAGGGGAAGAAGTCAACCCTAATCCCCTCCTCAAAGAACCACAAGGCGCCACCCGGATAGCACAGCCTCATAAAAAGCCCTAAATCGCAATATCCAATACCACAAAAGAAGCATCAAGAACTCACCGCGGGAAAACGAGTGTCGAGCTTCTTCCTCATAGTTCCAAATCACGGCCAAAAAACGAACAACGGTTCCTCCTTGAATCCTCCAAAAGCCCGATATGAATGAAATTTGGGGGCAGAGGCGATGAAACCAAGAAAAAGAAGCAAACTTCTGGAATCTATCGGGGTTTTCTCCTCCACGGCAAAGGGGAGAAAGAAGAAATTTCGGAATAGACGGAAGGGGGGTCTTTGTGTTTGAGAAAAAGAAATAGAGTTCTTGGGGCTTGGCTTCTTCTCTTTCCTGGTTGGTCGGTCGGCCAATGGCGTCAGCTTAAACCGCTGGAGTCGGGCGAAGAGCGGAGAGAAAGAGCCCGTGCCCTTCCACGTATTTACGTGCGGTTTTCGAGCGTTTGGCTGGGTAACGAGTCTTATCGAGTCCGGAGATGGGGTCAAAACGGTTCGTGCCTTGCTCGCGCCGGGTTTGAGCTCGAGTCGTTCATGAACAAACCATGTTGTCGACGCTGACCCAAGTTGAACGGATGGGCTACCCAATCCTAAGGTTTCCATAAAACAAATTCTTCAGCCACCACTCGATATTCAGCATTATAATGTAAATAATGATCTATTAATTGTTCAAATTTGTTCAGACCAAGGTTTGAATGACACCATCATCGTATATGTAGCAGGCTAACCAAGAGAGTTCCTTATAAAAACTCAAGATCTTTCCGATGCATAACTAATTTGGGATAAAATATATCTGCACAGACTTTTACATACTTCCTTTGTTTTGGCCTTAGCGCTCCAATCATAAGCATTGCAATTGACCTAATGATCATTCTAAAAAAAGATCGATGCTACAGTATCCTCTAGTTCACATGATACTATTTATAACGATAAAAAAACTTTCTTAAAAAAGCTAGCTAGAAGGTATTATTTGAATTTCCTAGTCCTATATAAATATTCAACATCTTTCTAGTGCACGACGAATATGGGACTAAACACACACCTGTGTGGATCCCCAGTAGCTTGTGTTTAATCTTAATATGATTATGCGCTCGAGAGATCTTGGATAGTTAAGATCAAGAAATATAAATAATATCTTTCGACTAGTATTTTTGTATGAGGTCACAAGTAATTACAAATGGTATCAAAGAGAATTTGATCCATAATCCATATGAACTAGAGAACACTACAACATAGTCCCTTTTGAGACTAATTATAGGCTTTTGGTGGTGCTTGTCATTGTGTTTGACTGGATTTGGACTTTTAGCCTCGCAAGGATACTCGAGCTTAAACGATAGATTATGTGAAGGGCTCATATGGGTGCGCATTTCATCTTGCATCAGTTGTGTGTTGGAAGATCTTGGATGTTTATATAGAGCCAAGGATTCTATATAATACTTTTTGGTTGAGGTTCTGGATTGTTACAATTGGTATCCTAGTGGACATGACCTATGGCTTATGCTGACTAGGGACACTACAGTTTGAGTTACGAATGGAAATAGAGCGGGTATGGGTTGGGTAGGTCAATACTTGTATCTGCCCAATAATTGGAAACCACGTACAGAACACGGCGGGTTAGGTAGATGTGATTGGGCAGGTTATAGCTGGTCAAGTTAGGTAAAGATGCAATTTTTTTAATATAAATCAAATAAATAAAAAGAATATAAAAGTAAACCTCTATATTTTACATAATATTAAATTGAATAAAAGATATAGAATGGAAAATAAACCAAAAATTCAATAATAATAGAAATATAACGAAAAAAATATTCTTTTTAGAAAGTCAAATATGTGAGGGGATGATGGATAACCGGATGAGCCACTCTAGAGAATGGTGGGTGGGGAGAGAAATTTAGTAAAAGGTTTAATAGAGCTACATAGTATCGGCTCGATTTTGGGTTGAGCATTATGGTTATCCACATCTACTTCAAATCCACTATGGGTTTAAGAATCAAAACCCTCCCCACCGCCGACTTAAAATAGGTCAAGTAAAACCTGCTCTATAAGGGTTGAGTTGGGTTGGGTACCTAATGGGGTGGCTTAAATTATCACCCCTAATTAGAGCCAATCATGGGTTGGGCATGGACACAAAAAGGTCAAATTTTGAACAGGCCCGACTTGAAGCCCGATTAGAAATGAATAGATAGTTTAGACTCGAGACCCGGCATGCGATCTCTACCCTTCATAGACTCTTTTGGAGCTGATTATTGGCCAATCTTGGTATTTGCAATTAGATTTGGATCCTTGTGAAGATGTCGGAGCTTAACATGGAGAGAGTATATAAGAAGCTATGCAGACATATATTTAGTCCTCTATCTGTTGCGTGCCAAATATATAGTGCCGGGTGACATTTTGTAACTAGCTATTTTTGAATAAGATACTAGATTATTGTGTATTCTTTATTACCTTCACATCTTATTATAATAATGTTGTTTCTGAATTTTGATTGATGTTTAGGTATGAGTTTGTATTTTTTTTATTAATGTTTGGGTATGGGTTTGTATTTAAAATATGCATGATTTCTGACGGTAAAATTTGAATTAAACTTTGCACACTTGTCCCATGGAATTTTTTTCTTTTCCTTAATAGGTCCGTTCCCGAGTTTGATCTACCCATCACTCATCTGCCCAAATATTAACACAATTTATTCAGCCCAGGTTTGGCACAATCAAACTGTAAGCTAGCATAAATGGATCAAAATATCATTGAAGAGCTTAATTCTTTATCAAATTATTAGGGGAATATGTCCCCTGCTCAACCCAATTTATTTGTAGCCTAGCCTTTTTCAACATCTTCATTTCGATGTTCAAACAATTGTTCGCAAGAAAAGGGAATGCTTAACCAAAGTGCATCGTTTATTCAACTGCCCTTCATGGAAGTCCTGTGTCACTGTAAGTATATAATACGCCCTTGGTTTACGTGAAGAAGGAAATATTGGAAAATTTCCTATTAAAGTGATGTAAGAATAGGTGTTTAGGCATTCTTTCATTGGATACATCCCATAAGGGTCATGTCCCTTAGAATAACCATCAAATCAGAGAATCTAAAATTCAAGTTTATCCCTTCAAAGTCCTAGTTATTTGGGTATCTAAAATAAGGTTTTATATTTAAGTAGGTTTATATTTAGTTATCCAATGTGGGATAAAAATAACAAAGTTTTGAATTACATATTATTGACAAACCAACAGGAAAAACACCCTGTTTTGTTATTTGCTACATGTCCTTCTTGCTGTCTCATTTATGAGATGAATGGAACTCCATGCAGCCATTGGTTGTTCAAAAATTCTTGACCATAAATCAGTTTTAACTACACTTGCTGAGATGACAAGGATCGATATGAGATGAATATTGCTGCATGCAACCTTTGGGTGTTCAAAAAACTTTTTACATTAATCAATGTTTAGCCACTCAGATGCTAAGGAGGTTTTTCAACAGACACTGAGACTAACAAAATACTTTACTGAACCTTTAACATCAAAGTTTTCATATAACATTTAAGGGAAAGCTGTTATCAATGAAGGTTCAATATGTGAGGGTTAAGTGTTGCTGGTCAAACACAAACAAAGCAAAGCAGCAAACTGAAAAGGGATGAAAATTGCCCAAAGAAGGTACCATCAGTTTAAACTAGAATGAACTCTTCCAATATTAGAAACTTAACAGCATATGCAAGGATCGCAACGATGGAAGGATTCTTGCAGCATATCATGAAATAGCTTGTGACTCTTATCAGTGCTTGAAGTAAAAGCTTAGGCATGAATGACAAACCTAAAACAAGCAGCTTGGTAGCTAACTAAGCCCATGGAACTAAAACTAGACTATAACATTATTTACCAGATTAGCGAAAAGAGGCCAACTCTTTAGTATGTAAATCATAAAATGTAGGTTTCAAAACCCGAACCATGTTGACATACTTGATGTTCGAAGTCGAGCAAAATCAGTCAAGAACTAGCATGAGGATATTGGAAACCTAATCATTGCAATGAGTGATACAGTGCTACCTCAGGAGTTGGTTACCAGAGTTGCTGAAACCACTCTACCTGTAGTTGGAATTCCATTCCCACTTCAGGGCCAGAAAATCTACTTGCTCAATAGATATCTGCTCAGATCTAAAACACTACCAACTTAAGCAAATGTAAGCAATGCTTATTGTTTCATATCTACTTTATAAAAACTTATTTTCAAAATATAATCCACTCTGCGAAACAATAGAAACATCATAGTAAAGTGCCATACATTAAGTTGGTAAAAAAAGAAAAGGAGGTGCTCAGTTACATGTCAGCTGGGACATGCTTGTACAACTGGGATGGCAGCCTCGGTGTGGCGACGGCCTGCAATGGAGTATGCATGAAGGTGACCATCCCAGGGTTCTCCGACATGTCGACATCCTCTGGCTTGACACCCTCAGGCAGTGTCCACTTGAAGTGGTGCAAGAGGTGCCCCAGCATTGAAGCAACCAAGTTAATGCCTAGCTGAGCCCCTGGGCATACCCGCCGACCAGCACCAAATGGTAGCACTCTAAAGTCATTACCCTTGATGTCGATATTTTCCTCAGCAAACCGCTCCGGCCAGTATTCCAAGGGATTTTTCCATATCTGTGGATCACGAGCAATGGCCCAAACATTGACATGCACGTTCGATCCCTTGGGGATGTCATACCCACCGATCTTGACATTGGCAGTGGCCTTGTGGGGGAGCATGAGAGGGGTGGGGGGGTGCAGCCGGAGGGATTCCTTCACTACGCATTGCAGGTAGGGGAGGTTTGCAAAGTCAGCTTCAGTCAGGATGCGTTCACCGATGACACGGTCCAATTCCTCCTGAACTTTCTCTTGCACTCTTGGGTTCCTAGCAAGCTCAGCCATGGCCCATTCTGTAGTTATGACAGTTGTGTCCATTCCAGCCGTAATCATATCCTGCACATAAGAGGATCCAAACTATCAGACGCTAAAGAATCAAAATCTTCCATTTGTAAACTAAATAAGGATCAGCACTGAAACAGGATTGAGCAGAAGTTTATGACTGACCATGAAGATGACATCAACCTTTCATTTGTACACTTCAATTGGACCATTATCATGTTTGCTCAAATATTTTCAACCTGAACTATTCCAAGCCCTGACTGTTAGGGGCTGTTTAAATGGGATTTTGATCATTAAGTCTGCAACATAATCTAGCTTAGATTATATTTCAGACAGAGAGCCTTAGAATTAGGTTGAGGTGGGATCCTACTATAGAAACTCAGGTAGTCTTGATTTTAGGGTGGAGCAAATGAGCTACATCAGGCTAAAACTTCGAACTTAAACCCAAGTATAACTGATCCAACGGCTAACTCAGCCTTGATGACATCACTGAAACCACTGAGAACAACAAATTCAGAGAAATCCATGTCTCATCCATTTAAGTGGGAAATGGGACTATGAGATGGCTAACTGGCTTGTTGATTTCACTCAAACTAGATGTCAAGGTGATAGAATCTTCGGTCTTTTGTATCCTCCCAAATAGGGAATAAACACCTATGAGCCTCATATTAATTACCACAAAAAAAAAAGATTGAAAGGTGAAGAGAAAAAATGAACACAAACAGACTAGGAGAGATTATCATACCCAAAGTAGTCCAATAATGGTGTCCTCACTAAGGTCATATTGATCCTTCAAGGTGAGCAGAGCATCAACAAAGTGTTGCTTTGCACCACTTTTGTTGCGAGATCTTGTGTGTTCTTCCATGATGATTTTTGTAAGTCGATCCCTTCGAGCATTGTGCTTGGAGTAAGCACCTTCATCAATGGGGAACATCCATCTTAGCCACCAAACATATTCCGCAAGGGAGAGTGATGCACCAAATTTTATGCCATTGGACACAATCGCCTTGAACTCCGTCCCTTGCTCATCTAGCAGACCTTTTGAGTTCACAAATCTCTTCCCAAATGCAAGCCTTGTTATGTTGTGGAATGCCACAGGTGCAATATGATCCCTCACTACCAAGCTCTTCCCAACTTTGTCTGAGGAACCACAAATTTTAAATATTAAAGAAGCTGAGTACAAATCAAAGAAAACAAGTGCTCTCCCACAAAATTAATCTGTAAATACTTCAACAAATATTGAGGTACTGATACATTACTTTGTCCATGTGAGTGAAGAAAATAAGGTTTTAGAAGTTAGTTGGCAGATCAAATATATGATGCTTTACACACACACACACACACAAAATAAAAGGTGATATAGCTCTGTAAATAAGTTGGCACAGTTCTTGAAATAAAGGAGGGAAACATCTCAGGTTGCAACAAGTTGTGATCAAATTAACTTTCTCTAAAGGCAAAATTTTTCGAGTGCAGTGGAGGGTTGGTAAAGATCCAACATGACCTGCATATTGCTCTGTTCCCCAAGTGCAATTCACAAGAAACTGCATAATACATTGGGGCCATAGGATCTTAGCAGTGCTGCCCATCTGGCAGTGGAAAACCTATTGCCATCACACAATCTTGCAGCCTAAATCGATTCCAAGGAGAAGATGGTTATATGGTCTCTCTCCAGTCTTCTTGACAAAAGATTTCAATCATACACAATGAATGCCCATGATGCAAAATAATTTATAATCTCCATTAGCTTATATGCTTTCTGATTGTCCAAAAACTCACATATTTCCTTATCATCAATAACATGTTCATTGAGAAATAATCTTATAATGCCAATTAACTTTTGTAAGTCTGCGCATGCATGTGTGTGCATGCACTGCATGCATCTATGTGTGCGAGTTTATTCTGACCATTTTCTTTTTAAAAGTATCATAAGCAGGGTTTTCTTCATTCAGTTTATTTCTTTTTTTTTTCCAGAACCTCTTTCTTCTATTGTAAATGGTAATGAATGTTTTAATATCTCTCTCTTCTTGCCTTTCATTTGCCATACTTGGTTTGCATTCTTGAAACATTGCTCAGTAGACTGTCTGCTAACACAATTAGTATACTCACATATGATGAATTCCTACCAAAAAGATCAAAAACTAGGCAGAGACTATGCTTGATGGTACAAGCTGATCAAAGGCTCATGTATAATGAAATGTCCTCTCTTTAAAAAAAGAACAAAAAGTCAGATTAGGTGTTGAGTCTATATGCAGATTTTCTGAAACAATGGATGATGTATTTTGGAGGATTTCTTCTGAGTGCATGAATTACTAATCTTCACACATCCTCGCACTAGTATTTGGTCAGCGAATCCTCAGCTTAATTTTTTCATGTCCTTAACATTGAAGCCATCCACAATTCCATATGATCCCAATTGGTTCTAATGAACATCCAACATTCTAAAAGATTTCTTGTTTATATGACCACCATTCCTCTCATTCCATCAAAATCATAAGTTTCCCCTTCAACTTCTTCACTCTACTGCATCACCATTTGAGATTTGCATCTCCCTCGAACCTACTATAGAGAACTTCCCAAGCTCTTTCTTTTTAAAGAGAAAGGGAGGGAGACCTACTTGCATTGTAGTTATCCAGACTCAAGTACTTGGATGCACCATCCAAGACTCAAAGCCAAAGGTATGTCTCTTACAGCCTACATTGTCATTCTCTTTCTTTTCCTTCTGGCCCACCTGACTCCAATGCATGGTTCAACTCACAATAACCAACTTATTTACTAACTTTATGATGCTAAAGATCGAAGAAGTAAAACCCTTCCCACTAAACAGTCCATACCCCAACCTAATAAATCAATAGTACCTAGAAGGCATAATTATGAATGCAACTTCGAAAACACTTAGGCATGTTCATCAAATTTTATAAAAGAATCAAACTTTTCCCTCTCATCTTCAGTATTCACGCTCCAGATATCAAAAAGAAACAGAAATTTCTCAATGCAACCACAAAAGGCATTTCTTAATTTTTTTTGTTAATTTTTTTTTTTTTTTTGGGCCAATTCGCATTGAAATACCTATGCTGCAAGCTAAAAGGCACTTCACCTCTCTTACATTCCAGAGAACATGTTAGGTGAAGTTGCCTCTAGATTCCTGATAGAGTCTTCAATTATTTATTCTCTGACTTATAATTTGTACTCTCCATATCAGCAAAGTTTTTGCTTGCACATCCAGTTGTGCTTAGTATGAAACCAAAAAAAAAAAAAAAAGAAAGAAAGCAAGCAATTGGATTATATGATGATGCGCATATAAACAAAAACTAAACCAAACCCACTCAGCCCACCACCCACTCCCCACCTACCACCAACATAAAATACAATAAACACAAAAAAAAACACACCAAACTCACTCTCCTTTCTCGGCTTCCATCTATCTACGTGGGCCACACGTCCAAAAAAGTAGGACCCACACCACCAACCACCCACCAAAATAGTGGGACCCGTTCTGACTAACGAAGAAGAAGAGCACTGCTGCGATTAATAAGTTATACCTGTTTGGGTGCATTCCCGGAAGATGGACTCGACCATGGCCGTGACCTCGTCCTCCCGAATCGGCCGGAGAGCCTCGAGCCGGCGGGGGGAGAAGAGCTCGAGGTTGCACACCTTGCGGACCTTCACGTAGTGGGAGCCGTAGTCGGCCCAGATGAGGTCCTGACCGTTCCGGCTGAACCGGGCCGTGGACCGGTTCCTCGGGCGGTCCGCCAGCTGCTGGTCGTGCTCCTTGAGCACCTCCCGGGCCAGCTCCGAGCTCGACACCACCACGTTCAGGGTCGTGCCGAACCAGACCGACATGATCGGTCCGTACGTCTGGGCCCACTCGGCGAAGCACCTGAACCGGACCGGCTTGATGTCGTACAGGTTCCCGACCACCGGCAAGGGCCGTGGACCGGGTGGGAGCCGGAATCTGAACCGCTTGAACAAGAGGAAGGAGATGACGATGGCCAGGGCGGCCAAGGCTATGGACAGGAGATTCGGATCCATTTTAGAGAGAGAGAGAGAGAGAGAGAGAGAGAAGAAGAGGCCCTTAATTACTTGAAGCTGTGGAGGAGTGAAATGGATGGGATATATATATATAAGAGAGAGGTGGTAGGTGGGAGGGCAAGAAATTTTTATTTTAATATGTTAACTAGATGATTAATTGCTATTATCAAACTAGGCGAGGGTCCAATACAAGACTAACATGCTCTCCAAGATCACATGTTTGAGTTTGGATTCTCTCTAGTTCACCACCTTACATCTAGTCCTTGGATATACATCTATTTTAGAACTTGAACTATCTTTCTCAATAATTACTTGGATCTGTTTGAGTAAAAGTGGGTGAATTAAAATGGAGAGAGCCATGAACAAGCTTCACTGACATATGATTTTTTGTTTTTTCTCTTTGTTTTACCTTCCGTATGGAAACCGTGTGGTGGGGATGGGTGTTACATATGCTGCATGAATTCCACGTAGTGGTCAAAGATGGGTGGGTTTTTTTTTCTTTTGATGAGTTATTTTGTGAAAAGGAAAAGGAAAAGGAAAAGAAAAAGAAATGAATGGTGTGGTGCACATTGTGTGGTAGGTAGAGCTAGGAACAGTGACTTGAGACAGCGCATCCAGCCACGCCCTAAGAGGGCGTTTGGGGGCGGACGGAAATTATATAATCCTCCATATTTTCCACGATGTACGATGTAACTTTGTTGCTGTCCTCTTGCCGAGTAATAAATTGTGAATAATTTTTTTAAGACAAATATTAGGTATCATTGCCCATGGCCGTAGAAATTTTGGCTAACCCTAGTATAAAAAAATTGGCACCTACCACCCGACTGCATTATGGGGCTGATGAGGTCCGATAGTAGATCTTAGGTCCCATTAGGTAGGGATTTCTAGTTTGGAGGACTCGATTTGGATAGTTGATTGTGTACCAATTTAGGATCTCGTCTAACAACACTAACGGAGGGATATTTTTTTAAATTTTTTGGTCCTATATAAGTATTCAAGATTTTTTTACCGAATAAACGATATAGGATTGAACACATGTCCACATGGATTCTTGATAGACTCTAAATACACCCACCAACTTTCCTATGGAGTTAGTCCACTTGAGGCAAATGATTTTGTGGATACGTCGGGTCTTCCTCTTATCGCTACCATCGCTCCTATGGCGAGACTCAGTGTGGGGTTGTTTCAACTTGGAATTAATTTGGAAGAGCATAGACTCTTTTATCGGAGCAAATAAAGAAGATAGACCCTAGAATTTGTAAGGCTTATTAATTAATCAAAATACATTTGAGAAGAAGGAACTCATCTCCTTCTTTTTTGTTGCTAGGTTTGGACCAATGGCATTAGTCTTTGATATGGTTAGATGGGCCGATTTCATGAAGCCCATGGTTTCAAATCCTACTCCACTATCATTATTAGTCATCAGGACTATTCAACACATGGGCCGTCCATGTGCTAGCACCAAAGGAGAGCATTGCATGGACGTCTGATGAAGGCATCCCAATTTACATCCTGATTTTTAGGTCAGCTGGATTCACTCAAAAAGTGACATGCCACAATGATTGGTGAGTCGTTTGGTTCACAAATTTTTTTTTTTACTATAATATATTTTTTAAAAAAGGCTGGTGCTTGAAAAAGTAATCCGTATATGTTCGGTTGACTATAAAAAGATGATATATTTTAGAATGACCTATATTTGGATAAGCATCTACTTTTTATAGCAGTTGTGTAAATACTTGTTATATCCTTAATAAAAAAAAAAAAATCTTACTCTAATTTTGCCTAAAAGTTTAAGAATTTTTTGGAAAAACGAATTATCCCAATATTCAGCCGATGGAAATTGAACAGTATAAATTTTATTCCTATAGAAAAACCACTTTTATATCTTTCTTTTAAAATTTCAATCAAATACGAAATATTTTTCTATTTTTTTGTTGACCACACTTTTCCTCTTTCTCACTTCCAAACCTTATGGGTCCCAAATATTTTCTTTGTTTTTTTGGGGGGTGGGGGGATTGCAAAGAATTTCAATTTAACCAAAAGAACCATAATTTGCTCAAACATCTATATAGACCTTAGATAGAAATATTTCAAAATAAAATAATAATTATTTTATAAATCACTAAAATGTCAGAATAATGATAGAGTAAAGACATTATTTTCTTCGAAAAGATATTTGTTGAAGCCACAATGTATCAAATAAAAGAACTGCTTTTAATAGTTGAATATTAAATTTGAAATATTTCTTCCATTTATATAGATAGGACATAGGTTGAATATTAACGGCTATTATGTAAGAGCTTAGGTTGGTTTGCAACAAGCTCATTCATGGTTATTCAATTAATAAATTAAAAAGGCTTCAACATCTATTATCAAAATTGGCTTGAACTCAAATATGTATTTCATGTAATGAGTCAAGTATGAGCAACTTAATAAACGCGATGCCTTGGTTCATTTGCATTTTTACCTGCGGTCAAATTCTTTGTTTAATAAGCTAGGAGTGGCTACCCTACGGCGCTGCTCACTTCCCTTCTTTTGAAGGGAAGGGGGACCTTTTTTTTTCTTGTGTAGCCATGGTCAAAGAGTCAGAAGACTTCATCCATGGAGGCAATGAAAGTGCTACACCCCCAGTCTCCACCTAAAACTTGTAAAAAAAATTGACTTTTTTTGAGGGAGTAAAAGAAATGGACTTGAGAGATAGGAATTGGAAATTATGACGACTAGATTGAAATTTTTGGAGTTTGATGAGATTGAAGACAAGTTCAAAGCAATAATATGCACTATGATCATCATAGAGAGATCTCACAACAAGAAGTTGAATTATAGGTGTTTTATTGTATTTGTCTTGGCAAATATTATAACTTTAATCACTGTAGATAAGTCAATTTTGCATATCATTTTGTGAATTAAAATTTTTTTGTCAGTAAATCCAATCGAGTAAAATGATAAGTGGCTTTATTGCTACGGCTCAAAGGATTTGGAGACGTTGCTGGTCTTTAATATTCTCTTTCAGGAACAGAAACCACTCATAAAAGGAGTGGGTTGGTGGTGAAATGACCGTGAGCAGAATTTGCTGACTGTTTAACCTGAGGACCGAGGAAAGAAAGAGGTCAAGAGAGGAAGAGAGAGAAGGAAAGAAAAATAAACTAAAAGAAGAGAAAGGAGTGAGAAAAGAAATTCTTCTTTATATTTGTGTTAGGCCACAAGTTTTTGATAATCTCTTGATATAGTTTTTTTTTTTGATATAATTGTTCTTTAGCATTAAACATTTTCATGAGCTTTGTGAATTATTTTCTCTCTATAATCCTAAGCATCAGTGTGTGATTTAGTATTACATGGAATAATTAGTGACAAGGAGAAGGATTGGTGTAGATGATTGTTCCTAAAACTTAAAGGCTCAATTTTTTAGATTGAGTTGACTACAATATGCACCAAATTAAGGACAAAACTAGTGAAAACAATGATTCAGTGTTTTTTTTTTGGATGATGTTCTTTTCTGTAAATGATATATTTTGTAAGGAAGAAAGTGCACATACAAAGTCATAGACTGTAAAATAGCAAGTTCTAGCAATACATTTACTAATTTGAAGTTTGCCAAGATATTTTCAGATACATTAGATTCCAAACACCATATCACAACGATAATCATGTTAGCCATGAGATTAGAAGTATTATCCTTCTATCTCCATGACTTTCCGACAATATGTATGTATTTTTGCAAGGATTGCTAAGATGAAAGTATTCTTGCAACACAGTATGAAGTAGTTTGTGACTCTATCTATCCTTGAAGTGAAAAGCTTAGGCTAGTGAAGAAACTTAAACAAGCAGCTGGACTGCTAGTTAGGCCCATGGAACTAAAACTAGGTTTGGTTTATCAAATTAGTAAAAAGAAACTATGTCTTCTTACTATATATGTCAACCCGAAATGAAACATATAAAACATAGGCTTCAAAACCTGAACTAATATGAGGATATTGCAAAATCATTGAAATGAGTAATATAATTTGATCTAAGAATTTTTCTTTTGGCAAAATGTTGGAAGAGATCATCATATATTTCATTAGAAATGAAATAGGTACAAACAAGAAAAATTGAAAATAAAAAAGAGAAAAGAGGGGAAAAAAAGAAAAGGGATGGGAAAGTCCGTAACTACATCAATGTCCAAATTCTATTAGAACATCATAGTTTATGGGAAGGCCCAACTGGCCCTTTTATTTTAAATTCAGAAAGCTAGTTCTCTGCTTACCACAAAAACTAAATCAAACAACTAGCTCTTTGCTGTAGAAACTGTGGGGACCATCCCATCGTATGGTTCTCCATGCAATCCAGACCGGATACTCTCTAAAGGAGTGGTTATTGGTTGGACCAGGTCTAGCATTAAGCTGGTAGATCAATCGAACCGCAGAGCAACACACACAGATGAACAAAATAGAAAAGAGCGCAATACAGGTGCTTTCGTTCGTATTGCTTCATAGCTTGAATGGTCTAGTTCACCAACTTGGTGATAGACCTGATCCCACTAAAAAATATACCCTTCATGGAGTAGTCCATCCTTGCCTCCTTCAATGGGTCATTGCTAATTCATGCTCGCCTCCGTCGTTACATGGTCATCTTCACTTGCCGCCTCCAACCTTTCCATTTTCATGGCTACTCGCTGATGTCTTCTCCACTACCACTTTTTTTCGACCTTTTGTCCGCCCAATACTTTCTGTTATCAATTTCTATGTTGAGTAAGATCCTCTGGAAATTATTACAAGGATGATAAAATCGAGAAAGATAAATTTAGAGAAAGAATAAATTCTTATTAATAAAAAAATCTCATGAGGATATTACCATGCTCTCTCTAAAAGATTTCAAGAACATTATTAATTAGTGAACTTAAGTGGCAAGAGGTGGTACTATACGAACTAAAATTGGTCAGTGATATCTGCTCAATTTAAAAAAGTATTTTGAAATTGATTATAACTTTGTGGGTGAGAAGGTGGTGCAATGTGATCTGCATGTTGGATACATAGCCAAGGAAAAATCAGCTAGCTAGCTGACTTATTCACTAAAGTTCTTTCATCTTGGTTGATTTTGCTTCCTGCCATGCAATCTTATCGGCAATTCTCTGGAGCGGATCAACATTTGGGGAGACAAGAAGATTAATTTCGAGTCCCTAATAAGTTAACTGATCCCAACAAACGACCAAACTAGTAAACCGAGTTTCGGTTGCCTAAAAGATAAGAGGTCAATCTCTCGTTGCTTGTTATCTATATCTTATGTAACTAAGCTCTAATAAAGTTGGACTTATATCCAATTGGTGCTGCATCCCTTTCAGTATTCCCACTCTTTTTGTTTTATTTCTTTCTTAACTTTTTATTTTTGATAGTTTCATATCTAGAGTTCTTGTATTTTTATTTTTTTTTTGCTACAACGGACGACTCATACCATTTTAGTATAACTATATCTAAAAATGTCAGAAAGTAACTATATACAAGTCACGAAGTACTTTAGGCAGCTGTCTCTCGCCAGTACAGAGAACTCTCCTTAGAATGATTTGTCACACCCTATTCAATGCGCCACTGCTTCTGAAGGCATGAATTCAAGGTTCCATAAGGATAGGATATTGGTGGTGAATATGAGGCTGTGTGAGAGAGAGAGCTCTCCAGGATTGAGGCCACAGTGTCAGTGCGGCATCTCTTCCTAAGTTTTTGGTTGGTTTGAGGTAGCCATCAGGTCCACAAGAGGAGATGATGGATCTTGACTCGCATTTGAAGAATAGCATTTGATGTCGGTAGCTAGTGATGGAATAGTAACAGCGTTCCAAGCATCATCACATCGAGAGAGACCAGACTTGGCAAGCTCATGAATAAGTGGTGGACGTGTGCAGCGAAACTTTAGAAACTGAGCACAGCGCTCCAACTTCTTTTGTTTGCAGTGATATTGAAAGGCATTAAACTCACCATGCTTCTCTTTGCTTGTTTTCCATTTGGCCCACTCTTGCCTCCCTTAATTGACTTTTAAGGCTTCTGTTATATAGAAAGACGAAGGAACCATGATTTTTTCCTTCTTTTATTGATTTCAGAGCAGTCTTGATTGAATTGAAGGCCCCTCATGGCTAATAAATGTGTTTCTCATGGATGTTGCCAATTTCGTAGGTTCCATCCATTCATCAAATAACCAATGTGCTCTAGGATTTTAGGCCACCCATCTCTCACCAACATTCCCTTGCATCCACAAACATACTGCATGATACAATACAATATTTCATTAAAGATAAGGACAGGATGTTTATGTGATCTCACGCCTCACAACCGTGCTAATATACAACAGAGTAGTATAAAGCCTCTCTTTCAAGAGATTGGGATGTTGGCATGATAGTACTCTGTATCTCCTTAAATATCATTGCCCATATAGGTGCTGCCACCTTTGCCTTCCCAATTTTGTGTGCTCATGTCATTAAAATTTAGGTGATCTCAAGATATCTGTTTGGAATTGGTGTCAGGTGCATGGCCATTCATTCCCTATTGCTCATCCTACACTCTCAGCAATGAAACAAATCTTGTATATTTTAATATCTCCCAGAAAGCATCAAACAGCTCTTGATGTAAGCGTTGGGATCTCATTCCAAAGCTAGCTTGTTTTAGGTTAAAACCAACATTTGCCCCAGTAGTGCTCTCGGAGTAAGGAAGGTTTGATGCAAGTTCTTGTCATGGTGGATGTACAGAGGGAATGAAGCATATCCAGTTCTTTTCCAGAATCACGTCATGGAATTCCTTGACCATGTCACGTTATGTTGTGCAATGAAATGAACCTCCTTTATCCTCTCCTACGAGTTAAAAACAAAGCTTGGAAGCTCACAAGTGGCAACGTTAGAAAGCTTTGGTAAGAATCTTCTGAAGTAGTGGTTTAATTGTGATAAAAAAGCAGTGATGGGTTGTTGAAATGGCGAAGTATGTGGAGAATCGTTGTTGCATAGATATCACGCAATGTTTGCTCTCTTTGTCTTCTTAGTGATTTCCATGCAGGCTTGAGCTTCCAAGTGGGCTTACATGCTATAATCACTAACCATATAAAATAATGATGGCTTCAGAAATGCAATGATCGCCATCAATTTACTGAATGCGATATGCAATAAGCTTGTTCCCCACCAAGTACTCTCAATTGGGACTAATGTTTCTTTGGTTTGGTTCAGCATGCCATATCTTTCCATCGAAAAAAGGGGGCAATATCTTGAGGCTTGGATATATTATAGATTTTCTCTTTTTTTTACATGAATAGCATATGGAAATAAACTGTCTCTAACTTGAAATATTTTGCAAGTGTGAATGGTAGAAGAAAATTTAATTATGGTAGTAGTTGCAAAAGTGAGAGGCTAGCCAGCAGCAGTTACACCACAATCTCTCTTTTGGAGAAGCTAGAAGCTATCAAATAAGACATGGGAGATTTGGTTGGGAAGTTATTTTATTCAAAATGGCACAATAACTCAGGGTATTAGGTGATTGATTTATAGACTAATTTCTTTTATCTTTCATGAGAAATCTAGTATTACTGTCTACATAACCGAAGATTTTTTGTGGGGAAAAGTTACTGATCTTCCATATTTTTGTGAGAAAAGATTGGGCAGGGTCCGATATCGATCCATTCTGTGTGAGATTTTTAATCCTTTTCAAGTTTCTTTCCTCCCTCTCCATCTTACGTGTATTTCATCTGGTATGCATGACTTTCTTATGCATCCTGCAGAACAAAAACTCATGAAAATTTTAGTAGTGTAAGCCCAGGTACTACTACTTCATTGAATTCAGTCATAAATTGTGCTTCATGAAGCATATCCAGTGCTGCTATATCTCTATAACTAGAATAACAGAGGAGGTGACACCAAACATTTCAAAGAAATGATGCGGTTTCTTGCTTTAAATATGTGGGAGAACACCTCATGAGATTCAAACACAGGACCTCCTCCATTCGGATGTAGGGTGCGAGTGCTCTCAGCTAAAATCCATTTTCCCAGTCTAATATTTCCAAGTGTTTGAAGCGAGACTAAATTGTATCACATATATATGTGCTTTCAATCTTCTCATCCAACTATAAATTCTTTTAATATGATATGGAACTTTTCTTATTATCTTAAAATTATCTGTATTTCCTGAGAAGAGCAGAGTTTATCACAGTATGGTTCCAATTGCTTAAAATGTGACTTTTTGGAGAATAAAACTACGTAACATCTATTTCAGAAAGTAGTTCTTCACTAAAGGAGATCAAATAACTAAGTGCCAAGAAAAGGGAAAAATTATTGTTGGGCAAATGATAGAGTAGTACGTTTGGGAGATGGATGATGATGTTTATGATGATGGCAATCATCAAACAAGTGAGTATCCAACATTTACTTTGGTGACCTTCCTAATTATCTAGATTGAATGGTTTGAATGAGGGAAAATGGTTGGGTTGATGGGTCTCTTCCATCTTCTGCATCAAGGGGAAAGAAAAAGAGAAAAAGCTAGATTGAGTGGCTACTTGTTTGTGCAATAATCCCAATTTTGTTGTTGCTCTTAAGCATCCATTTTTTTACCTTACAGGATCTCTTTCGAGCATATTCATTATGGAGAGCAAGCCTAATCTTTTATAACATTTAACAATTTGCAGGGTGGTTGTTTTGCTACAGGTTACTTTCTGAATATATTCCAAGGCTTTCCTTCAAAAGGTGCACAACCAAATCAAATTTGTCCTAACATGATCGAATGCATGACCTCGGTTATATACTTGTCCAAATGCCGAATTGGAATCACGAGTCTAGTCAGCGAGATCTGCATTCTAGTTCGTGATTCATTATTCGAACAAAGTCATCTATAAACTTATTCAAAATAATTGAGAAGGGTTGCTCCCTCTAGTACCAACGCATCTAGTTCAGAGGGACTTGGCTAACTATTCTGAAATACTCTGATGGTCTTGTTATGAAGAAGAAGAAGAAGAAGAAGAAAAGGAAGCTAATTTGTGTTCAAAAGAGAGGTTATAAAATTCTCTTCATTATATATCCCAGTCTGAAGTCTGCTTACAAGAAGTCCACTACATCACCAAAAGGTCAAGAAGAAAGATAAGATGGCCAAAGACTAAAAAGAAAGGAATAACACTCAGTGAGCTCTCTTCCTCACTATCTCTGTGTGCCTCTCTCCTTTCAGAAGTACTAGATAGTAGAAATTAGGCCTTTGGTGGTTCCACCTTCATGGGAATCTCTGGAATTGGGAATCCAACTGCCATAGTTGACAGGTCATGGGAGGTGGAGAAACTCATGCCATTGGCTTTCTTTCCCTTCTCATCCTCGTTTTTTATATCTATGCCCTCCCCATTTCCTTCACTTCTTTTTAAAGCTAAGGGAAGAGCCATGGCTTCACTCTCCTTGTGCTCTTTGTACTTCCCCCAGAGAACTGAGTATAGGCCCACAGCAATCAAAACTGCGCCAAGAACTCTGCATCCATAATAACAAATATTGGTAATACTTTAGAATTGTTGTCTTGAAGTTACAAAAAAATAAAAATAAAAAAACAACAAAATGAACTTTGTCTTTCTTTGTTATAGAATTATAGGTATGAACATGGCAATCTCACCCTCCCAGGTAGATCTTCTCTGCGAGGATGAAAGAGCCCATGATGGCAACTATGATCATCATCAGAGGACTGAAGGCCGAGGCAAAGACTGGCCCTCTTCTCTGTATCACTAGTCCCTGGACATAATATGCAATGCTAGATGTGACAATCCCCTGCAGTGGTGTATTCCCCCAAAGTTATTAGACTCTAGCGAGAGAGGGAGGGAGAAAGAGAGAGAGAGAGAGAGAGAGAGAGAGAGAGAGAGAGAGAGAGAGACTAACCGCATAGGCAGCGGCAAGGAGGTTCATATCCCAGCCTATGGTCCAAGCAGAAGGCTTGTGCTCCATTACGAGAGTCACAGCAATGGCTTGCAGGGTTCCCATGAAGCAGATCAATGTTGTGAGAGAGAGCTGAGCCGAATACTGTTTAAGCGTTACCGCCTGCAAGAGAAGAGCAACCGAAGCTGTCACTTTGTTTGCTATAAAGGAAGCGCCATGGATAAGCTTATCTGCTTGGATAGCTGAAACGTATAGAAAAGCTTCAACACTTGTTTTATGCTAATTTACCTGGAGGACAAAGAGAGAAGCCCAGGCTAACGTAGCTATGATAACGAAGATGGAGCCCTTAATCCAATCCTTGTCGCTTGAATCTGTGGTTTCTGGTGCACTTGATCTATGAGGATGGACATGCTTGGTCCACACCATCTCCATAATAGGTCCTTTATAGAGGGTCATCAACATGGCTCCTGCCACAGTCACAAAAGTCCCCACCACCTTGGCTTGGCATCTAACCTTCTTCAGATCCACCTTCTCCATCCTATTTCAGCTTCACCACATTAATTAAAGCAATCAACTAATAACTCAAAATAACACAAAAATTATGAGAACCCATGCAGGCGTATATTTTGTCCCACCTCGGTTATGCACCGAGTAGATCTTAGATATTTATGCATAAATAATATCATTAAGCTAAGCTAGGTCTTGGATTATTACAAAAATAAAGAAGTAAAACTAATACCGTCCCTCTCGAATCTACCTGCATAAAACTGCAATCACAAAAGTCATGGCCGGTAGAATGTTGCTCATGGCACAGGAGAAGGTTGGAGAGGTAAATTTCAACCCCGCATAGTAGAAGTTTTGATCTATAACAGGCCTGTATTATCAAAATAATTGTCATTTAATATTCTCATCAAAATTATGATGGTAATCTTTCATGACATGTTACATAGAGCTATTATGTATAACAATGTAAATTAACTAACCCAAGGAGACCCAGCACAAATATCTGCACGAAGATTGAGAACGTGATCTTGGGCCAAACCTTCCTATATATCATGATACCAAGAATTCATTAAACATACGACGCCATAAAACTGTGGCATATGAAAAAAGTTGTCAATTGTGAAGATTTTTGATTGATACCGCTCAAGGATAAGTGCAAATGGAGCAATGGAGAGAGTAGCAAAGGCATGGCGGTACACGACAAGGACATAATGGCTCATGCCATTGTTGAGGGAGACCTTAGTGATGATGTTCATGCCTGCATAGCCAAATTGGAGAGAGATCATGGCGATATAGGGCTTGGCCCTCTGAAGGAAACCACTGCAGCATCCCATGATCACTCAAGAAGAACACTAAGAGAGGCTGAAGAAGAGAAGGAACCCAAGAATTCAACTGAAGAGGCTTCTCTTTTTTCGCCTAAGCCTAAGAGGGCCATCCCAAGCTTCCATTTATAGTGTTGCAAGAAGTTCCGCACTGGAAGCCAGGGTGGGCCCGCCGCAGGGAGGGGAGTAGTCTGATTCCACGTGGGAAGTAAAGACAGTGGGGCCCATGAGTAGGATAGTGGGGTGCGAGGGAGTGCGCGCTGACTGTGGGTTCCCCTCGCACGGGTGGGGCCATTTGGGACGCGGCGGTTCGAGCGTACGACCTCCACCGCGAGATGCTGGATGTAGAGAATCGACGGCTGAGGTTTCTTGACGGCTCGTTGGGGGTAAGGGCTCCTCTCTTATTGGATTCCATGTTTATGTGATGGTGACCACGACTTTTGAAGTCACGCGTGTCAACATGTAGGTGAGGATGAGGGAAATGACACGGGGAATTGATGTAGCATCCACAATGCTCCTTGCCATGGGGAACCTGACCATTTAAATGGGTCTGACCTAACTTCGGAAATTCTACCGATTATGTAATTTGGCTTGAGTCTGATTGATCAATTAATTGATTTTAGCTGGACTTTAATCAATATTTTGAGCCAATCTTTAGTCGAGTTTGTGGCTGATAATCTTGTTGCCTTGTGCAGGTCAAGCTCAATTTCTTGCAACTCGGAAAACCCTATTATTGAAATTTAGGTTGGGCATTGAAAGTTGCATAGCCTAAGCTTCCAACTAAAACTCAATTTGAATTAAAATTACGTATGCAATTACACTTCTAGTCCCACCTAACAAGTTATATATTGGCCTAGGTCATCCAGCCTTGTGCTTGAGGTAGCCTAACTTAAATTGAAGCTTTACCGCTTGCTTGGTAGTTGATAATCTAATCACACATGCACATCTAACACCTTTATAAAGATGACAAGGACTTCTAACGGATGCTTACCTTGTTTAATTAGATAGACACCCACCATGAATTCGTCTCGAGATACTTTTTGAGATAAACAAGAACAATTTTAAGCATATATCTCAAGATTAGTATATTTTTTATCAATCTCCATTCATGGAAAGAATTAATGGAGCTTCAGGCCAGCATGCCTAAAAAGGCCTAAAAGTTGAGTCAATAATAGTTATACTGAACAATAGTGATAAAACCTATTTTCTCTATTAAGGTAATTAAGAGAGAGAAGAAAAAGAATAAGAAGGAACCAGTATTGTCCCTCTAACCAGAATCTAGGAGACTACTCAGTTTCTCTACAATTCTGAGGCCTTCGAGTGAGCCCCAAGATGATCTTTGTCCTTGGATAAAATCCTGGCATTTGTTTCCCTTCGAAATTTCTCTTGTTAGGCACTAGCCAAATGCATGAAGTTAAAAGCATAACTTATTTTAAGTGCTAAAAGCATCATTTGTTGGGAGCACTCATTCATGCTTGTGGAATAGTACAAGGAGCCTTAAATAAATGGAAAAGGTACTGGTTTAGACCATCATTAGGGTACATTAATAGTTCATTGCTTGCAAAAAAAAAAAAAAAAAAATCTAGTTTGGCTTTTCACAAAGAAATTAAAGAAAAAAGAAAAAGAAAATATTTGGACCTACAAATTTTAGTTTGGCAATTTAGCATTAATTTGACTATCCTCTATATATTGTACAAATTTTCACGAGTTAAGCTAATCCCCACCTCCCACGCATTAGAACTTTTTAATTACATGAAATGATGGTCTCCTAGCATTACTCATCTTATAATTGAAAAGCTCACCTAATAACCTCATGGGGTTGTTTGGTTGTTTAAGAACCTCAATTTCAACAGCCATATTGTTATGTTTTAATCAAAAGGAACTCGGACGATCAGTTTTAATACATGTTCGTCGTGGTTTATGTTATGATTATTGTCGGCACGTTTCGACCCAAAAAATCCGATGGATTGATAAAATCAACATTATACTTGGTTCAAAATGGATTGAATTTGAGTTGCGCCAATTATCTATAATAACCTAAGACCTCGTTCAAAAAGGTTAGGCGAAAAGTATTATTTAGGTTTCTTGATCTGTATAAGTACCCAAAATCCATCCAGCAAATAACTGATGTAGAACTGAACATATGCCCGCATAGGTCATCGCATTACCGATCTAGTCTGGCCTGCTTGCAGCCCTAATGATAGGTATAATATATTAACATATAGATTTGAATTACTTCTGCTTCACCTTTTTTTTTTTTTTTTTTTTTTTTGCTAATGCGGGTGGATCATACCTGACGGGATCGGATACACCCAATAAGGTCAAAAAATAGGATACCTCGGAGTGCCAAGGGCAACTCCCCATCACCAATCCACAAGATGCCTCCGGAGTGACGAGCTACGTACGCAGCTACCCAATCCGCGGCACCATTCCCTTCACGGTAAATATGTTTGGCCTGAAAAGCCCATCCATCCCCCGCCGTAGCCCAAATGTCACGGAGCAAGGGATGATCACTACCGCCACCCCTTAGACCCCCCTGGATCCAACTGATGACGGTGGCCGAGTCACCCTCCAGGATGACGGACCTAGCCTATAAGACATACCGTGCATGGCAAAGGCCCGCCCAGGCTGCACTCAGCTCCGCACTCGGAACCGAAGTGTCAAATAACTGACTGCCACCGGCAGCCACAACCCTGGCAGACGGGTCCCGAATAACAAAGCCCGCGCCTCCCCGCATGCCACCATCCAAAACAGACCCATCAAAGTTGACCTTGAGGAAACTCGGGGGTGGGGGCTCCCAGGTGAAAAACACCGTACGGGAAACTGCCGAAGCAAAGTGGGAACCCCAGGTGTCCCGAGCTATCAAGGTCCCTCCAACAGGGATGGTGTAACCCAGCTCAGCCGCCTGAACGCGGGCACACTCGACCACAAATCGCGGCGACATACGACGTTCGTCGAAGGTACGAGCATTCCTAGCCAGCCAGATCTGGTAGGCAGTGCAGCTCGCTCGAACAGCCCCCTGGCGAAGCAGCGGGGACTCCGAGCCCTGGCGCATGGCCTGTAAGAACGGGTCCCTACCCCGCCATACGACCTATGGGACCCCTGCCAGACGCCAAGTGCCCCTAGCCCATGTGCACCGAAACAGAGCATGATCCACCGTCTCGGCCACACCACAAACCCCACACACCAATGGGATCCTCACACCTCGACCTCCAAGTACAGCCCTAGTAGGAAGGCGGTCCCAGACCACCTTCCAGAGGAACAACGCTACCCTCGGGTGGAGCCCCAATCGCCAGATCCAGGCACAATTCGGGCCAGGCTCGTACTCCCGCCTAAGGATGCGGGAGAGATCGCCCATCCTGACCCTGGATCTGGTAGAGGAACTCCACACACGTACATCTGGTCCGCCACTCCGTGGTAAGGGGAGTGAGCGGACCCGCTCCGCCAAATGCTGCCCGAAGAATCGGGCCAACTGAATCTCATTCCAGCCAGCCACCCCGGGGGTCATGAGATCACAGACCTGTAGACCCTTCCCAGCCTCGACACTAACCGTAGTCGGCCAAAGCCGCAGAGGAAGGCCATCGACCCATGGGTCCCCGGCTACATCGATGCTACGTCCATCGCCTATCAGCCATCGAGTGTGACTCGACACCAATGGCAAGTATCTCGCTATCTCACGCCATAAAAAGGAGCATCTCCGCCCTCCTCGGGCCCAACCCTCTGGGCCTGCCCCCCCATACCGGATAGTCATAATCCGACTCCAAAACCCCTGCGGCTCCAAGATGAAACGGGAAGCCTGTCGGGCGAGGAGCAGCTCTCGTCTCTCCAGGAGAGACACCACCCCTAGACCACCCTCCCTGAGGGGGAGGCAGATCCGCTCCCATGCCACCAGGTGCACCCCACGACCCCCTCCATGCGAGCCCCATAAGAAGCCCCGAAGAAGTCGCTCAATCTTCAGTAGGACAGATCTTGGCACCACCGTATTTGCCATAAGATAGATGGGCATGGAGCCCAGAACAGAACGAATCAGCGTGACTCTGCCCATCATAGACAGGGACGCTGCCCGCCAACCCTCTAGTCTGCTCTGAACCCGCTGCACCAACCCGGTGCACTCGGAAACTCGCAATCTCCTACCCAAGATCGGAACACCCAGATAGGTCCAGGTCCCGTCCTGCTCGGGCATCTCCAGAATCCTCCGAATCTCCCGTCGAACCCCAAGAGACGTGCTGGGGCTGAAGGAGATAGAGGATTTCTGGCCATTCACTCTCTGACCGGATATAGTGCAGTAGGCGGCCAAAACCCTTCTGATAGCCTGAGCGTCCGCTACGCGAGCCCGAGTCAGGAGGAGGCAGTCATCGGCAAAAAGTAAATGTGATATCGGCTGGGCCTCTGGAGCTGGGACATAAGCCCCCAGCTCTCCGGCGGCGCACGCAGCCCGCAGCGCCCGAGACAGGACATCAGAGCAAATGATAAACAAATACGGAGATAACGGGCATCCCTGCCGAAGCCCCATAGTAGAACTGAAAAACGGGGATGGAGAGCCATTGACCAAGATAGAGAACCTCGGTCCTCGAATACACCCCAGAACCCACCCAATCCATGTCTCATGGAACCCCATACTCTCCAAAGCGAGCCTAAGAAAGCTCCATCTGATTCTATCGTAAGCTCGTTCCATATCCAGCTTGACAGCCATCAGGCTTCGCCGCCTCGAGGCCCGTCGAAGATCCCACATCATCTCTTGGGCCACCATAATATTATCGGAAATACTCCTACCACTCACAAAAGCACCCTGCTCCTGACAGATGATGCCAGAGAGGAGGGGCTTCATACGATCCATCAGTATTCTTGCCACAACTTTATATAAAGTAGTGCACAAACTGATCGGCCTAAAGTGGCTCGGCTCAGCCGCGTCCTGACGCTTTGGTATAAGCGTGACAAATGTGGCCTTCCAGTCGTCAGGCATCCCTGACCGACTGAAAAAACACAAGACCGCTTCCACTACTGCAGTCCGGATAATACCCCAGTATCTCCGGAAGAAGAACGGTGGGAAGCCATCTGGACCAGGGGCCCTATCCTCCCCCAGTGCCCAGATAGCCTCACGCACCTCCCCCTCCATCACTGGTCGAACCAACAAAGCATTCTCGGTCATATCGATTTGGGAATCAGCCCTCGGGAGCTGGCCGGTAGCATCAGACCCACTCTCCTCCTCCGTCCAACGAGAACGAAAGAAATCAAGCAGGATATGGCTGATGGCCGAATCACCCTCCACCCGGTGGCCCTGCTCATCCCGCAAGGATCGGATCATATTCCTCTGCCTTCTGATAATCGTAGAGCGGTGAAAGAAACTAGTGTTCCGATCACCCTCTCTAACCCACTGAATTCTGGATTTTTGTCTCCAGAAGATCTTATGTTGACGCAGGATCGAGTGGTGAGTGGCGAGGAGTCCCCGGAGGCTCACCATATCGGCTTCGGGGAGCACGCCCACCTGATCTTCTCTTCTTTGATAGTCGGCAATCGCGGCCTCCACATCCTCTAACTTCCTAAAGATATCGCCCACTACCTCACGGTTCTAACGCCGAAGCCGTCGCTTAGTCAGTTCCAATTTACGTGAAACCCTCTGCATGGCATCACCGCGAACCGGCAGACTCCAAGCTCCTCGGACAATGTCCCAGGATTGAGGGAGAGACAGCCAAACCTTCTCGAAGCGGAAGGGGCTTTGGTGACTAGAACCTGATACCGTCGAAATCAATAAAGGACAGTGGTCCGAAGCGATCCGGGGTAGATGACTAACCCTGTAGGAAGGAAATCTGGTAAGCCAGTCAGTGGAAGCAATAGCCCTATCAAGTCGCTCCCACACCCTGGCTCGACCAGCCTGGTTATTACACCAAGTGAATTGTGGGCCAGAGAAACCTAGATCTACTAGGCCGTTACGCGAGAGGAAATCCCGAAACTCCCTCCTATCCATACTGTCGGTGAAAGCCCTACCTCCGCGTTTCTCACTCCCCTCCAAAATGCAATTAAAATCACCCACTATCGCTGTCGGGAAACCCTGAGCGATTAAGTGGGTGAGCTCATCCCACAAAGCCCTCCTGGTCCGATAGGCAGTGCTAGCATACACACCGCACAAGACCCATGGTGCAACATTAGGTTCCGAGATAATCATCAGGACCTGTTGGGAGCAGTTATGGAATACATCAACTGTAGCCACACCCCGCTTCCACAGAGCCACAATACCTCCAGACAACCCCTGGGATTCAACTACATATGTCTCCCAGTCAACCTCAAACCGCCGTAATACACGACCTAGCCCTCTACCGGATAGTCGTGTTTCATAGAGAAAGCAAATCTCTGGACTATGGATCTGAACCAACCTCCTAAAGGATGACATGAAGGCCGGCTTAGCCGCCCCTCTACAATTCCACGTGAGAATCCTCATGGGGAAAAGTCCGAGAGGTCGGCCACAGGTGCATCCACCCTCTGGGCCGCAGGGTCCATCACCTCCTCGTGATAAGGATCGTCTCGCTGACCCTCATCCATACTAGCTCCGGACACGACTCGCAACACTGCCGCCTTCACCCGTTGAACGACCGTCGAGTGATCAGCGGATCTGCTAACTGCCCCCTCAAAACCACTCGGGTCATCTACCCCAGGCTCCATGAGTGCAGGCGCGACCCGCCCCACCAGAGGATCACTCATAGGGCAGTCTACACAGGCAGGGAGTCCACTAGCCATAGTCGCGTCGCCCAAATCGGGCCTGCTTACGGCACCCTCCCCCTGTCCCACATCCACCTCTAGAGGGCCTAGAGTAGTAGGGATCTCAGATGGCGAAACCACCCCCAGGGCCTGGGCCCTAAACTGGAAACCAGACCCACTGGGCCCCACCTGCTCGGCCAGCAGCTCAGGCCCACTGGCAGGCCCAATGGCAGGCCCCGTAGAGCCCAAGTGGGCCATGAACCGTGGAAGGCCCCCGCCCACTGTGGCCTTCTCAGAGGCCTCCGCGCGTGGCCCAGCCAAATTAGGCCACGCGCTGACCACCGCGCGACTGGCCTGGGAACCTGTCGCGCGGTTCACCGTATGCATCACGCGCGCCCCGCGATCGCCCTTGGGGCCCGCCCGTCCCCGGCCAGAGAGGCGGTCCACATCCAGTAGCGGCCCAGCATTTCTGGGCCGCTTCTTGGACCGGTTCTTGTGCTGACCCACCAAACCCGCGCTCGGCTTGGCCTGATCCTCCGTTACCGAGTCAACTCGCCACGCGATCGTGTTGCCGAACGAGGCAGCTCGAGAACCCCCTTCCTGCCCACCGGAAGCCAGGGCCCCCACCACCACCGGCGGGGAGTGGCGACGGGCCACTTTGGTTGGTTTCTGCCAACCCTCTAGGTCCAGCGGGGACACCGGAGGCCTGGGCGAAGCGACCGGCGAGGACGGCAGAGAGGGGGGCACCCCACTGGAGGCCTCCGTCGCCTGCCCCGACTGCGGCGGCGCTTTCTCCTGCGGCGGTGCTTTCTCCCGCGGCGGCCGAGCACGAGATGTCACCAACCACGGGCCATAGATCGGCCCGGGAACCTCCTCCTCCGGTTGGCTCCCTCCCGGCGGCGCCGGAGCCCCAAACCGGCACCCTAGCTCGAGGTAACCGATTCTCCCGCACCGCACGCAGAGATCCGAGATACTCTCGAAGACGAACGGCTGCCAGAGGGCCTTCGTCCTCCCGAGTATCCGGATTCCTGGGAGGAGGGGATCAGAGGCATCAATCGCCACCTTGACGCGCGCAAAACCCATGGCTCGGCGCCCCTCTGTGACACCGTCCACTGCCAACGGCCGCCCGGCCTTTGCAGCGATGTCCAGAATGGTCGAGGTCGACCAATACTCTGGAGGGAGCCCGGGAAGCCGGAGCCAGACCACCACCGTGTTTACCGGATTTTTCCTAGGTAGAAAATCCGGCGTCCACGGCTCCATAGCTAAGAGTTGCCCCGCCACCACCCAGGGCCCCTCCGACAGGGCGCGGTCCCGAACCTCCGGCGATCGGAACCGCAGCGCAAAGTGGTCTTCGGCTAGGGAAACCGCCACCACCTCCCCTGTTTTTTTCAGTCGGGCGGCCACATCCTTGGCCACCCACTCGACCGGCACCCGCCGGCCGAGGCTCCAGCCAACCAACGCAAGTCCTTCCCACTCCCGGCGAGCCGCCTCGATGGGCTCCTCCGGGAGCTCGAAGACCGAGGAGAAGTGGTGGCTCAAACGAGCCACCTCCGTCTCCGTCAGCCGGTGAATCACCCACGGTCCAGGCCGGACCCGACCAACGGGTCGCTCCCCTTTCCACCCCGAATTCGTACCTTTTCTTTGAGCTGCAACCTCCGCCCACGTCCTCGGCGCCGCGGGCAATTTCGTCGGATCCTTGCCTTCCACCGTCGCCGACCCCGACGCCTGCTCCCCTACCGTGCCCGTCGACGCAACCATCGGCTGCTTCCCCTTCTTCCGGGCCATAAGAACTCCTGAAACAACCACAGCAAACAAGGGCAAACAAACACCAAGCACACCTCGATCTCCGCCGAACAGCAGGCCGCAGCGGAGCTCTCCGGCCACCGGCGAAAAGATCCGTTAGATTGGTAGACCTTTCTCTCTCCTCAGAGTTTCTCACTCTAAAGAGCCGTTATCCTTTAACAAGCCTTCACAGCGATTTTATTTTGTAGAGTCTGGCTTCAACTCAAGAGTCAAAACATTCTCTTTGTACCCAGTATAAGTAGAGCTGCTGCAAAACAGGGCTTTTGACAACCATTACAGGGCCAAGATGAGAAACCATGAAAGTTGTGGACACCAAAGCCTGACATATTAGTGGAATCCTTGCTGATAGCACCAGGTTGGTGCAACCCATGAAATGCCAGGGGTCCCCTTCCTTTTATAGGATATATAAAAAGGCAAGGACCATAAGCTGAGTCGAGTTAGAGAAGCTCAAGGAGTCCATAAGCCCACCTGACCTCATTTCAGTACTAGTCTAGTAGCCGCCAGTTCCCACTGATCCCATTCCCAGGCACAGGCAGTGAGGCAGGACCGACAGGTGAGTTAGTTACTTAGTTTATTAATTAATTTTTGGTCCAATTAATTTTTATTTAGTCAAGTAATTAATTTAGAATTAGTTATTTTTTGGTCCAATTGTAGATTGGTTGTGACTTCAGCAGTTCGGCGCTATTCGGTCTCTTCTCGTCGTCCAGTTCGGCACTATTCCACCTCTTCTCGACACAATTAAGTTCGGCACTACTTGTCGGGACCCGAGTTTGTTTTTCTTAACACAAATAAGTTTTATCATTTTTAACTTTTTTATATTTTGATTTGTTTGTGGTGTTTTTTTAATTGCTTAGTTTGATAATATTATTTATAGATTAAAATGTCTAATAGAAAATATGATTGTGGGTATGAAAAACTCAAAAAAAAAAAGAAAAATCGATAAACTCATTCAATCTCAAAAAGGAGCTCTAGATAGATTTGTTGTTACAAACAAACATAACACTACATCAAATTCAACTCAAGAATTAGCAATAGATAGTATTTTAATGGATCTTGAGTATAAAAGTTTAATTAGTAATTTTGCTTCTCAAAAAGCTAGACGAATTATTTTTAAATAAAAATTTTAAAATATTTTTATACTTATTAAAAAAATTTATTATTTAAATAATAATAAAAAAGGCCCTTTCTAATGAGTTCGCCTAAGGCCCCCAAATGTATTGGGCCGCCCCTGCTAGTAGGATAGGTACTGTTAGAGAGAATACAGGAGCCATATACATTTTGTGGTTCCAAACACTTGGCCACTCCTGCTCCTTACTTTTGGATGCCATCAACTGCCTATACTGAGCTCTTTGTATGCCTCCATTCTTTACAAGACCAAATGATCGCAGGCCTATCAACTGGTTGAAGGTTGAAAGGCTGAAAAGCCAACCAATACCAGGACCAAGTCTAGTGTTCAAGTGGGTTGGGTGGAACCAACAGACTTGACCCAAACCTGGAATCTGGCCCATAAATATGGTTGAAAGGCTGAAGAACCAACCAAAACTACCAACTCTAGTGTTCAAGTAGGTTGGGTGGAACCAACAGACAAGACCCAAACCTGAAATCTGGCCCATAAATATGGTCTGTTCCCTGAAATAATAGAGTTTGGCTACCTCCAAGTCAGATCCAACCCATACCTAGCAAGACAAAGGTGGACCTAGCATGTCTTTAGCTTGGCATATAGGTTGGTCCTAAATTTAGTCATGTAACCAATTAGTCAAGCACTGTGACATGGCAGACCAGAACCAGAATCAACATGAGAGCAACAAATTGATGGCTGAATGAATGGTTATATAACCTCAATCACCATGCCCATTGATGGTGATAAGAGAAGCCTTATCCAACCTACTTGGTCTCCAGCTGCTTTCCTATCTTAGGCCTCTTATCAAAGTCTTTGTCACCTCATCAAGGAAGGTTTCCAACCTCCTACTAAGATCTCTTGACATCAACACTTGAAGCAATCAGCACTTCCTCACCCTTTTCCATGCATCAATGTAGGCACAGGCATTTGTCCATTGACATCACACTAAGGCTTGTGTGCAATCAAGGAGCATGGAGGCAAGACCCGTCGGTCTACTCATCATTCCAATTACCTCTGGCATCGAGCGGCACACGGCCGACAAAAATCTCCGACTAGACGCCAACTTCTTCCGAAAAGCACAGGGTCTTCTTTCTGAAAATGGTGATTGTGGGAAGCTCTGGTTCATGGTAATGGTGAGTTAGGTGAGCCCTTCCATGTTCTAATAGATAATTAATGTGCTACTAAGTGAAAATAGATGGGACTTGGGGGAGTGGGTGTGGTGTTTGGGCTAGTGGCCTAGTGGCATTTCACAAGTGGGAAGGATGGAGAGGTTGCAAAAATTATGTTGCCATGACAAGGGGGTATGAGAGGTTCCCCACCAGCAATGTCCTGAGGCCTGGAAAAAGGGAACAACCTATTGAGGAATGTATACTGTCCCTACCTGTCCCTCCCAGCAAAACAATTGCTGTGGATATAGTGGGCACATGAAAATAAAACATACATACATTGGAAAAAAAATTAAATCTTGAACCTAGTAGACAAATGAGGTTGGCATGGATGTAACATAAGGGATTGATGTGAGAAAGTGGGCTCTTGTGTAAAAGAAAAACCATTTATGATTTGTTCACTACTAGTAATTGAAGATCTTGTGACTAACTGGATTTGTACAAGATTACAGTTACAGCATCTCTAACTCAGCTTGCAATCATTTCAATCGTAGGTTTCGAAGTTTAATCTACACTGGACTTGCACTTATGATGAAAGTGATACAGGAAAAGATGAAGTTGCAGTATCTTGAAAATTTAGAAAGAAACAAGCATAAAAGGAAGAGTGAGAGCTAAAGGTCCTGTAGATTGCCGTGTGGAATCACTAAAGGGTAGGCGTTTAGCTTTTCCTAGTTGACAGGACTTACAAAAACTTAACTTATTGGTAGATTCCTTAACGGGCAGATAACCAAGTAAATGATCTATAGTTGATTTTGAAGGGTGTCCTAACCTATCAAATTTAAGCAAATCTTATTGTGCGCAGTTAAACGAATCATCCATAGCCTTTGATCCCTTGCATGATAGATTTGCATGCAGTGTTTAAGTAGCAAACATCGCAGATCATGTTAGGCAACTTCTGCTGTGTCACAACAAGAGGGAGTCGAAAATATGGAAAAAATGCTTCAGGGAACCTGTTAGTGCATGCGAAAAATTTCTCAAGCCTACATAATGCTGGCTTAGTACCACCTTCATACCTTATACCAATTCTTGCAAGTTGCATCAATTCCTTCATGCTATGTGGCAGGAGAATTTTTTCTTTTTTTTTAGCATGAAATTGATGCGACCTCGAGGTCCCATAGTAAGTATCAATGAAGGCATGATGCACAAGTACATAAACTTGAATCCTATTGGTGAAGTTTAGATACCGACATGAACCAAGAAAATGTGTAACAAACTCTATCGATGCACCTTACGTCGTTCCATTACCATTAACTATAACACCTGATATTTTTCTTGGATATTTCACATAGTATTGTGTTTAATTTAAATGTGTTATCTCTCTGGAAAAAGAAATGATCAACTTTTTTCTGCTTCATGACAGTAGAAAATAACTTTTGGCTCTTTTCCCTTCTTGAGGACAATGCCCACAAGGCTGGAATGTCCAGTGCCACCACTTTCCTCCAGGTTATTATAGTGAACAAGCTGCATTACAGTCATCTAGAAAAGCACCATATAATTCCTTTCCAACCCCACCATCTCCCACAACCCAGACATCTTTTGATGCCCCTCAGCATGATCCCTTTTGTTTTTGGAGACATGCCGCTGCATTGGATATCTCTTCATGCAAAGGATATCTCCCTTCCATTGCCATTGCCACACCTCACCATTGCCATAAAAAGAAGACCCCATGATTGAATCCACCAAGGGATGAGATGTCAGCAATCAAAAGCTAGAGATTCAACTTTTGTCGTCAAAGATTCATCTCATTATGCCTCAATCTTGGATCTTTTATGTTCAATCCACAAGCCACTTGAGTGAGCTTAATTTGTTGCTTCCTCTCTCTAACTAAAATACTGACTGCTTTATGTGAATAATTGAGGATAGGAGAAAAAAGTATTTTCCATAAAATCTAGCTTGCCATTTTAGAACTTTGCATGCCATATTTGATTCTCATTTCTCTAATCATATATTAAATGCCCGATGAAAAATTATCTTGAAAAATTACTTCCCATTGCACAAAAAAAAGTCATCATTCTACTGCTTTTTTGGAGGAACTGTGAAACTTTGGAGCTCAATCCATCATTTTGAATGATAATTGAGAACTTACAGAACTAGGAGATCATGACAAGGATCACAAAGATAAAAGGTACAGATAGAAAGCCTTGTCTGCCCCAATTGTTCCATATCAGTTTCAAGCTTGCTTTCTATTGCAACAATTTCATCTTTCTTGAGTTGTTTTAGAGTAACCATCAAAATTTGGACCTCAATCCATCAGTTTGAATTATAACTGAATGTACAGGACTGAGAGATTGCGACAAGAATCACAAATAGGTACAGATAGAAAGCCTTGTTTACTCCAATTGTTCCATTTCAGTTGAACAAATGTCGTCGTCCTGATAGCACCTTTTCAAACCAAAAAGGACCTCTATTTGTTTCCTAGTGGTTAGCTGTGGAACTCACAACGCCTGATGCAACGAACCTGCTGTATTTTATAACTGGGACTGATCTGCACTCCACCCTTGGAAGATTCCTAGAATGTTGAACGTTTCTAATGTTACTAGTAAGCTTATATGGCTTAACACTTGAATTCTGCACAAGGATAGATGACCAGGAACTTAGAGACGAATGCAAATTTAATACAACAGTCGAATTATGTCGATAAGCTTAAATCACTAGAGGGATTCATCATTTGCTTCTAATAAAGTTCAACAGGATAATTATACACTAGTGGAATACACATAGCTTTCCCTCTCCTTGCCCAACTCTTTCGTGTTTAAAATAAACAGAAACAAGTTACTGGTGAATGACTAGTTGTAATAGAATTATTGTACAAGAAAGGAGAATGAAAAGCTTTTAGCTTTACATCTACAATGCATGATAAAGAAAGAATGCTGCTTTAGTTGCTGAATGCTACGTGTTTCTGCGATGTATACATGCAAGCACAAAAATGGCAGGATGATATTATATAATGTTTACTAGTCCTATCATTGCATGACACAGCTACCACTTTCCATGTAATTAGGCAAGACTGCATGTTTATCCCTAAACCTTTCAAATATGTCCAAGTGGAGTTAAGAAAACCCAAAAAATTGCTCTTCCTCTTTCCTTGGGAAAATCTGCTACCAGCCTAACATTAAGAACGTTACTTGATATCTACTGAATAAGATTATGGGAAAATGTGAAACCCTGTACTCGTAGTGTTTTAATCTATTGCTGTTCTATTCTCTGGAAGAAGCAATAACCATTTGACTACTGACCCTAGAAATAAAAAACTAATGAGGCTTTCATAGTTAAACCTATTCTATTCCTATTAGGATGGCAATATCTATGATCACCTTCTTCTTAACATACATTGTTTTGACAGTGCCAGAAAAAGCCTTGTTCCCAGGACTGGATATAACTTCTAGGCCTAAGAAAATGTCTGATTAGTATAAATGCATATGAAGAACAAGAGAAAATAAAATCTAATTTTAGAAGTTTGTTTTAAATGGATCTGTTTCTTTGCCATCAAAACCAAGAATTGAAAAATCCCTAATATCCTTCTGATCGAATAACATGTGCATAAGAGAGCCATGGTTCCCGCACTGATGACATCTCATCCTGCTTTTTTCAAGAAAATATCAAGAATTTTGGTTTTAGACGATATCTTAGAGACACCGCTTATAGTTTAAGATGTTAACCATTAATCTCCTTGAATGTTAAAGTAACTGTTCTCATTTCTTATCTTTACAAAATGTCTGCCATCTACACTTCGTAAACATTTGCATGCAAAAGTCATCAAATTGGGTAACAGAGTATTTACCACATGAATACTTCTTCATCCTGGATATGATATCCATACAGCATCAGAAAGAGTGATTTAAGCTCCATCCTTCAACAGAAGCTTTGAGAATCAACAGAAACAATGTAGAACTATCAATTTCCAAAGAAGAGCCATGGATTAATTGATCACCTGTTTCCATTCAAGCATACCTTAACCAACTATAGCCTTATTCCTCTCCATGGGTCAGCAGTAGAGATGAAGGCATGAAAATGTATACAAACAAAGTTTGAATTTTTTTTTGTGTGTGTGTGTTACTGTCTCTCAAGTTTAGCTTCATGTACACTGGCTCATTTGGTGCAAGCCAAGACATGAGCAAGAAAAGATTGCTACCTTCTTGGACATGCAATTTAGCAGAGGAGCAACCTTTGGAAGTTCCCTAAGTGAAAGCATCTGAAGGCAACATGTGATATAAAGAACTGCATTTATCACCAAGATACAGATCGTCGATCAACACCTCATATAAAGAATTGCTGTCAATGCAGGCATAGATTTTTGACCCTCAAAGATGTAAACCTATACCTTGAATAAATATATGCAAAGGATGCAAAACAAAAAATTTCGTATAGAGAATTGCATTTATCATTTTAGGGACAGATTTTAAGCCAAAGAACCACATGCATGCCATTATCAGAATAGCCTTTTGTTATGTGCCGTTAGCTCGCTAATTATGGCCGTAAATTCTAAAGAAAATCAGTTTGGTGGTCAATAGTGAGCTTAGAATTCTGGGTCATTTTGAGTGATGAACAACACTGTTTATGTAACAACCCAGGACTTTACCTAAAAAGGCTAGCCGAAAGGTATTATTTGGGTTCTTTAGTCATGTATAAATACCCAAAATCTTCTCGGCGATTAATCAATATAGGACTAAACACATGGATCCTCACAGTTTAATAGTGAACATTTGTTAAGACTTGAAATGTTGTCCCATTAGTGCACAATCACCTTGGTGGCCTTTTAACTTATAGTAAATCTAGTAAGTTGAGCAAGCTATAAATTTCAATCTAATATGGCAGCATTGGAAGCCTGAAATTTAGATAAGCTGTACCAGGAAGTAGTAGCAGGGAAAAAATATTCTGCCGTTGGAAGGATAATGATCCTATTGTTTTACATATATTTTCTGCATAAATAACAAAAGTAGAAAAAATAGCAGGAGAAATACAGCAAGATAAGTTCATAACATCAATAAACTTTATGCTTCGGATGAAGGATCACAATGATAGATTAGAGTTTTGATATCTCCACCGGTTCATTTCTCTGTCTGCGGTAGATAGGTGTCTCTCTATGCATTCTCCAATTTATTCTCTATGTTCCTTTCTTTATTGTTTGCAAGTCACACATAGGTTTCTTAAGATAAAGGTTCCTCAAGCAAAATCCTAAATCTGATAATGAGATAACCCTATCACATGCCTTTTCATAAGTAAACAATATTAAGGAAAAAAACTGACTGAAAAAAGATATCTAAAAATGATGATTGTAACTAAAGTCTGATCACCAAGAGCCTTCAATGCCTGAAAAAAAATTATATTAAATGCAACAAATAATCATTAGGGTAAAGATTACATGTTGGGAAAAAGAAAAAAGTCGATATAGATTTAACCGACTGAGTACCGACTGGCTTTGGCAAGTTTCTACGGAATCAATCCAAAACCCTAAAAAAAATTATGTTTTATATTTTTAGAAAAGAAGTAACCACTGTTCACGCATAATTAACAAACAAACAAGAAATTACAAGAAATATATTAGACACATTCAGGTATCAACACCAAGTATGGCATTGACTATTATAAGGCATACATCCTTGCAGCAAAACTGAGAATTATTATTCAGCTAATGGCAATTTAGTCGGCAATTATGTCGGATGAGCATGAAGAATGCCTTCATTCAAATAGAGCTACCTAGGGAGGTGTACATGCAACCTTTTCTAGCCTCCAAAGAAAACAATCCCTTGGTCGCAGTTTAACTGTTCAAGTTGCATCATTCTTGAAGCAAGCTTTACAAATGGATGCATTTACGATGCTGACAAATCCTCATGTCACTGCAATACCAACCTGGGCATAATGATAATAACTGGTGATGATTCTTCCACAGTAAAAACCAATTTTATGTGGCATTTCCAATGTTAGTTTTATGATATTGAACCCTAGCCCTAGTCTTATGGCACTTAGGCCCATAGCTGAAGTACACCATCAATTTGATTAGTTAAGCTTGTCCTTAAATGACTTATGCACTAGTAATGCACCATTCAAGCTTCATGTTAAGTTCTGTACCACTAGAATGTGCCCAACCAAGCTCCCACCTGGTATCATCAAATGATGGGTGGTCAAAGAACAAGCAATTCAGCCGTTGATGCCATGTCTCAGACATAATCAAGAAGGGACAAGTAAGCAATTCTATAGCCATTGTTGCTCTGTGTAAGAAAATATATAAATAAACCTATCTCATTCTATCAACTTAAGCTTTTGAGACAAATGGTGATTTCAACATGATATCAGTTCTATTAGCTTAAGCTTTTGGGATAAGTGGTGATTTCAACACTGATGAATTACCCACTATTGTAAAGCTAGGCCATCAATTTATTAGTAAAGCCTCAAACAGAATTTTAAGCACCATATACACATGGTACTATTTGCTATGCCAACTCCATTATTGAAGTATATATCTATATAGAGGTATCCTATATCATTAAGATATATGTTATAACCCCCAAACCCCACAACTTGAGCTGGTACGTGACTGCATATTTTATATTGTATAGCCTTGGGGAATATAAAAGGCTTACCGATTAAATAAAATTTCAACAAGAAATTCATTATTTTCGGAACAAGACAAGTAGTTCCAATATTATTAAGTAACAAGAGTAGTGCAATGCAATTTTCAAGTATCCAACAGTATCAGAGATCTTTTTTTTCTTCTATCTCTCATGGGTGAACCCCAAAAATCTCAGTTGACTGCTAAGCATCCTATGGCTTTGACAAAAAAAAAACGTTAGAAGGATAATATAAGTTGATAGCTCAATAAGAATCCTCAAGCTCATGTACAGCCCAATATGAATAAATAAATAAATAAGTAAATTAATAACTAACAATAAAAATTCTATAAGAATTAATATCTAGAACTTTAATTATATTTTCCACTACTCAATAGGCCATGATATCTCAATGCATCACATACAGCCCAAATGATAATTCCTTTAATATTGGTTCATAATCAACAACTTATAATCACTCATAACACATGATAGGGTTCAGGTTCAGCCAATATCCTAGAAATACTCCATTAGTAATTTATTTTTGGCTTTGGATTATCCATGGTCACATTTTTCTCGTATGATGAGGCAACAGATAGTATCATGTTTCCCAGATGGAACAATCGATTGTGTCATAATGTGTGTTAGGAAACTAGAATAACATGGCTAATCTAGTGCCTTCATCCACCCATGCATTTCAAGAGTGCATTTTAATTTATTTTTGACTATGGACTAACCACGGTTCTATTTTCCACCCATGAGGAGCAACTGAAAGTATCACATTTCTCACCTATAATGAGACTAGACAATCGATAATAGTATAGCTAGTCCAAAGTACTACACCCAGCTACCCGATTATAGAAGTCTTAGTTTTATTAATAGAATACACCAACATGCTCGCCTTACAAAATGCAAAAATATTGTCACTTTCTATGCACAATCAAGCTTATTTAATTTCTATAATATATTTGCACATATCAAAATTACACATGTATATATTAGAATTACACATTCATACAAGTAATCATGCAAAAAGGGATTCTTAACTGTAACAAAAAAAAGAGATCAAATTAGGGTGTGCCAATCAGGCCGCAATTACAACTAACTTATCTAGTTAACTTAATATTATATTTAATATAATTAAGAAAACTAATTTCTCTCATAAAAAATTTAGAAATTAACCAACCTATCTACGATCAATTGGCTTTTAGACATTTACTTATTTTTTCTTCAAACTTCTAGTTTTTAAGATTTGATGCTTAAAATTACCCTAATGCTAGGTTCCTAACCTACCTTGATCTAAACTAATTATCAAAACTAAATAAATAAACGTATTAAGGATTTACCCCAAAGAGTGGGTACCAATAATGACAAAAAAATCTGTTCCGAACTTAATTCGGATATATATATATATATATATATATATATATATATATATATATATATATATATATATATATATATATATATATATATATATATATATATATATATATATATATATATATATATATATATAACTCTTCACAAATCTTCTTCTAAGAAACAAATTTGATTTGTACATTAAAAAATTTGATTTGTGTAGCTTTACCTGATCTAATCTGCCTTATCTATCCTATCTAACTCTATTCGCCTCGGGATAAGTAAAAGGCAGATACGGGCAATGGACTACCTAACTTATATCCGATCCATTGTCATTCGTAATTCAATAATTCGAGGGTAAAACCTCATGCTAAATTGTTTCTAAAAATCAAAACTAACAGGTTAGGAAAGAATTCAGAGGGATGAAGTGGAACGGTGGAAATAAAATATGAGAGAGGAGATAAAGGTAGGGTCGCTCGATGGTCCAAAATTGTTCGGATTTAAGTGATTTGGGCAGAAAGAATATCGTAAGGCCCTCAATGCTGAGATCCAACTAGCGCGGCGAAAATCGGCGGCTAGCAACGGCTAGGCTCACGTAGAACTAACGTAATTTCAGGACAAAGTAGACCAAAACATACACTTAAAACCGTCCCCACGCGTCACTCTTCTAACGCCTCGCCTTCTGGAAGCCCCAAGGCTGCCCTGCCATCAAGAACGAAAGCCATGGCGTCTTCACCACCTCAAAACCCTAGAGACGACCCCAACGATGCGAAAGCCCTTATCTATTCCTATCCCATTCGGATCTGGAGGGCTCTCCTCGGCTACCTCCCTTCTCCCGATTCGAGCCTCCTCGCCAAATTCTCCAATCTCTCCCCTCTCCGGTCCCGGGGCCGATCTCGGGGGCGAAAGCCGGGCCTCCCGCTTCCACTGCACTCCAACGCCGTCCAATCCTCTTTGTAAGTCGTCTCCCCTCTCCCCCTTCTTTTCTTGCTGTAAATGGACCATCGCGAAGAGCAAAATTAACGCCTGAAGTGAACGAGATCTTGGTCTCGGGAATTACATGGATATTTGAATTAAGTTTTAGCCATTGTTGTTTTGTTAATTCATGGTTTATAGATTTATTTCCCTTTTTTACATAAGCTTTGTAATGCTCACAAATAAATGGAATCCATTTGAATCAAATAGCACATGCTGCAATGCTTGCGCTGAATGGTTCAGCGACACATTGGATCAATCCGATGTTGGATGCTTATAATTTGTAATAATTTTCCTTTACATCTTGTATTTCTTGATTAGTGTTCCGAATTAGTATTTTGAGTAAATTAGGGTAGATGAGTATGCTAAGTTTAATCTTTGATAATTTAGGTTGAGTGGCTGAATTAGCTGATTAAGGTAGAAGTAGTTCAGCTCTCTCCTGTTGTTTTCCAGAGGGTAGTACACGATGGAAGATTGGAATATTTGACCTAAAGGCTGTGAATTATACATGGTACCATAAGCACCAACCCCTAAAATTTGGGATTAGGCACAGTTACTATATTATCTGTATTGTTGAAAAATTCTTGAATTATTCTAGCTTTTTCTTTTGACAAATGATTCTCCAAAACTAAATCAATCCAAAATTATTCTCCAATTATACAAGAATTTTACAATGTATTCACGAGTTATTCACGACTAACTTAAAAAGTTTTTATACGTTACAGATTTATAAAACCATATACTGTTGCTAGTGGCGATACTTTTACATTTATTATAGAAAACTCACATTTTTCCAGCTGCGCCGTTTTTCTGATTCTTAAATATCCAGGCTCTTTCGACACTTTTAATTTGCCCCTTTGTTCTCCAAATTCCAAATCATTACTTAGCCAAATTGTTCCCAAACGCCAAGCTCATGACTATGGTATGAGGATCATGTCTGTCACTCAAGTGTTTAGCATAAATCTTAAGTTCGTCTTCCTATTCATTTTCAGAGCTCAAACCTTTGTTTTATTTCATTCTTTTCACATATTTGTCTCTAACCTTCTTGTTTATGAAAGTTGAACACTTTGGTATAGATGTATCATTCTTCGGTACAACTTGTTAACACTAACCCCAGGGTCTACTGTGCCAGAACTGGGCCCAGACCGGTTGCCCGACGGCATGGAACGGTACCTTCCCGCATCGTTCCATGCCGGCTCCGTACCAACACAGTAGAGGACACAGTAGAGGAGGCGAGGGAGAGGGCGAACGGGAGAGAGGAAAAGAGAGAGAGAAGAGGAAGAGAGGGAGGGAGAGAGAAGGAGGGTGGCGGGGGCCGACGACTCGGGCGAAGGAGGCGGAGGAGGGCTCTGCGAAACAGGGGTTCGACCACTTTTTTATTTTTGCGACTTTTAAGTATAGTCGGCAAATCGCTTGCCGATTTCACTTAAAAATCGCAAAAATAAAAAAGAGGCAGGACCCCTATTTTGAACAAAACAAGAGAGCTAGCCGCGGAGCTCGGAAAAGCCTCCTCTGCACGGCTCGCCGGGCTCTACCGGCCAGCCTCTACCTCCCTCTCTCTTCCTTCCTTGACCTCTCCCTCCTTCCCCGCTCGCTCTCTCTTTTCCTCTCTTTCATTCTCCTCCCCCTCCAGCGACAGGTTTCGCTTCCGTTGCTGGAACTATCCCGGTCCGCTGTTGGGGGGTTAGCCTATTTTAGTTTCATGCTTTCACTACCCTGGCGTCATGAAAACTTATAGAATTGTCAATCCGTATTACATGCCACATAACATGGCATAGAATATGGGTAAATACCACATCAAGTTGTCTAAATAATAATCATAGTATTCTTTGAATTGATCGAGTGTGAATTTCTTGGGATGGAGGAAACCTTAGGAGGAGCTTTTTGGCTTTTGGAACCACAGGACATGACAATGGAGTGTAGCATCACAACAACTTTTGTCATTCTGTAGCTTTTTTGAAACATGGACTAGTCAACAATTTGATCCTAATATTGGTTTGCTTGAACTTGTATCAAAGCTGTTGAATTGTAAGTTGCTATTTCTAAAAGACAGTGTTTTGTGCTTCTTCTGCGGTGTAGAATTTATACTGTATCAGTATTTCCATATGTGCTCAAATGATCAATAGCTTGAACTCAGATTTACCAACTTCTTTGGCAGAATAAGTCAAAATGTGTTCTTGGATCAAATCTCCAACTTTTATCATCTTTGTGTTAGGTTACCATTTAATCATGCAATCTTTTTTGTTTGAGTTTGAAGAGGATGACATTGCTTCATGTTGGTGTCATCTTCAAGGGTTAAATATATATGATCTGATAGAGCGAGAGTGTGTGTCTACACTTGGAGATGAAAAGAGTTCCGAAAAGGTTCTTATGGACTTAAAATATCTGTCATTATAATTTCACCACCCAAATAGAAAATGATTTATGAAAAATCACGTCAATAGAAATTCTTCAAATTGCTGTAAGGGTGATAAACTACATACTAAGGAGTCAAAGTGTTAGGATGATGAAATTTGTGCAGTTCATTTCTGGTGATATTTGGAATATATGATTGGTATTCATGTAGTGGTTGTGGAAGAAACTTATTACATCACTTTGTCGATTGAGGAAATGCTATATCATTGAGTAGTCATAAATAAGCTTTGAAAAAGACTTCTTCTTCAAACCTACGACAAACACGACCACCATGGTTTCAAATCCCAATGGGATATCCCACGAGACACCAGGACAAGGTATTGTGCCAAGCAAGGTTCGCCGTACCGGTACCGAATCCCGTACCGGTGCCGCACTAGTATAGGCGTACAGAGTGTCGGTACGGTACGGTATGCGGTACGCCAGGCGTACTGACATTGAGGTACCGATGCCGGTACTCATCGGTACGGGTACGGTATGCCCGGTACCGACCGGTACAGCATACCATGGTGCCAAGTGTCGGGACAGGATTGTCCTGCCATCATCCTAGCGTCCCATTTAGAGCATCTTGGGACATTTTCCATCCCAAGTGTTGGGACAGGGCGGGATAGAGGCACATCCGTTTGATAGAAAAACTGTGACGACCCTGTCCCATAGGATTTAAAACCTTGACTACTACCACAATGATTTTGGAGGAGAGGATCCACTCTTGTAAGTTAGATTGATCTTTTGGTCTGAGCTGCAATGATTTTTTGGGTCAGACTTTTTTTGGTTCCATGTCTGAAATAATTTCAGACTTTGCATATCAGAAAAAGAAACAAAAGAGAGGATCTATTTCATATTTTTCAACATTGAAAAGTTTCACCAGTTGCCTTTTCTTTCGGAGGACTCCCTAAACCTATGATTTCTGAAATGGAATCCTCAAAAGAAATAATTATAAAATTTGAAGACAAGAGAACATGGGTTTAACTACTCCTTGTGGTTGAATCTTTCTGTTTGAAAATTGAACTGTTTGCTCTGCACAGCCTTTTCAATCAGCCATCCAATTCCTTTCACTCTTTAATTAAATTTTTTTTAGGTCTCCACACATGGCATTGGCATGATATTAGCTGCCTTTATGATTGGATGGTGTCCTCACTAAGATTTTGATAAAAAAATATTAGCAAGGTCCAGCAATGTAATACTTGGTCTGAGTGGCTGCATATGCCTCAGCTTCTGTGGGTGTAGCCTGGTTACTGCATTGCATTTGTTCAATGTGGCTTCCATATTTGGCTGAGCTAGAGATACATAAAGGCCAAGCAAATATGATTGGCCACGTATGTGTTGTGATAGTGGATTGTTGCCTGATAAGTCACTTTTTGTAGAAGAAGATTGACTTTTCATGTTCTTTTGAAGATTAGTAACTTATTAGTTAGGTCCTTTAGATTTAGTTATAAGTCATACATCGTGGTATCTTTTGTTTTGATGAGTGATCATTGAATAATTTGTAAAAATTTGAGCCATGTTCTTTGCATTAGCATACTTGAAATTTATATGTAGTTTGCATAGGGATTTGTTGTTACTAGTTTTAACATTATATACTATTACTAAAATGAGTTCTCAAATGAGTATGAATATTATTATTTTATATCTATAGTCAAAGGATACTATACTGTACCGAACCGAGCGGTACGAGGCGTACTATACTGTAGCGGTTCGGTACTAGTATGTGGTACGGAGGGCATACCGATACTTTACACCGAACCGGCCCCCATACTGGGCGTTCTGACACAATAACAAGGTGGCACTGGTAGACGGCCTGGTACTAAGATGGCGTACCTTGTCTATATTTCTACTTTTCGTACCTATTTTATGAATGTTGCTATTTTTTATATTTTTTTAACATACTAACCTGCTATGCACCTACATCCCATATGCACTATGCATACCTTGAATACATGCATTCTTTGATTGCTTCTTACAAACTTTGCGAGGCCTATTATGTCATCTAAACTAGTGGCCTGTTTAAGCTTATTAGTCCACCATGATCCTTTTATCTTCTCCACCCATCTCAATGATCCCTTTTCCTTGAAAACTAATCTTGTAACACCTAGAGTCACTAAACTAATCCCTACTTGTTAATTACAACAAGCATCTCTTTCTCCTAATTTGCAACAAGTAATTTTTTTTTGGGCTAGACTGCATGCTAAACTTTAAAACTTGGGTAAAAGAGTTAAAGGTTCAAAATAATGATGGACCCACCAACATAGGGATCCATTTTATTGATCTTGAATTCTTGATCTCTATGAGTTGTAATTCTTAGAAACTACATATCATATGTTTTGCTCTGTCTAGCCTATTCATTGAATGGATGTATAAATACACAACTTTCTCGACACAAAATGGTATTTTGCAATGATCTAGTCGTTCCAAACGTATCAGTTTCTGATCAATACATCATTTAATATGTGCAGTTCATGATTAACAATGTACATTTTCAGTTTAAATGCCTTGTCAGGTATTCACCATAATTACTTCTATCCATTTTTGCACTGATTTGATATATAGGTTAGAGATCTTTAAAAAATATGAATTTTTATTTCTAGGCATTTTCACAGTAGATCAAAATCAACGGTGTAGATCTTTGATTTGGATGACCCAATTTTGGAATCATTAGATCTTTTGCCAAAGATCTAGCTCTTACAGTGCAGTCCAGCTTTTCTTTTATTTCCTTCTGCTAATGCCTTTTCTCCTTTAATTTTCGTTAGTGGTTTATTCTTCCCCTCGAGCAGATCATCTTGATTGCTTTCAACATAGAGAACAATTGGCATTGTTGTATAAATAAGAGGATGATCTTTCTGAAGAAGTGACAATAGATTTGGAAGGGGATGTGGGATGCAGCTGAATTATGTAGATTGGGGTTAACTGAGCATCACACAAGTTAAATCTGTTTAATAGTTGAATTAGCAAATCAAGCAATTGTTGGGTTTGTTTGATCAAAATTTCATACAAGTTTAGGTTTACTTGGATTGGGCTCGGATTGGAACCAGGTCAGATACAATCTATTGATAAACCTCCTCAGAACCTGTCTCACTGCTGGTAAATTAGAGGAAAAAACTGAATGTTTAATCTTTAAAGGCTAGTGTTGCTTTAAGCCCCTGTTAGTTATAGATAAAGGACTCTGATGACCTTTTTCTTTTGCCAATGTCAAGAATGTCTCGAAATATGTTTAATTTGCTAATACTGGCTGATCCTTATATTATATTATTTGTTATTTATATGCTGTCTGATCCTTCTATTGTATTGTTTGCTATTTATTTGCTAGATTTTGTCTTTTCATTTGAGCCATGACCTCTTGCAAGAGTTTTCTTGGCATATGTCTTCCTGCATGATATTTTATTTCCAACTCTCTCCTGCAAGTATCATGACTGTGATGTCAGAAACCTATTTGTATTATTTGTTATTTATATGCTAGATTTTTTCTTTTTTTTTTTCCGGAGCTATGGCCTCTTGCAAGAGTTTTCTTGGCATATTTCATGTAAGCATAGGGGAAGTTTTTCCCGCATGATTTTATTATCCAAGTCTCTCCGACAAGAATCACGTCAGAAACCTATTTTGAGCCACTGGCCTGCTATCATAGTAAAAGATAAAATGCCACATTCTCTATCACAAAATAGGTTATACAAAACAACATTAGATTTTAAACTATAATGATGAATCAAACTATCGGAAAAAAGTGTATAAGACATTATATGTATATATTATATGGTTGACATTCTAATAGCCTCTTTTCTTTTTCCTCTCTCCTACCCTAGGGTTTGGGTGACTTTGGGAGAGAAGTTGGCAGATATTGTGAGGGATGTTGCCAGAGCAGTATTCCTAGCTTTGTTCTTTAGGCGAGGGAGCTTACCCACTTGCTTTGTTGTTGTTAAGAAATGGAGAATGTCTTGAACCTTTCTCATATCATATCGAAAAATATTTTCGAAGCTGAAGATCTTAAGCGAGATTGCAATATCATTATATTTTAAGATGAGCATACAAGATGTATCTCAAAGATAGCCAGTACCTAATCTTTGCTCAATGTAGGTTTTATGGTCGGCAAAACCGTTCCGAACTAGCAGTTCAGGGTGTACCGAGCTGTATCGGGAGTGGACTGGGACGGTTCCGACAATAGAAACAAAACCTATTGACGGAAGGGGAGGACAAGAAAAGAGAGGAAAAGAGAAAGTGAGCGGGGGAGGGAGGGAGAGGAAGAGAAAGGAAAAGAGAGGGAGGTAGAGGTCGGCCGACGGAGGCCGGCAAGCCACGTGGAGGAGGCGGAGGAGGGCTCCGCGGCCGAGTCCTCTGTTTTGTTCAAAATAGGGGTCTGGCCTCTTTTTTTATTTTGCAACTTTTAAGTGAAGTTGGCAAATCGCTTGTCTGAGGGCTCCTTTTTAATTTGGCGATATTTAAGTGAAGTCGGCAAGCGATTTTCTGACTTTACTTAAAAATTGCAAAATAAAAAAAAGGGGCCAAACCCCAGTTTCGAACGAAACAGGGGATCCGGTCGCGGAGCCCTCCTCCGCACGGATCGCTGGCCCTCCTCTCTCCCTACCCCTCTCCCCCTTCTCTCTCTCTTTTCTTCTCTCCTGTTCACCCTCTCCCCCGCCTCCTCTACTATGTCAGTACGAAGCCGGCACGAAACGGTAAGGGGGCGTACGAACCCATGCCGCCAAACAACCAGTCTGGGCCCCCAATTCCAGCGCGACAGACCTTGATAGGTTCTTTTGATCATAATTAGTTATTTGTACGATTTGTTATTAAGTACTATGCATGGTATTTGGGATTGAATTATTCTTTTGTTAAAATCCTAGGACCTTTTGTATCTCTTTTGGGTTGTAAGGCATATGCCCTTCTATGCAACCAACTCTACTTGTGATCATTATAACCACATGTTGTATGCTCCCACCATTCCACCAAAAAAGGAAAATGAGGAAAAATTAGGATGTGGGGTGGACCACTAAAGTAATACATGTTACTTCAAACAAGATGCAGTATAGAAGCTTAGCAACTATATGGTCGCGAATATTGTAGAACAACTGAATTACTAAATGCAGTGTCGAGACCAAAGAAATAGACTGATATACCGCACAAATGTGAAATATCTTTTTTCTTTCTTACTTAAGTATACTTTTTGCTCCACTGCATCATCATGAGAAAGGACTAGAAACTCAACATACCCTAATAACTTATTGCAAACTCCAAATTTGCAGGACTGCAGCAAAAGCATCCAGAGTATTTGTTATACTAGAAGATATCATGGAACACACCTTGCATTGTTTGCGTAATATTCAAAAGAGTCTGGTTTTTTGGCAGTCCCGGGCGGAGGTGATGTTTATTCTCTATCAAGGTACGCCATACCGTACTGAACCGGACGGTATAAAGCATACCGTACCGTACCAATTCGGTACCGGTATACAATATAGAGGGTTTACCGACATAGTGACAAGGTGGCACTGGTACAGGGCTCAGTGTCGAGATGGCGTACCTTGTTCTCTCTACTTTCTCGGTCAATACCACTAATGTATTTAATATTGCAAACCAACTTGTTCTATTTCGTGTTGTCTCTGTTGGAATTGTTTTGATGTCTTCTGTTTTTCAGGGAACGAATACTCAGAAAATATACTTCATGATCTTTGAAAGAGGACCACGAGCATTTATTGATGGAACATATCAACTGATAACTAGACTTGGCACTGATGGGTCTCCAATCCAGCATCTATGTTGTTCTGCATCAGATATGATATCTGAGAAGATTGCTATCTTAATGAGCCTGCAACATTGCCTGGCCACCTTTCTTGGACAGGTTTGCATGATTCCATTATATTTGTCAATTTATTACCTTTATGATGGTAGAATTACTTTTAGTTGTTTCAACTTCAATATACTCTCAGTTGCATTAATGCCAACACTTGGCCTTTCTGACTTTGTTCTCATGGGTAGTTTCTTTCAAACTCATTCTAAATATTCATTGCTTCTTGAGTGTCACTCTTTATTTTACTTTTGGTTTCTTTATGGCATTTGTCTAGTTCATGAGTTTTGACTCCAGAGCTTCTTCACTTCTTGATATATGCCATTGTTAGGTTCATAAAATTGCTTTTATTGGCTGTTCTTGTAGGTATATTTGGAGGTAAATAGATATGGAGAAATGTTGACAGAGGATTCTGACGAGTCACTGCCTTCATTACTGGTTACCATCAATACCCTTTTTTCAAAACTGGAAGCTTCAATTAGCCATCCACGTGAAATTTACAAGGTTGTATGCCTTACTTTTTTATGTAAAGATGTCCCTTTTTCTTTTTTAACTAACCCTGTGATTATATAGAAGAAGAAAAAAGGGCATCCTGCTTCTAGCTTTCTGCTCTAATTTGTAGTCACCTCATCTTGTTTGCCAGAGTGATAATTCATTCTCCACAGAGAGGGGCAACTCATGCGCACTTCTCTTTGAGAAAATACCTGAAATAGACCCGGAGCGATCACAGTGGACTGATACTGAAATAAGGGATGCTACCAACTTGATATATCAAAATCTTCAAAGATTGGATTCATATTTATCTTTCATCGTGAGTGGACATCTCTTTTGCACTTTTACCTAGTTGCCTTCTTTAGTAAGATTTGGTGAGTTGGTAAGTAGGTTAATGTTGATACTATAATTAATGCAAATCTCTTTTTCTCCTTTTTACTGCGCTTCTTTTCCTGCAAGGTTGGAGGACCACCTATAATAAGTGGGTAACACTCTATTAATATTTATGCATACCACAGTGTCTTATAATATATCATGTACTAGGATGTAAAAAAAAAGAGGTTTGGTAAATCAACTAATTCTTCCAAAAGAAAAGTTTTTTTTTATGCTAGGTTATGAATTAGCATATTTGGATTATTTAGATAACATATTGAATCAACTAAAGGAACACCATATTCGACTGATGATGTGTTTGGAATGAGATTTTACCCCATGAGAGTTTTTGTTTACTTTTATTGTCAAATCTACAACTTTTGGTTAATGCAATCTGGTTTCTTTCTCTGAAAAATAATACTGAGATAGAAAAAGTGGAACAGAATATCTAGAGGCTTGTTCTCAGTAAAGAAGGTAGTGTCCTTATAGAGGCTAGCCTCATGGCTATGTGCACTCCCACTTTAGAATATGGCATTCATCTTTTGTTTCTCTTCTCAAACTCTTGTCTAAATTCATGAGGAAAGCGTCTCCGACAAAGAGAGCTGGTTTATCATGCAGATAATATAGAAACATATATAATTACCATACTGCTTCTGGGCAAAGATTGCACTGAGATGAGTCTTGGAACTGCAGTAATGTAGGCTTTTGTAAATGTTTGTGCTTTATCTGTAACATCCAGTCATATTGTTTGTGCAATGAGCCTTCTGCTACGTCAATATTTATTGTATCCTTGCTTTTCTCTGCCAGATTTTAGCTCAATAAGATGTTACTATCTTTTGTTTTGTTATCCTGGTTTCTGATATTGGTTGTTAAATAATAAAGAGTTGGACATGAATAAAATGTAAATTAACAATGACTTCCAATGTCATAATGCATTCAATATGATTGCTTGGGCATTTTATATTATTCTGGATTTTTGTGAAGCTGTCTTTTAAACTCTGATAAAAGTTTCCTTAGATGAAAAATAGTGTTCATTTTTCCTTTTAGCTTTCCAACTGTCAAAAACCAAGGAGAATGATCTTATACTGGTTGCACCATACCTGGGGAATGGTTGGCCTCTCAGTATGTTTGTTGTGGCTTGTGCGCCATAGTAGTTTGATGGGAAGTCCTGACATGGACAACTGGCTTTTGTAAATGTTTGTGCTTTATCTGTAACATCCAGTCATATTGTTTGTGCAATGAGCCTTCTGCTATGTCACTATTTATTGTATATTTGTATCCTTGCTTTTTCTCTGCCAGATTTTAGCTCAATAAGATGCTACTATCTTTTGTTTTGTTATCCTGGTTTCTGATATTGGTTGTTAAATAATATAGAGTTGGACATGAATAAAATGTAAATTTACAATGATTTCCAATGTCATGATGCATTCAATATGATTGCTTGAGTATTTTATATTATTTTGGATTTATGTGAAGCTGTCTTTTAAACTCTGATAAAATTTTCCTTAGATGAAAAATAATGTTCATTTTTCCTTTTAGTTTTCCGGCTGTCAAAAACCAAGGAGAATGACCTTATACTGGTTGCGCTATACCTGGGGAATGGTTGGCCTTTCAGTATGTTCGTTGTGGCTTGTGCGCCATAGTAGTTTGATGGGAAGTCCTGACATGGACAACTGGATCCGTGAAGCAAAAGAATCGACCGCTGGATTTTGGAAAGATCATGTGGAACAACCAGTAAGATTTCCATATTTATGTTAGTGTTTATCAATACAGGTGTATGTTTCTTTTAAGCAACATTTAGTGTTTGGTGCTGGCAATATCTAATGTAACGTCCTGGCTTGCACTAGACAAGTTTGTTCATGCCTAAAATTTGATTTGTCACAAGATTAAATTTTTTATTTTCTTGATAAATGGCAAAATAAATATTTTGATTAGGTATATATCTTACTAAAAGTTTTGGGGTTAATGAATGTGTGAGTGACTGAAGCGGGAACTTTTCTACTTCATGAGATTATGTACATATATTTATCTGAATTTCTGAACCATGAATTTTGTTTTGGCGTGTCTTGTATGCTTGATATGTTTGTAAGTTTGGCATGGGTCTGTAGGATATACATAATGTTTGCACAAGTTTATGTATATAGGATTTCTGATGCAATATTCATGTATACAAATTTTCTTGAGTGAAAATCTATAGTGAAGTTCTTTGTGATCTCAATATCAACTACAATCTCACTTCATACCATGAAGAGTTCAGGTGAGCATGGGCTTTGGACATACCGTGCTATCCAAATAATGGAAAGAAGTCACTTTACCATTTAAGGAACAGGATGGGTTCTTATTGGAAATCTTTGTTTTCTTCTACTTTTACAGTATAGATTATCTTGAAGTCATCATGGACTTCCTTAGACAGTCAGACATCATTTAACTGTTGGTTTTAAAGATCAAAAATTCATAATGTCTTGCTTTGGGTGTTATTATCATTTTCCATCACATTGATCAAGAATGTAACTCATTATTTTTCCATTTTGTTGAAGAAGCCTTTTGACTGTATTACATTTGATATTAGTACTACGCTTTTCCACTGAAGTTCCTTGATATTGCACATGAAGAATGGTTTTTATGCATAATTGATCGTGAAATCTTGACCATGCTCTAACTTGAATCTGCAGCTCATTTCCATTAGAGACGAGCTTTTTGAGACATTCAGGAGGAGACACAAAGGTGTGATGGAAGTTGAGGAGGTGAAGTTGACTGAAGATTCTCTGCACAGGTTAGTCTCAGTACTACTCCCATCTTTCAACCCATTCCATGGATCTAATTGGAACCATGATGCTAGAAATTATTTCCACTTCCCCAGATGCACTTCATCAATGAGTTCATGCTGTGTGAAAGTGCATTGTGGACTTTATGGGACTGTACATAGATGAAAGCATATTAATGATATACTGGTGCACTTCATGTAAGATTGGAAAATTATGACAAGAACAAATAGTCATAGTAGTTTCTTGTTATTCTTGGTGGCTTTTCAAATATGCACTTGTGTTTTTAAAAAAAGTAGTAATAAAAAACTAAATTTACTTATTGAGGAGAAAATGTGAAGAAAAAACCCTATTCATATTATCTTCATCAAAAGAATCTTAAATTCATATTTGATTTTCCTAGAGTACGTACATGTTAAGATTTAGCCTGCAAATTGTTAGACTTTTATTATATCGTTTTCTTAATGTCAGAGGTATATTTACCAGTGGTTTTTCACACCCTTGTACACTGTTTTTACATTTTTATTTCACATTAGTGTACTTACAATAGAAATTTTAAACTAACTCTAGTAATTCAGCTGACTATCAATAAATCTACTTTATTTATCCAAGGTATCCATAGAAATTATTGAGGAAATAAAGGATCTGTATGATTATTTATGTAAGAATCAGTAAGTTTATGTGTAAATACAATGTAAATTATTTTATTCACAATCAATAAGCGTGAATGTAAAGTTATAACTGAAAAAGGATATAAGAAAGAAATGCTAATCAAACATTGAAGACATGGACTTCATGCTTAAAATCTACATTTGAGTTAAAGAATGTGAAAACAAAAGAAAATTTTTGTATCGTTGTTGGAATGCTTTTAGTCCACCACTAAAATATGAACATTAAGTTATCTGAAGATACAAATTGTGTATGAGAGGTGAATTAACCAAAAATATGAACTAATTAAATAGGAAAAATAAACTAAAGAAATAAAAAGATACACATAATATTCCGCGGTCAAATGTTACCCTCTGACAAATAAAAGAATACATATAAATGAAAAGCAATAATTAAATCTTATTAGTTAAATTATATTGAGAAAAGGCATAAAACTGGATGGTTGGTTCCTATATAAATTTTAAGCAAATAAATAAATGTAAAAATAATTCAATAATTCACTGGGTAAATGTTCATATGTTTCCACATAGCCTTTTTCCTTGTTTAAATCTTAATAGTATTGGAGAATTTCTTTATTCATGAAATGTATAAGATGGTGTGTTTGAATAGTGGAGCTTTATATATCTATGCCTGTGCACTGGCATGTGTTAAGGGCACATGTACAGTTGAAAACCTGTATCCATTACATTAGTGGGCTGCATATGGATTATCAGCCAATTATCCAGTTGGCTTCAGATTCAGTTGCATTAAGACCTACTAGGTACCTATCTGATGCGTGATCAAATAATATTTTTTATATTCAACAATGGAGGATGGTCAGCAAGGTATGCTGAACCGACCGGAACCGGTCGGTTCAGCCTGTACCGTACCGGTGCCGACGGGCACCGGTACGGTACAACATATAAAAACGGTTCCGACCCAAATTGGGTTGGAATCGATTGGTTCCGTTCTTGGACCGGTGCGAATCGGGCCGATTCGAGCCGGTATCGGTGCGAACCGGCCCGGTTCCCACCGGTCCAAGCACGGTATCGGTGCGAACCGGGCCGGTTCGCACCGGTACAAGCCAGTCTTTCCCCGCGCGCGGGGAAGAGCGCCCACGCGGCTGGAGCCCGCGTGGGCCTCTTAATGCCACTCTGTGGCATTTAACGCGTCCGCGGCGATTTTTTTTTTTAAAAAAAACGTGCACGGACGCGCGAGCGGAGAACGCGCACCCGTGCGCGTTTACCCGCGCAGGAATCGCGCCCGCACACGATTCCCCAGCAGGGAATCACGCCTGAGCGCGGTTCCCCGTGCGGGGCACCGTGCCCACGTGGGCTGCCAGCCCGCGTGGGGGCATTAAATGCCTTAGCTGTGGCATTTGACGCGTTGGAAAACGCGTGCGGACGCGCGAGCGGAGAACGCGTGCTCGTGCGCGATTTACCGCGCAGGAACCACGCCCGCATGTGATTTCCCAACAGGGAATCGCGCTCGGGCGCGATTCCCCGCACGGGGCACCGTGCCCACGCGGGGCATTAAATGCCACAGAGTGGCATTAAATGCCACTCTGTGGCATTTGACGCGTCCGCGCGCATCCGCGGACGCACGCAGACACATTTTTTTTTTTGAAGTCCGCGCGCTCGTGGCCGCGCGCGCGGCTCTGGTTCGGTACCGGTTTCAAGCCGGTTTCAAGCCGTTACCGAACCGGAACCGTACCGGTGCCGGTGCTCGCCGGTACGCCGGTACAGTCGGTCCGGCGAACCTTGATGGTCAGGCTGTTGGGATCCTCTTCCCACTTGCCAACAAAGGCACAAAACTCTAAATGAAAGCTTGGATGAAATTACATTTAGCTAGCTAAGTGGTTTGGTTTTATTATTTAGATAGGTACGACATGAAATTAGACTAACTTCATATGCTTTGAATTCAAATCGATTATTAAATCATGATGATATGAGATTAAGATCCTATGCATGCCCTAAGTTGATAGTTAAAAGGATCTGAACTTGGCTTTTCTTATGTATCCAATCCTATCTGATCTGATCATAGCCCTCTGTGTGTGTGCACACTTATATGTGTGTGTACATGGGTCCGTGTGAGTTCATGAGTATGCTTATATTGTGGTTGTGTGCACAAGCATATTCTCCGGATTACTGTGTATATCCCGGTGGCGTTTACTTTTGCAACTATGAAGTTAATTCAGCCCCTCTAGGTGTTAAGAGGGACCTTTGAAGGTTTTTTTTTATACTATTTTTAATGAAAAGTTTCACAGTATGGAGCAGTACGAACTGTCGTGCAGGCATGATGCATCATGTAGGAGACGAATCCGACAAAAACAGATTTGGTGGGAGATGCATATGGAATGGGAGATAGGAAAACAAAAATTTCATGCCACTGACTTCCACTGGCAGAATTTGATTCATAGTCACTAGTATGGTATTCAGGAATAATTTGGCAAGATTAAATGATTTGGGTTGGAAAGATTCAAAAAATTGGGAAATGCTTAAAAAAATCTAAATTAATATAGAGTAAATAATTTCAACAATCTAATTATATATATATATATATATATGATAATACAATATTATATGTGAAAATAGAAAAAATACTAATTGAACTCAGATGCTAGAATTCAAATTAACCAAAATTTGTATCTTTAAACTTATAATGCAATTTCTTGAGAAAAAGGTGATCAAGGAGAAGAGACAAACTAGGATGTTGGGACCTAGGAAGATACAATATAAAATTTGAAAACTCTTAATATTCTTATTATAATTTTTAAATGCAATTATATTTTTTTAGAAGTTCAAGAGTCCATCTTTTAATTCTGTCAAAGAAAAAGAGTCCTGTGTGGTCATCTTTTCAGTGCATTCCCACCTTGAGCACATGGGGAAAAGAAACTGAGCAGCCCCCTAAAATCCAAAGACGTGATTGTTATGCGATTTATATGTGAAGGTTGCGAATTATAGCATAAATTCATAAGCAGTTCGCGAACCACCAAATAAATTGCAAAATGTTTCAGCCTATCTCTGAAATACAAATTATTCATGTGCTTTTTAAAAACTCACTGAATATTGGAACTGTGATTTGACTCATTCCTGAACTGTTATAAATAGCAAGATGAGGGAGAAAGCTAGAGTCCTATTAGAAAGTGATGAACTGGAATGGAAAAAGAGACTGCTTTCTATGTCCTCACATGTGTGTTTGTATGTGTGCATGCGTGTGTCTGTGGGGGGTACATGCTTGTTCTTAAACCTGCATGTAGTGAATGACAAATTTAGGGAGGCAAAATCCTTTTAAAATTCACAGCTATTATTTTTAAAGTAGACTAGAATCAGCAGCTGTGCCAATTTGTGCTAAATTTAAAGATACACTACTTCAATTGGTTTAGGTATCACTGAAAAATGTTGTTAATGCTGATACTCATTTTTTTTTGGTCCCCTAACTTTTCTTTCCTGAGGCCTATACAATTGCATTGAATTATCTTTAACTCAAAAATATATACCAACATAAATCAGTTTGTCGAAAAATTTTTGTAGATGTTCTGGTCATATTATATGAGATCATAAAAGTGGTTAGAAACATACCGTTGATAATGATTTAGACCGACAGTTTGGTAAAAAGTCTTCGGAGGTGCATCAGACAGACAAGCTGATGTTCCTCATAATTTTCTATATGTTTTTTGCACGTTGTCTTGAAAGAACAATATTAAATGGAATAAATGGAATTGCTGAAAAGAAAAATGCATCAATAATTGCAAGCCCTGCATTCCCTTAGCTGATCCTTGATCAAAAACCATAGGATAAAGCAACGGTTCAATTTAATGTGCATATTCGAATACCATGAAAACTTTGGTCAAAAATGAAATCTTGGATCATTTGTAAATGACTAATGCATTTCGGAAATGAAGCTAATGGTTATAGGCAATTACAATGTTTTGCACAGTTTGTTGCTCTATGGCTTACTAGCTGCCTTTGGAGTATGGGCGATATTTAGGGTCACCGTAGCTGGATAGCTTTTGACTCTCTTTATTATTGGAGCTACAAAATGCGATTTTTTCTACATGCTTTAATTGTGCATCTAATTTCTTTGCAAATTTGTGATTTGTAATTTGTTCTCACCTAAATTATTCGTGCCTTGATAGGATGTTGTTGGTATTCTGTGAGCAAACAAAAGGTCAAAAGCTACCAGAGAACATATCAGATCAGGAAATGCTGGAAATAGTCATGGCCAGGTACTAAATTTTCTTTTCAGGTTTTATCAAATAGCTATCATGTGTATTGTGTAATTTATCATGTAAATGGACGTTATGTCGCGAAAACAATTATCTTTTTTAGCATTCCTTTCATGAACAATATGGTATCTTAGGAAACAATTTTTTTTTCCTGATCTGCCATCTACATTTCACTTTATTGTCCCTTCTAAGATCTTGTAATCAAGGATATTTCATTAGGTTATTTGATATGCTATATTGTTGCACTTACGTATGATTATTTTGTTTTCTATTGCTACCATATTATGTAATAGTGTTGAATAGTTTTCTTTCTTGACTATCTTATCAGTATAATATTTTATTTGTCTACTGACATAGCTGTCTGAGTCGCTTCTTCACACTAAAGGCAACAAGTTTTCAGTTTGAATGGTATCTGTATATTATTCTTGATGCAATCTGCTGAGCATAGACGAAGGTGTCTCCATTTTAGTCAATTTTCCTTTTTGTCCAATAACATTGTTTGATAAGCATCACATAAAGTTTTTACAATCTGTTTGAATTAAGGCATAAACCTCATGGCAGTAACTGTCATAATCAGCATGCTGAGCTCGATAAAGTCAACTAAAAGGTCAAAAGTTGTAGATGTAAAAATTCTGTAAATGTTTCAAGCATGGTCTGCTGAACCGATCGAAACCGACCGGTTCAGCCCGTACCATACCGTTGTTGGCCAGCACCGGTACGGTACAGCCATAGAATTCGGTTCCTACCTCTTTGGGGTCGGAACTGAACGGCTCCTTGTCAGTACCGATGCGAACTGATACAAGCCCGGTATCGGCACTGGGGAAGAAGAAGAGGACGAAGGGGAAGAAGAAGAAGCCTACCTCCTCCCTCGGGCTGACGAGGATCACCCGTTCTCTGGTGCGGTTCCGGCCCCTTCTTTGCTCGTTGGAGAAGGGGGGAAAGAGAGGAGAAGAGAAGAGGAGAGAGGGGAAGAAAGGAGAGGAGGAGACAGTTTGGGAAGGAGAGGAGGAGAAGGGAAAAAAAAGGAGAGAGGCCCGCGCGCGGGCAGAGGAGGAGACAGTTTGGGAAGGAGAGGAGAAGGAAAAAAAAAGGAGAGAGGCCCGCGCGCGAGGGCGCGGGCGCGAGTGGGAAAACGCATCCCCGACTCGTGCCTGCGCGTCCATGCATAAGGAATCGCGCGCGCGCGGAACTGCGCGGGGCAGCAAGGCCACGCGTTTTTTTTTTTAAGCGAAACCGGTTCCAATCGGTACCGAACCGGTACCGAGCCGGTACCGGTCTTCACCGGTACATCGGTTCGGTCGGTTCCGCGTACCTTGGTTTCAAGTAAATCACACTTCAAGCTTGATTTGATTATTTGTTTCCATGCGGATACTGAATTTCCAGTAAACAAAGCACATTTCCAACTAAGTTTCTTATTAACCCCATTTGGAAACCTCTAAGCCAAGTCGGAGGAACTGGTACCGGACACCATATCGGTTATCCAGCGGCACAAGTCGGTACGGGCCGTGCCGGGCCTGTACCGATGAGGGCACGGTACCGTGGGAGGAAGGAAGAGAGAGAGAGAAGGGGGAGAGGGAGAGAGGCTAGCAGAGGGCTGCTGCGGGCCGGTGGAGGCCGCGACCGGTTGTTCTGTGTCGAACAAAACAAGGATCCGGCCGCGGCTTAAAAAAATTCAAGATTTTTAAGTGAATTCGAGATGAAGTGGTATCCAACTCAAAATTTTTCTTCCCCTCCCCATAAGGGTACATAATATAGTTTTGTGATAGGATTATGGAAATGAGATACTTAATCTACTCAAGGGGATGAAGCAAAGAGTCTCCCTTTTTATACCTTATTTGCATGGATACAAGTTTTTATAAATATATACATGGAATCTTTTTCATATCAAAAATCCTAATTAAGGAATGGAAGATTTTACTACACCTATAAAAGTTAATTAACATGTATTCCTATTCCTAATAAAGGCAATGATTGCTACTGCTTAAACAAAGGAGTGCGATGGGTTTTTTTTTTGACAGAGAGATTATTATTGTCGGATATCTTAATTATGGAAGTTAGTAGCTAATCTTTTTCAATTCAAAATTCTTGACTAAGGAAGGGAAGAAGAAAAAAAAAGATTGATGTCTGGCAGCACAAAATAAAAGGAACTAATATGGAAACTCGGAGGGGCCTAAATAGGAGGAAGATAGAACACTATGAGATCTTAATAGAAAAAATAGACCCATAGACTTTGTAAAAGAGTTAAAACTTAAAAGGTTCTAAAATTTCTTTTTGGAAAGATTCTCGCCTGGCAGGAGTGAAAGGAAGATTGAACTCATGGAGCCTGAATGGAAGGAAGATGGAAAGGAGAGTCCAAATGGAAGGAAGATGGAAAGGAGAGTCCAAATGGAAGGAAGATGGTAGGTTGCAAGATGGTTTTCTTAAGAATGAAATCAGAAGTGTGAGTGTGTGTGTGTGTATGTATCATGTATATCATATTCTCTTGAATCAGTTTTAGGTAACATTCACCGAAAAATGCCAATTCTGTTGTTTTGGGTCTGATATATATGATGTAAATCAGTCCCTTTTCAGAACATTTTTTTTTTGTTCTGATGTAAGTCAATAACTTCAGATTCAAATTCTAATGATATCAATTATAAAAGGGGTTGATATTAAAATTCCTGCAGCTACTAAGATCTTTGGAAATTTTGAAAATAATCAACTCGGAAGAGTCCAATCAATTTCAAAATTTGAAACAAAAAGAGAGTAGGATTTTTCTGTGATTGTCCAATTAGTTTCCAACCATGAAACAAAATCAGAACAGAGGGGTTCTTAACAGGAATTTTCTATGTGATATTTGAAATTCTAAAATCAAATTTTATTATCGTTTAAGAACCTCTTTTGGTTTCTCATGTTTCAAAATTTTAAATGGTAAAACAATCAGCTAAGAAGAGTCCAATAAGTTTCCTACTTGAAACAAAAACATAACTGAAGGGTTGGTAACGGATTTTTCTAGGAGTTCTTAATAGGATTTTTTTCATGCTTGATGATTTGTGACCCCACAAGAATGTAGATCATACTTAGAATTAGTAGATGATTTTTCATCACTTCATTTAAGGCAATTAACATAGTGGTTGCTTGAGAGACCAAAAAAATGCAGATTCTTGACATCACATCTTTCAGCAAACAATCAAACTAAATATGTTTCTTTCTAACTGGACACTCTCAATAATTGACAGCTTTCAACTGCTAAATGGAATTTATTATTCAGTTTGACTTGTGCTCATTTTATCATTTAACACCTAATTGTCAAGTACCTTCTTCTTTGAGTTGTTGATAATGTACCATAATTATTTGCATTCAAATTCATTGTGAATTCATTTAGTGCAGATATGAGAAAGAGCTGATGCATCCACTCCACAATCTTCTTAGCGGAGAGCTAGCTCGTGCTATGCTTATTCAGGTTTTTCCTTTTTTTTTTCCTTTTAGTTTTGCCAATTTTAAATTATCTCTTATAGTTGGCTATCGTACTGTTGCTTATGGATTATGTGGATTTGCAGATTCAAAAGCTGAAACTGGATCTTGAGACGTGAGTTGAGTTATTCCAATTGTTTGAGAATGATGTGATTAGGAATGGTACAAATTTAAATCTGATTCTGCACTGGACTGAATGATATTGCTGTTTAATAGGGCAATGCTTGAGTTAGATCAGATTCTGAAGGCCAATGAAATCAATTTTGCAGTTCTTGCTGCTCTACCGGCATTTTCCCTTTCTCTCCTTCTGATAATGTTAGTGCGATCATGGGTTCAGCAAGTGAGTACATGATATTGCGTCTTTAAAATCTCGAAGTGCTTGCTGTCTCAATTGAATTCTGCTGAAGAATGTTCATGTTTCTGAATTTCTTTTGCACCTTTTGTTTCTTTATATTATTTAGTTGATGTTTTTGTTTTTGTTGAAATAGCATTTGGTAGGTGTTAGAAATGTTTATCATACACTTGGACTTGTTGAAAAGTACTTGCCTAAACAAGATATCTTTTATGCTTAAAATGCATTTATAATTTATTGCAACTCCAACATTGCTAATTTTCCCTTATCCTGCCAGTAGTATCGAACACATTTTTCTCCTTTGATGAGAAACCAATATCCTGGTTTGCTTTTTGTGGAAGCCCTTAATGGACACTTGATTGGGAAAGATGACAAAATCTGTGTGGCTACTAACAATCTAGAATCAACCTAAAACAAGTCTTCCTGGTAAGTCTGAGAAATTACTGCAGTGTGGTTGCTTTTTCTGGATCTTCTAAGGATTTGTAGCTAGAAAAGTGGCTGCAGTAATGTAAATTGTAAAAATTGGCAACTAAGATAAATAGTTGAGGTTACACTTTAAAGAATGCTATTGGATGACTTGAATGAGAGACTTACACTTTTAAGTTTTAACAACTCAGTATTGGTGGGAACTACATGCTTAAGCTAAGGGGCTGTTTTGTTTCTTGCAGCAGAAGTTGCGGTGTGAACAAAATTGCATGCAGTTGGAATTCGAGGAGGTAGAGTTGCATGTGACTGAAATTATTCTATGGAAGGAATTTTCTGAAAAAATTATCTATAAGAAGCTTTAGAAAATACAAAATTATACGACCATTATCCAATAGTCATTTTATCTCTTCTTCTTAGAATCCAAAATACATAGGAAAACACAAAAAATAAAACAAAAACAATAATGAGAAAAGATAATAGTCATGAGAAACGAACTTTTTTCTAGCGGCTCATCAGGTGACCTTCATTTAAAGTAGTCCTTAGAAATGGGAACATGCTTAACTTTTTTCTTATAAAAAAATAAAAACCAAGAAAGTAAAGAAAAAGAAGAGAATCTCCAAATCGGTACAAGCCCCATACTGCTCTATACCGAGGTGTACCGACTTATACTGAGGTGTACCAAGATGCATATCAGCCCGTACCGAGGCGTACCAATCTGTATCGAGGCGTACCGAAATAAAAATTGAGAAAAATAGCTCGAGAGCTATTTTGGTATAGTCTTGTACCATATTGTATCGTCCTGAACTGAACCAAACCAATAATGTATCGATATGGTACTCGGTACTGAGATTGCGGACCTTAGAAGAGATTGAAGGAAAATATGAGATCTCCCACTAGAAAGGGTGAGTGTTGCATAACAATAAGATTGCTCCATTGTGGTCTTGAGGTTATGGATTTGAAGTATAAAAATTGCCTCTCCGCACGCAGGGGTAAGGCTGCATACATTTGACCAAGGTTCGCCGTACCGGTACCGAACCCCGTACCGGTGCCGCACTAGTATAGGCGTACCGAGTGTCGGTACGGTACGGTATGCGGTACGCCAGGCGTACCGACATTGGTGTACCGATACCGGTACCCAGCGGTATGGGTACGGTACGCTCGGTACCGACCGGTACCAATCGGTACAGCGAACCTTGCATTTGACCCTCTCCAAACCTATCAATGGTGGGAGCCTCATGCACTAGGCTGCTTTTTTTATGAGATTGGCCACTAGAGCTCAAACTCATAATGTTTGAAAATGAAGTAGCTGCCTTTTTTTAATCGCAAGCCACCAAATTCTTCCTTGTAGAAGAAAGAAATTGACAAAATTTTACTTTTAGGCATGGTTTAGAAAAAGAACCTTTCCATCTTAGGGAATTGATGCAATGCCAAAAACTGTTTAGCAACAGTCGAACAAGTAGGTAATGTTGGGGTGAACCAAAAAAAGTTTGGGTATTGAGATTGAGCACTGGAGATAAGATCTAGGTGCCAGATTGAACTATTGAAGGAGAGAAAGGTGGTGTTCGCCAACGATGTAATTGCCAAAGTCTAGATCTTGTTCAGAGGGGGTGTGGGTGATGGAGAGGAAAGGGGTGAGGATCATCATGGTGAGATTGCATATAGGAGAAAGAGGTCACAAAGAGGAGATGGGAAAGGGGTAGGACCGTAAGGATGAGATCAAGGAGGTGAGTGGACGGAGAGGAGATGGAGGGATTGAGGCATCTAGGGAAGATCAAGATTTGGAGAGAGGGAATAGAGTGATGATTGGCATGGGCTGTTTGGCACAAACATTGAGAGAGTTTAGAGTGTTGGGAGAATAAGCTAACAACATGACCCTGGTTACCCCTTATTCTTGCCATAGTAGCTTAGTTCATAATTGATTTGGTTGTTGGTTGGCTTGTTGCAGCAGAGGAAGTTTCTTTTATAGGTTAAGCCCCTACATCTTGTTGAGCACAATAAGCCAAAGTACCAAACAATGTGTTTGCCTGAGTGGCTATTGTTGGATCTGTAGGTCTAGCAATGGCCAAATAGTTCTAAGTAGGGGATAGTATTAACAAGGGAAGTGGACTGAAATTGATTATCTATATTTAAAACAGCTTTGTGTTGGCACTTTAAGTTGAATTAGAATTATGGGGCCTACTTAACATATATCTTGATGAAGGGATAACAAAGTGATGTTGTAGAAGGAGGCTTAACAAGCTTGTTACAAGGAAGAGGTTGATGGTGGAGATTTCTATCTCTTGACTCAAAATGAACTTATTTTAAATGAATTGGATGTGACTTTAAAATAATTTAATTATGTCATCAGTTTCCTCATCTCATTCATCCTTTCACTTGAACCTAGAAATACCTCCTCTCTTGATGCAGGGGTAAGAGCAACTATCCACCGCCACTCACCCATCCATTTGCCTATATATTCTTAATTGAGTCCCTTTAGTAGTTGTTTGACCACCGACAGCTCCCTGATGGTCTGTCAGGCAATGTTGGTTCCAGCCTTTCAGATATTGTATCGGTACATTATCGGTTTGGTATGGTATAGTATGCATCCCACCAAGGTATGCCGAACCGGTACCGGTAGGCGTACCGATCGCCTACTGGACCGGTTCGCACTGGTACACTTTCGGACGCTCTATCCAAAGGCATATCGGTTTGATATGATCCAGTTCACACCGGTACGCCCTCTGTACCGCTCAGTTCTGGCCCTATAGGGCCAGAACCATTTTCCACCACTGTACCAAACCGGTTAGAGACCGGACCGGTCCAATACGGGCTGAACCGGCCAATATGGGCCCGTTCAGCATACCATGCATCCCACCCTCTAACGATTTTTCTTACTTTTTATCTCAGTATGCATCGGTATAGGGTTGGAACGCACCTCGGTACATCTCAGTACAAGGTAGTATAGGATTTGTACTGACCCAAACATGAGTTTTGTACTGGTTTCAACCTAGTATGATACGGTATACCTCATACTGAGTGGTTCAGGCGGTATGGTAGTCCATGCTGTCAGGAGTCTTCTAACTGCCTGAAGGCCTCAAAAGTTTCTCTTTTTTATGATTTTTGTTTTGTCCTCTCATACTTCCGCTTGGTCGCTTTCCTTCACCCTTTTTCTTCCTCTTTTCTTCTTCTTTTCCTTCTCTTTTGGAGGATTTTTCTTTTTTTCTGGTTCTTTTACATCTTGCTCCTCTCATTTGAAAATTCCTTTATTTTTCTTATCTTTTTCTTCTTCTTCTTTCCTGTTTCTTCTCGTTGTCATCTTCTTTTCCTTCGGGTCTCTTTTCCCCTTTTTCCTGCTTTTTCTCTTTTTTTTCCAACTTCTTTCTTGCAATCATTGTGACATTTTAATTCACTTATGGATTTTTTTCAGTGAAAACTTGAGAAATTTGAACTTGTTTAGGTTTAATTTTTAATAATTCAATTTTGTTATGATTTATCACTCTTATATTTGACTAGGTGGATTTATATGTTATGGGATATGTATTTGACTAATCTAAGCTCCTATTCTGCTTTAATGGGCTATTTGGTTATTTATGGGATAAACTGTGTTATTTTTGACCGTTTTTATTTGCCTTTTCAAGAATGGACCACCTAAATTGCTAGACAGTCTGCCTAGGTGGTTAGGTGGTCGGGGTTCCTTCCAACTCAGACTTTTTAGCTGTCTTGACAATCTTTTTTAGACATACGACTATCCTCATTGATTTGTGGAAGTCAATTTCAGCAACACAAAGTTAGGAGTTTGCTTACTCTAGAATAATTATGGCACCATTTGTTATCTCCTCGTTTTATTGGTTATGCACCTTCATCACATACAAAAACAAGAATATGTGGAGATGATTGCACCCAGCACCCAAGTGATGGTGTTGTTGTAGTTTTAGATTTGAGCATGTGCAAATGCTGAAGACATGAATGGATAAGATTTAACTTATTGAATGGATGTAATTGTTATAGATACACCATCTATTCCTAGTAGGCAATTTTAAAGAAAATCAGCAGTCTTGCTAATGTTCAGTGGCAGAGGGGGTCGTCTGAAAAAGTTGGAGCATGCTTATTGGTTTGGGCTTTTTCCAGAACAGGTGATGTGGAGATGGTCCGAAACTTTCGTTATTGGGTTAGCCATACAATTCACAGGTTTTTAGTGATTCACATGGCATCATCAAACGATACGAATCTTGGATAAGAATCTACAATACCCTAGAACGCCCTTGTTGATGATCCTTTACTCCGACAGCATCCAGGGTTCCTCGAACAATGTGATAGACTTCTGTCAAGCATAGGTGTTTATGACAATAGGAACAGTTCAGTTAATGGATGTTGAACCACCACTGGACTCCAGCATCAACTTCTTGAATTTCTTTCTCTTTCTCAAAATACATATAAAGACTTAGATTTTATCTGGGCTATCTGTCTTAATAATTGAAGATTGTTCATATTATGCATGTTTGCCTTAGTTGTGACAACTAATACAGTGCAAAGATGTGGAGTCATCTATGAATATGTCATACTATGAACATTGTTGTGCATATCCATTCTGTACTTCTCATTTTCACATTTCTCATCACAACTTGAGCTTACTGTTTTCATTATGGAATCTTGCGATGTCTAAAACTTGTTGGTGGAAACATTTTGAATCATCATCATGACATGTTTTTCCTTTTTTTTTCTGTTACATACATACGTAAATATCTTATTGTCTTGTGCATATGTTCAGAACATAATGTGTCTGCACATGTGTAGCTGCGAATATTTTTTAATGAATCCTGCACAAAATTTGTTTCCACATTTCCCTTATAAACTTGCTTTGCAGAAAATTGTATGCATTGTAGGCTCAACAAAAGACACACCATTGTTAATCTTTGTTGTGCAACATGTGACATAATTACTAAAAGTTGAGATAAATCAGGACAAAAGTGCAGAAGGCAGAGGAAGGATTGCTCGCAGACAAAGAAGGCTTTTAATGGTTGAAGTTGAGAAAAGGCTCATGCAGTTTCAAACTTGCATGGATCAAGGAATGGTAAAGTTTGAATTATAGTTACCTTATTTTGTTAATAGCTAATGTGTAAATAGTCGTTTTTGAGTGTGTTTTTTGGCATGTGTCTGATCTGAAAATATCATTGCAATGCATCCAATATAATACAGCTCCAGCATTCCTCACTATATATTTCTGTCTTTTTAGTATTATCAATATGATGCAGGCCTATTTTAGCCCCCCAAAAAAAGCAATATGATACAGGCCTAGAGTTATAAGCTTTAAAAAAAAAAAAAAAAAAAAAAAACTAATTCTGGAGGAATGCATGTGGTGAGGGCTAGTTGTCATTTTTTTCTGATTTTTAGATGCCATCTGAAACTTATATTGTTCAACATGTGATACAATCCTTTAATAATGACCAAAGCTTGAACATGAAAAGTCTCATAAAAGACTTGCTTATATTATCTTGACCAAGGTCCGCCGTACCGGATCCGGTAGGCGTACCAGTTGCCTACCGGACCGGTACGGGCCGGTTCGTACCGTGCTCTGGGCGGTACGAACCGGGAAGCTCTTCTCCGCCGGAACCGGGGAAGAAGAAGAGAACCAGAGAGAGCGCGGGGAAGAGAGGAAGGGAGCCCACCTTCGGCCGCCATCGGAGAGCCGCGGAGGGGCGTCGGAGGCCGGTGGGGGGCTGCGGAGCCCGGCGGGGGACGGGGGAACCCGCGGGGGCGCTGCGGAGGCCGAGGCTGCGGCCGCGTCCACTGTTTCGAAAGAAACAGGGGATGCAGCCGCGGTTTTAAATTTGGGGATTTTAAGTGAAGTCGGCAAATCGGTTGTCGACTTCACTTAAAATTTTCAAATTTAAAACCGCGGCCTCGGCCTCCGCAGCGCCCCTGCGGGTTCCTCCGTCCCCCGCCGGGCTCCGCCGCCCCCCACCGGCCTCCGACGCCCCTCCGCGGCTCTCCGATGGCGGCCGAAGGTGGGCTCCCTCCCTCTCTTCCCCTCGCTCTCTCTTTTTCTCCTCGTCTTCTTCGTCTCCGGCAAGGAACCGGCCTGTACCGGTTTCGACGGCTCCGGCGTACCGGTAGCTAGCCGGACCGATTTGTACCGGCCCGTACCGGCCGGTACGGGCCGGTTCGGCATACGTTGATCTTGACTGCAAAAGCGGCTTTGGTGCAAGATGGTTAGCAAGATATGCTTTTGCTACACTATGGAAGTGTTAATTACAGTTAGATACTTATGGAGTTCATTTATTGTTGGTCGGCAGAGTTGGACATGTATAATTCTTATGGTCATTTTAAAATATAAGAATATGTAGAAGAATGCACACCTTAATAGTACTATCTTTTAAGTATTCATTGCCACAGTCTTAGATATTAACATATGTAAGTTTACAAATATTTATTTCTATGTGACTTGGTATTTGGATTTTATTTCTCTTGTCGAATTAAACACTGAGTTGGGGCAAAATCTGGCCATTGTTTCTATGTCCATGCAAGTCTACTTGCAAGTAGAAATTCCATGTGATTTATATTTCCATGCAAAATATACGAAGCTTGGTTTAGTCTATGAGTGTAACTGAATTTATCATGACCATTATAACAATGTTCTCTAGGAAAAATTCTTGAATTATTCTTGGTTTTTTTTCCTTGGCTCCAATTATTCTCCATAAGTATCGCAAACCAGAACTAAATTAAGTGTTCACAAATTATAGCATTTTACAATTCATTTGCGACTAATTTTAAGAAATCTTTGTATCTTATGACCTAACGATACCATATGTTGTTGTTGTTGGTGGTGGTGTATTCCCTTTAATTTGTTATTCTTGCCTTTTCCATACTTATTTAAGGAAGTAGACATATGAATATTTTAAAAAGCCTATATATATAGATATACATAATTTTTGGTTATTGAGACTCTTTTTGAACGTTTGAAAAATTTTCCATTTTTTCCCTAAAGTCCTAATCTTTACCTCTAGCTGAACTTTAAAAACCAATTATTGAACTTCCAAGTTCTGACTATGATTGTGACACATGAAATGGCAAGTCTTAGAAACTTGTCCAAGTCATATTCCCCCATAAAGGATGTTTCTAACTTGTTGATTTAAAGCAATTTGTTTTAATTTAAGTTAATTTGATTTCAAAACTCACCAAATCAGTAATAATATGGTTTCTAATGGCACCATTTCGTTTGTAATTTTCACATGCTAGTTTTGTTAAATGGTATCTTTTTTTTTATGGCGTGAGCTAATAACTTTTATATCTAGATAATATGTATTACTTGCACACTTGTTCGCTGTCAGACTACCTTGTTATGTGATACATCTTAAACGAGAGTCATAACTATCTGGCCTTATCCCAACTATTTGACGTCAGTTTAAACCATGAGCATAACCATCGGGCCTTATCCCAACTATTTGACGTCAGTTTAAACCATGAGCATAACCATCGGGCCTTATCCCAACTATTTTTATCAGTTTTATAGATCCTCATTTGCCAAGAATTTCTATTTAGGGCCACCGATGATGTTATTTTAAACCTTTCATATCTTTTCTCACAACTTCCATCCATATAATCTTAGATCCTCCTCTTCTTTTATTGCATCTTCTAGCACAACTTAAGGTACAAATCCTTACTTGAACCCCCCCTCAAATTTTCACGTACAGTGCTCCATACCATCTTAATCACCATTACTTTGTCCTTAATTCGTGTAACGCTTCCATCTCCTCTAGTATACTCATTTCTTAATCATCCTTTATAATGTTACTATGCTTCCATCTTAGTCTTCTTGTTTTTGCTCCACTCAACTTTTTCCCTAAACCCTCTTTATTGCATAATCTTGTAAGCCATCCATCTTAGCAAGGACTATTGTGCCGGAATCGGGGCCTAGACCGGTTGCCCGGAGGCGCGGGTCGATACGGCCCCGTGCTGTTCCGTGCCAGGCCTATTCCAACACAGTAGAGGGGGCGGGAGAGTGTGAGAACGGGAGAGAGGAAGAGAGAGAAATAAGGGGAGAGAGGGAGGGAGAGAGGAGAGTAGCGGAGGCCAGCAGAGGGCCGGCGAGCCGTGTGGAGGGGTAGGGGAGGGGCTCCGCCTCTGATTCCCTTGTTTTGTTCGAAACAGAGGTCCCGAAGGTGGAGCCCCTCTTCCGCACGTCTCCCCGGCCCTCCTCCACCTTTCCTTTCTCTTCGTTCCTCTTCTTCTCCTTCCCTCCCCCGCTCTCTCTATCTTTTCCTCTCTTTCCTTCTCCTTTCTCCTCTCTGTCGCGGGTTTCTCATTTTGGTTGCCGAAAACATCCCTGTCCGCCGTTGGTATGCCACTGACCATGCATCTTAGTCCTCTTGTTTTTGCTACACTAACTTTTTCACTAAACCATCTTTATTGCATAATGATGTAAGCCATAGGACTTTGCGGATCTCATTTTTATATAAACTCTTTAGGCTGTCAAGGATACATTGATCATGTTATATCTCAGGGGCACCTCTCCACTCTATTCAACCAACTCTAGTTTTATTACATGTATCTTCATCTGTCTATCGATTAATGAATCTATCACTTTATGGTATCTCTTGTTAATAATCTTAATTGGGACCATCTTTATTTCTGCTTTCACTAAAACTGCATTTCATATACCTTATCTTTGTTCGACTATTTTTAAGCCTTTATCCTCTAAAGCTTTCTTTTACAAATCCATTTTAGCATTTAATCTAATTGTTTCTTCATCAACCAACACTATATCTTTTGCAAATAACATATTCTATAGTATATCTTCTCAAAAATTAGTAAATTAGTGTAAAAAAGATGTGGGCATACTGTTGATCCTTGGTGCAAGCCTGTTATGGCTAGAAATGCACTTGTACTGAAAACCCTAGTACTTGTCAATGCTCCAAATGGATATGTCCTCAATTATTGATTATACTGTTTATGTAATCTTTTCTAAAATTCATTCAATTACCTTTCTTGGTACCCTATCATAAGCTTTCTCCAAGTCAATAATGATTGTATGTAGTTTTTTTTCCTTTTGCTCTATATTCTTCTATCGGTTGCTAAGTAAGAAAATAGCCTTCATTGTCAACATTTCAGCCATAAATGCCAATCTGGTTCAATGAAATTGTCATTATTTTTTTAATCTTTGCTCAATTATCCTTTCCCATAACTTTGTAGAGTGGCAAAGTTTAATTCCCGGATAATAGAAATCAAATTTGGAGTCAATTCATAGTTTGACAGACTTTTCATGACCGGTTGTCAACTTAACATCAGCCCTCGACCTTTCTCTTTTGTGCCTGTAACCTCTAATGTTTTCTATATGAGGGGACTTAGCTAGTCATTCCATTCATAAGATCATTATAAAGAACATGTCTTAGTCAATATCCTCTTCTTCCTATCTAGATTATAGATAAGATTGTAATTATCCATGTAAAAGAAGAAACATAATTCTTTGATTTTCCTAATCTCTTTAAAGAGGATTGGACTGTAAGTCTTTGATTAGTGAAATGCTGTCCTGTGATAATTGAGATTAAGCATCAAAACTAAACCTTGTGATTATTCATTAAAAGGCTCATTCTCTGACAGTTGAACTAGGTGATCTGACTTCTAAATTAAAATTTTAGTATTATTTTATTGATGATTTTTATTACTTTGCATTTTTTTAAAAAATATATCTTCATCATGTTGACTTTTCTAAATCAAATTAGTAGGAACAGGTGTGTCAGTTTTGAGTCGCAAGTTTACCAACCTCAAAGTACCATAATAATGTTGTATATGCTTGATCCAGTAAAAATTCTGGCAAGCATGTAATGAGAGGTTGCAGAATTTTAAATTTAAAATGATATAGTAGTAGAATCACTGGAATTATCTGCTTAACAAGTTTTTCAATGGCATTGTGTAATTTGGAAATATATGTAGGGCTGCATTCTTGTAATGGCTAAGAAGACAAACAATAGGTTATATAAATGCTTGTGATTTGCAAGGAGATAAAAAATGGCCATGTTCATATTTACTTATTCAGAGTATATTTAGTATCTTTTATGATATATCTAAGTTGTTCAATGTACAGTAAATTGTCTTTCATTGGTTGAAGGACATTCCTGAAAGCGAAGATTTTCCTTCTTCAGAACAATTACAGAGGCTTTCATTGGAGCTTCATTAACAAAATGTTGCCCATCATGCAGTACTGCTGTTAAGCATCACCCAGTTATTGGTTTGTTTAATATTAGCAATTATTCCTCGAGCCCAGGCATTCTTTGCCAGAAAGCTATGCGAGTGCACATGCATCAAGTTTCTTGATATCTATATTTTTCCCAGTGTTAATTTTTGAAAACTAAGAACTAATTGGATCAAGAACTTAGGCCAGCATTTTCTATAGAATTTTCGAGATGTCAGAAACCAGGTTGCTACACCTCACGATCATCAACACTTCAAAAGATGAAGTTTATATTTGCGTTCAGTGCATGGACATCTATCATGCAGTTTGTTCAAACATTTCAACCCATTGAGCGTTCTTTCATATGATTATAAACCAAACATAATCTCATGACTGAAGCAAGGTGGTTGAAAACTTATGGAAGATTTTCTGCATGACTTACAATTCTGAGACAATGTCTTTGAATGGAATGTGTGCATGTGATGAGCTCACCATAGTGCTGATTTTAACATGCATCATGAAGATTATCCCTTTCTGTCATGTAGGATGATGATGCTCGATGCATGTTTGGATTGTTGTTGTATAGCCTTGATCGTCTGTACAAGGCTGTTGAAAGGCATGCAAAGGAAACAGGCGAGTGGCTAAGGTTAGTGGCTTGATTCATGAGTTCATTGAAGCTTTGAAAAATCTAGAACAAAATTTACCAATGAAATTTTTCTTGGTGCAGCCTGAGACAGGATATTGTTGACATAGGGAAGCCCGATTTGAAAACTACATACAAGCTTGCTGTTATATCGCGGATGGAGAGGATGTACGAATGCTTGCTTCCTTCGTCAAAACGCAAGTAAATCAATCCTTGTTGGTCATCTTCCATGATGTTGCAAACTTTTGATATCATTTCTTTCTCACTCTTTACTTTTATTATTTTATTTTCTGTTTGCTATTTTTCAACATGATGCCGACAATCAATTACGAGAAACTATCATTAGGCTCATGAGGGCAGTTCTGTCCATGAATTTTGTATTTCTCATTGATGTGTATTTACTTAAAAAAAAAAAAAATTGTAGTCGTATTTGTTGGGATTTCATCAACTCCTTACACTTAAACTAGTCATGCTTGCATATGGTTAGTTCTCATTTGTCATCAAACGTTCTTCACTTGGGTTCACCACATTCATCATTTTATGAAAAATTCCTGGCCCAATCAATCAGCTGCTTTATAAAAGAATTTGATGGGCGGTAAAAAAAAAAAAACTTAATGCTAAGCACTTAATACTCAGCAGAAACATTTGATGTCAGTGCAAAAAAAAGAAAGAAAAAGAAACTGAATTCTACGCAGATATATTTGATGCGAAAATGACAGTCATATGCTCGTCAAGTGACAGTATCATAGCCCTCCATTGAGTACTTCATCTTGAATTTGTAATGTGCACGCTTGTGTATAATAGCCATCCGCTGGATGGAAAAATTGAAATGCGAAAACAGGCTACAGAGATTTTGGGGTTGACGAGCTACTGGCAGCAAGTTATACTTTTGATCGTTCTCATTAGTTTGAGCATCACCGTCCGCTCAATGGGGCAGATGATGATGAAATTTCTGCTTTCCATGAACACCACCGAATTGCGAGAACATTCTTGAGAGTTTGCATGTTAGAAGAAACTTGTCTTTGTTCGCTATAATGTCCAGAAAAATTTAAGCTGGAAAGTGGAGCTCCTTGCCTGTTTTCCTTCAAGAATTGCCTGTACAGAGCTACAAGAAGGAGAAGTTCTGCTCCTTCAGGATGTCTAGTGCAGAAGTCATATATCTATTGTTTGCTGGCCGGCCTGGCCGCATAAGATTTCTTCCGTATGAAGGTGATTCTTAAGAGCTAACCGAAGTTGCCGGCCATGGAAGAAATGAATTTTTTTCTTTTTTCTTTTAACTTGCGTTATAAGATCCGTTGATCCATTCAAAGAAAGTTTAGAGGACGACTCCAGCAATCAGAGTAGAGGGACCATTATGAGGCCACCATTGCATCATGATCACAGTAGTTGACAAAAACTAGAGGAAGGAAAGAGGACTACGAGATGGTGGTAGTCTCCAAGCTGAAGATCCGTTGCCTATGCATCAATTGACGCAAAATGGATATATCATCGTAGCTGGCACACTATAACATATTATTTATTATGTAGTTGAGAATCCAATTTTCATTTTCATATCTTAAAATACAGAAATCACATCTGTCTAATGGCATGTCAAATTAAAGACCAAATTAAATCATTTTATTGAGCTGTTAAAACTGTTGGTTTTGGTTGGGGTGTTGTTAGTGGCTATCTAGCTTATCACATTTGGCTAGATAGAAACGACAGAGTCTTCGAGGACAGGCGGGCTCTCCTGAGGGCTGTGGTATATAGAGCTATCCGTCAGGCCACTGAAGTCACTGAGGCTAGTATGGCTGTTTTATCTGGGCTAGTCAGGGACATCTAGGTCTCTCCCTTTGCTACTTTAGCATCCGGGTATGTTCTTGCTTCTTGGGAGCCCTCACCCCATCGCCACCTAAAAATGAACTTTAATGGTAGTCCTTGCCTGCTAGCGGTGGCTGCGCCGGAGTTGCATTTGTGATCAGAGACTACAATTTTAGGTTGATTGCTGCAGGAGGGACGGCATACGTTTGAGGCATCAGACTCTGGAGTGGAACTGAAGGCAGTGTGGGAGAAAATCTCCTATGCAAGACAAGTGCTAAAGGCTGGGAGCATCATCCTTTTTTTTTTTTTTTTGCTAAAGCGGGTGTTTGATACTATACGGGTACAAATACACTCAGTAAAGGCTGGGAGCATCATCCTTTCTTTTGATTTAAATGGCAGTGTTTAAGCAAGATTAGTGACCGATATACCCAAAAAAAAAAAAAATCCTGGTAGTTTTGTGATTGTTCAGTCTTCAAGAAACCCATAAATCATGTACTTCAGTTGGTCCTAGCCGGCGGTGCCTCTACTCTCTAGTGCAGCCGACGGGCCCTTCTCAATGTTCAAAATCAGCCCCAATGGCTGTGTTAGATCTTCTCTACATATTACTGGAGCAAGCTTCCTTAAAATAAAATAAAGGACATAATAATATTATTATTCTAGGTTTCCAATTTCCAACGGCAACCAATCGCCGTAACCCCGTTATAAAACCCCCTCCCGGAGGCAGCGATGATTGCAGGAGACCAACTCGCTCTACCCAAAAGATGGCAGCGACCGAGAACAAGCCGGACCGGGTGGTGGTGGCGGAGCTCCCCGGCTGGATCCGCCTCTACAACGACGGCTCCGTGGACCGGGCCTGGACCGGCCCACCCCAGGCCCACTTCCTCACCGCCACCGTCCCCCCCTACGACTCCCCCCGCGACGGCGTCTCCGTCCTCGACCTCCCCGCCGATCCCGCCCTCCGCCTCTACCTCCCGTCCGCCACCAACGCCGGCGACGGCCGCCACCTTCCCCTTCTCCTCCACTTCCACGGCGGGGGCTTCTGCATCACCCATCCCTACTGGTCCATGTACCACCACTTCTACACCCGCCTCGCCCGCTCCGCCGGCGCCGCCGTCGTCTCCGTCGTCCTCCCCCTCGCCCCCGAGCACCGCCTCCCGGCCGCCGTCGACGCCGCCTACCGCGCACTCCTCTACCTCCGCTCCCTCGCCGCCGGCACCGGCGCCGAGCACCCGGTGGCGGAGCGGCTCCGCAAGGCGGCGGACTTCTCGCGGGTTTTCCTCCTCGGGGACAGCTCCGGGGGGAACCTGGTGCACGAGGTGGCGGCGCGGGCGGGGGCGGTGGAGGCGGGTTTCTGGGCGCCGGTGAGGGTGGCGGGGGGGATCCTCCTCCACCCGGGGTTCGGCCGGGAGGAGCGGAGCCGGTCGGAGGTGGAGAACCGGCCGACGCCGTTCATGTCGCTGGAGTTGCTGGACAAGTGCCCGGCGATGGCGCTGCCGATGGGGGCGACGAAGGACCACCCGATCACGTGGCCGGTGGGGGAGGCGGCGCCTGCGTTGGAGGGTCTGAGGCTGCCGCCGCTGCTGGTGGCGGTGGCGGAGGGGGATTTGCTGAGGGACCGGGAGCTGGAGTACTGCGAGGCGATGAGGAGGGCGGGGAAGGAGATGGAGGTGGTGATGAGCCGGGACGTGGGGCACTGTTTCTTTCTCTACGAGGAGTTGGTCGACTCGGAACCGGTCTCGGCGAGCCGGACCGGGGAGTTGATCGAGGCCATCAAGGACTTTGTGGCCCGCCACTGAGGGCGCTTTGTTTGGTGGGAAAGGGGTTGGTGGTCGGACCGCACTAAGTTTGCGAACCCCATCCAATAATTTCTCCTCTCTTTGGGTTGCCTCATGATGCCATAATGTCGGTGTTATCATATTATTTCCGACTTATGTTATTATTTCCGTCCTGCTGGTGAACCAAAGTTGATTACCAGAAACTCTACCGAGTAGCCATGGTTATATATATATATATATATATATATATATATATATAGTGTACATGCTCATGTAGTTACAACCATGGAGATATTCCCGAAGGAAGGTATTCTACTCCTAAGAGAGAAACATCTCCATCATATAATTACAGCTGTAGAAGAAGAATCGCGAGTTATTCCATTCTAATCCGGTATACTAAGTATTATGCAATTCAAATGCTTGGAGCATTGAAGATATGATGGCAGCCTTAGTGCAGCACTAGTATAGAGTCTGGTACCGAGACATTGGACCTTGCTTCAACATTTTCTTAATTGATGGTCACCAACTTCCCAACCAATCACCAGAACATGGTGTGCCCTCAACTCCAATGTCTCAATTTTAGATATCTGTCCTTTATATGCCCTGGTTCAACCTAAGACATAGTTTGCTCGGAAACTTGTTTGTTTTCCCTTTCCCATCAAACCGCTATTTCATTTCTACTCCTGCTATTTCAAATCCGCGTACATTAGTTTTGGACCTGCGTGCACTGCAATCCTCCTATGTAGGCATAGGCATTTCTTCTTTGTGTGTACCGTTTCGACCAGAGACGGTTTGCTCTGAAGCTTATTGGCCTTATCTCACATCAAACTGGTATCAAAACTTTGCCTAAAATCTTAGACAAAATTAACGTGTGATAACATTTATAAAAAATTCAATATTACCCATACTCATCACTAGTCCAAATTTGCTTAAGATATACTTCGCACAATAACATGTATCGCATTACCTTAATCACGAAAAAATGATGAATATGTTAGATATATTGGAAAAAAATACATGTAATATGAAACACATACCCCTTCATTGTTGCTCCTTCAGAAAAAAAAAAAAAAAAAGAAAAGTCCATCCGTTGACATCAAAACTTGCTGATATGCAACTTGCACAACCTCGGTGCACTTCCAACATTTCTTATCATAAGTTCATTAATTGACCCATTAATAATTTGTAAAATTTAGAATGACTTGAACAACGGATCCAACTTTTAAGGAGGGTTAGGTGCCAACTTGGTCAAGTCCTACTATAGAATCCAGCTGACCCGTTGCATAGCAATGAATAAATTATGTAACAAGTTTTAAGTACCAAATATAATTTTAAAGAGTAACATATTTAAATACAATTTCTATTGTACACATTATAGTTATAACAATCATACTGGAGACCACATTATTGTTATGCCAAAGAATAAAATGACAAAAGTTCGAATCTATTAGACATGATATAAAAATTGATAAAACAATAATACACAGCAAGCATGACAAATATAATAACATTTTAGAACTTAATTACATACATATTATTATCGAATAAATGTATCGTAGAAGTATTAACTGCTATTTCATTATAAGAATAAAAAAGAAAAAGGCAAAAATTTTATTAAACCTATATGCTGATATTTCCAAAAATACTTTTTGAACTTTTAAGTATTTAAACAATATGTCTAAGAAGAATAAGAACATCAAAGAATCTAAGCAAATCAAGTAATAAGATAGAAACACACGCTGGATCCTTGAGCAAATACGCACAATAGTTTAAAGATTAAAATTCAAGATGTCAAATTAGTGATTTCAAGCATACATTGCTGCAAAAACTAATCCAACTTGCGGTCTTTAATTTAGAAAGGAAAGAGTGAAAGTACCTTTAAATCTCTAATCAATGTTGGTCATGGGCAAGAAAGAAAGGAAAAAAAAAAGGAGGGGGGGGGGGCAGGTGGATGGCGACTCGCCGGCAAAGAATAGATGTATTGATGGGAGAGTAGGGGATATTTTTCCTTCTTGGTAGATCCTAGAGAGATAGGAGGCAGATTTTGGTGGGGGCGATTTTATTATTATTATTAGGAGGAGTATTATATTAGGGAGAGAGGAGAGAGGATCGGTGAGAGAGAAAGAGACTTGATAGTTGATGACTTAAATATCTTAGTCGTCCCACGAGATTTTTCAAAAATATTGTCTTAAGTTTTTAAGTATTAAAAAATTATCTAATAAGGATAAGGATATAAAAGAAGCTAAACAAATTACTAAGATCAAAACTAACACTTCATCTCTACTATAAATATCTCAATAGTAGCTAAAATTTAAAATCCAAAATACTGAAACTTGTAATTCTGTTCTTCGTTATCCTAGCAAACTACTTTGATCTTGAAACTGCACCAAACATAACAACTATATTATTAGAAAGTAACAAAATTAAACAAAAAAAAAACAGAGTATGAAGTAGACTTCATTGAAGGAGAAGAGAGAGGGAAAAAGAGAAGGGTTGGCAAGGAAAGGGGGGAGAGTAGGCAAGGAAGGGATGTGGGTGTAAGAGTGGAGAGAGGAGGGGCTGGTTGGTGGAGCATTTTCTTCAATTTTTTTCCTTTTCAGGTAGGAGGGTTGGTGGGGGGGGGGGGGGGGGGGGGGGGGGGGGGGGAAGAGAGAGGGGATGGGTTGGGGGAATTTTTATTAGGAGGACTATGTTAGGAAAGGAGAGATACAAGATAAAGAGACTTGATATTTTAAATATTTGATGGTAGACTAAGTAGTTTTTTTTATAAAGGAATCCAACTAATCTGATCTCTAATCTAAAATATAGACATGGATATTGAAAGTTCAAGATAAATTGCATAAGTAATAAATATTTGCAAAATTTACATCATATTTTTCAATAATTACTAAAAACTTTTTGGCCATACATTTTTATAGACAGAATTTGATTTGGGATATTTTTTTTATTTTATAAAATAGTACCGGCAATTTGGCACATCAGATGCATATCGGGCAAAAATAATGGCAATCAAAATAAGATATAATTGATTGAGCTATATATTTATTTTATTTTTAGTCATGATTAAAATAAATAGAAAAATAGAAAAATATTAATAATGAATACAAAACCAAATAGGGCTGAAATTAGATCAGATACTAGTATATCTATATCTATATTTGTTTGATTATTCCAAATATGGATACAGATGTTAACCGGATGCAAAGAATTATATCTATATTTGTTCTAATGCTAATCGAATACATGTATATAAGTTGGATATAAGTCAGATAATTAAACTTTATGACCACCGAACAATATATTATTAAGTGGAAGGTAAATCCAGTTAATAGTATGTTAATATAGTTATTTAATTTTTTTTAAAAATATGATGCTATATAAATTTAAATAGAATTGTAAATTGAATTGGATATTCGAATACGTATTGGATAGTTATCTATCTATATCCATATTCGTTTTTCTTTAAAAGATATGGATATTAGTCAGATATTCAAATTTCTATCTAAATTCGGATAAATTTAAATATAAAAACCGATCCCGACGGATATTATCTGATCCACTGTCACCGCTATAACCAAATACAAAATAAAATTAAATAAAATAAATTAGAACAAAATAAAAATCTATAACATAAATAAAAATTTAAATGAAATAAGAAGATACATAAGATAAGTGTTAAAGATCCCTTGCCAAAAATATTAAACAATTAAATATAATATAAATAAATTGAATAAAAATAAAAATAAGCATAAAAATTAGTATAAATCTATAAATTTAAAACTAAACACCCAAAATAGAACAAATAAAATCAGAAAAATATATTGCATTATATAAGAAGATGCAAATAAATCTAAACAAAAGGTACGAAACAAAAATTTCTAGGTAATATTCACAGTTTTTTTTTTTTTTAGGAACAAGGAGGGCCGAAGCTTAGGTTCTTATGCAGACCGGGCAATTGCTCGCAAAAATGAGAATTTATATATGCAAGGATCACCCCAAGTGCTATGTCATTGAGGTAAAGTTTAGTGGTATATTCCTATAAATGGTTGCTTCATAATTCTACAAAAATCTCTCACCTCTTATCTCTTAAAAATCATTAATAATATATTTATAGAGTAAATAGAAAACTTATATCACAGCCATCCACATGCATCGCAAGATCTAGCATACTCAAGCTCATTATATCATCTATTCGAAAAAATTCAATTCTCATGAAATCTTCTTGACTGTTGCTCAAAATGTCCGATAATGTATGTATATTGAACCTTTTAGACAGTTGTAGATTCTGAAAGGCAATTCTGATTCGTGAATAAAAACTACATTTCAATAGAATTTTTTTTCTTTCTTTTTCTATATATTGGTTAATCTGAAAGGTATAAGAGGCAGAGGTACCCCATTTAATTAGAATTCGTATTTCTATATGCTGCAAGAGGATCAGGTCATTTCATTTAATTTAGGATCTATCTGGATCATCCAATAGGATTTGGACTGTATTTTCGACTGAAAAACCCATTCAAGCATGGCCTATATTAATATAGTACCCTCCCAGCTCGAATCATGTGGGAAGGAAAAAAAATAAAACCTTCATAATTTTTTGTTCTGCAGACCAACAAATTCTAGACCTTTAGAAGATGCAAGCTGAGAAAGCCAACAGACTTAATTCCCATGGGATATTCATGCAGGAATATCCAAAGCCGCCCTTAGGTGACCAGTCATAGTCGAATATGATATTCGTTTTATCATATGTCTTGATATCATAGTGCTTTTTAGCCTCAAACATCACCTTGGTTTGAAAAAGGATAAGAGTACACCAATGTGCAAAGTCTTCCATCAGCTAAATTTTCTTTCCTCAAACAAAAAAAAAACCCAGGCTACAAGTTTGTTACGGCAGCCAGACTTCTTGGCAGCCATAAGTTATATTTGTTTATATTGCTGTGGCTTGTTGATTTTTTCCACCATGTAATCCAAACTCTGGAGAAGTGCATCCAGAAGCTCCACGTTTCCACGGCGCATCTCATGCTCTAGTGGTTTATCTAATTCAAGGGAGCCATAATTTTTGACTTCAGAAACCCTGATTCCCAAAGAGCAAATGAACCTACAAAAGACTTCTACACAGACTCAGTTCCCTTGGGAATGCTTCAACCCCTTTGGCTGCAAGCAATTCAGCAAAACTTCTACAGCACATGCCCAAGATCCCAAATTCACAACCATTATCTTTTTTTAGATCTTGCTAATCCTGATTCCTGACGAGTAAGTGAAGCCTCAGAACCGAAACATCAGACACCAAGCATTTTCCAACTTTGGTAGGCTAGAAGATATGGAGATTTCATGCCTACAGTCGGTCTTCTTCTTCCTCATTCCCCTCTTCATCTTCATCTTCTGGTATCAAAACCCAGCAAAGAAACCAACCCCTGGAGAACTCCAAGCCTACCCACTGCTGGGGAACCTCCCCCAGTTGCTCAAAAACCGTCACAGATTCCTTGAATGGACAGCTGAAGCCCTCATCAAGAACCCGACGCATACAATAGTATTCCAGAGCCTAGGGCAGGTCAGTGGAATCCAAACTGCAAATCCCTTGAACATCGAACACGTGCTCAAAACCAACTTCAAGAACTACCCAAAAGGCGAGAGACACATCGAAATGCTGGAGGATTTCTTTGGCCATGGGATCTTCAATTCCGACGGTGAGCGCTGGAAGTTGCAGCGGAAGGCGGCCAGCTTTGAGTTCAATACAAGATCACTTCGTAACTTCGTGGTGGACACAGTCCAGCATGAGGTAGTCCAGAGACTGCTACCGCTGCTGAAGAAAGCCAGCAAAAAGAACGAGACTCTCGACTTTCAAGATGTTCTTGAGCGTTTTGCATTCGATAACATCTGCCAGGTGGCCTTCAATGAAGATCCGGCCTGCCTTACAGAAGAGGGGTTTGGCAATACAATCTCCTCACGCTTCATGAAAACCTTTGGAGAAGCGCAGAACCTTGTTGTGGAGCGATTCCTGGATGCGCTGGATATCACCTGGAGGATCAAAAAGCTGCTAAATATCGGCTCGGAGAGACGGTTGAAAGAATCAATTTCAATCATCAACGACTACACCACAAACATCATTCGATCAAGGAAGGAAAGGCCTTTGGATCACTTTAGTGATCTTCTGTCTCGATTCACTTCAAATAAAGATAACACTGAAGAATATCTTCGAGATGTGGTGGTGAGCTTCCTTACAGCTGGGCGTGAGACAACATCATCAGCACTGACATGGTTCTTCTGGCTCCTATCGGCAAGACCTGATGTCGAGAAAAAGATACTAGACGAAGTCAGATCGATCCGGGCCCTGAATCAGAAAGCAAGCGAGACATTTAGTTTTGATGAGCTGCGAGAGATGCATTACCTTCATGCTGCAATTTCAGAGTCGATGAGGTTGTATCCCCCTGTGGCCCTTGACACGCTTTCTTGCAAAGAAGATGACACCATGCCAGACGGAACATTGGTGCATAAAGGATGGTTTGTGACATACCATGCTTATGCTCTTGGAAGGCTGGAGGACGTCTGGGGGAAGGACTGCAACAACTACAAGCCGGAGAGGTGGTTGGAAAATGGGATTTTCCAGCCAGAAAATCCATTCAAATATCCAGTGTTTCACGCTGGTCCGAGAATGTGCTTGGGGAAGGAGATGGCATACATACAGATGAAATCGATTGCAGCTTGTGTGCTTGAAAAATTTGAATTCAATGTTGTGGGGAAGGACAAAACTCCAGAATACATACTCTCACTGACCCTGAGGATGAAAGGAGGTTTGCCAATTCAGGTTAGAGAGAGAAAGAGAGAGAGTTGATCTGATCAACTAACAGGGCGAAGTCGCATGAAAAAATAATCATATTTGTATTATGGAAAAATCAGCATGTAGTTTATAACTTTTTGCTTATATTGTCATAGTTTTGCTATTGCAGTTCTATATTGTCATAGTTTTACCCCTCTTTCTATGGTTATTTGTTGGAGGGCTTGGCCGGACAGGAAGAATTTTCAAGAAGTCGTTAGGATGGTTAACTCTTTTATGTTGAGAAGGGTCTTGTATGCTATTCCCTAAGATGGCCATCAACTTTTCTTCTTTTAAATTGTCTTATGTTTTATAGTTTTTTCTTCTGCTTGTATTCGTTTCTATATCTCATGAAATGAGACACGACAAAGCCATTTTCTTCTCAAAAATAACGACAACACGATCTACTTAAACATAAGTTTTCTTAATCTCTTCTTATTACTTTTATAAAAAATTTCATTGATCTTCTCATCTTCATATAACCCGTCAACATGTGTTTTCAACTGCGATGTTTTCTTTAATATAACTAGCTTTGGCCTATAAAGCTCATGGAGAAACTAGTTCTTGTGGCTCTCCCTCACTTTACCCTTTGGTGTACTTGTTTCTAGCTTTATCCTTCCTGGGGCTACTGAACAGTTACCTCAGCATCTATCCATGATAACAATGGTATGCCACCAAAGACAGCTTTCAGCGAAATCCCACTTATTACACTCCAAAGTCACCCAAGCTGTTAAACAAAGACAGCAGTGATGCTGTTTATCTGGTACTACTTGCAGCTTCCAATAACTACAGAAGTCTACCTCAAATCTTGGAGAAAATATATGGCTGAGTTCCAGAAAGCACTGATGAATTGATTCAGATATTAAAAAATGAAGGAGTTTTTGAACCTACAGAATAAGCAACATCGTTTATGTGTTTTTGACCATATTAACTGAAAGCCTGTGGACCCAGATAGAGGCAGCAATAGATAGTGAGACACGGGGCACACTCTAATTTCTAAAGAAAACGGCAAACATCATGAAGCATTTCAGTTCCAACCAAAATGCATCGAAAATAGCAACTATTGCTCTACATATTTATATACCTCTACAAATCAAACAAAGGAGCAACAGAAACATAAAATCTCTTGGAAATTTGCCGGACTGAAGATTTTGATAAAGAGAAGTCAGACTATGATTCCTTTGTGATCAAAATTTAGCTGAGGATCAGAGCAAGAGAAAGGGAGAGAGAACACATAAATTACCAAGGCATGACGATGAAAACCCACCATAATTATAAACTTATAAAAAGAATACTTTGTCATGCATCTTATCTATGATACAATTATGTAAATGTAAAATCATAGACTATCAAATTGTAAACATGTGGAGGTAAAAATATGTTCATTTTTCAAGAACAAATGATTCGATGTCATATTATGTCATTGAAAAAAAAAAAGTTTCACAATTTGATCAAATGGCAGCAGTTGGCGCGCAACAATGCCCGTACTAAAGAATAAACAAATAACAACTAAAATGGTTTACAAAAATTAATTTCACAAAGCTTTTATATAGCAATTGTAATTGGTGTAATAACATCATATCTGAAACAATGAATTATGGAAGGTAGTAATGACACAAATAACTCTCAAAATTGTTACTAAATCAAACACTGTCAAAGTGGGAAACTATGTTTATATTTTTCTCTACAATGCAATACAAGTCTACGTCAAAGTACCGTTGTTTTTATTTATGACTCCTTGATTCAGCTGAGAGCATTGTGGCCATCCAAATCCCAAAATTTCTCTCTCCAATCCGCAGCATTGGCCTGACACACGACGCCCCTGCGACCCATCACTCGCGGCCCTCTTTCACCCAACCCATGTTCCCAGAGATTCCCAACCCTAAAAATCACTTGACCTGGAATCAAGGAAGTAAGCGTGAAACTTGTGTTAACCACGACCCAGAGCTCCGCGTCGCCGGAATCCCTACCGCCAGAAGGAAGGTGGACGGAGGCGATCGGAGCTCCGGCGGCCATCGGAGGCAGGGGTCGGGGACGAAGAGAGTACTATGGAATGGAGTCGGAGACGAAAGGGATGGGGGGCGAACGTGGGATGAATGAGATCGGCACTTATCAAAAGCTATTTTTATTTTTTTCTAAAACGGTTGATTCTAATACGGACATAAAAAAAATAAAAATAAAAAACAAAGCACTCTGGACAAGTTTCTCTCTCTAATCTAAGTATCATTAGCTTTTCTATAAATATGCTTGGTGAAAAGCCATGCCGCCACTAATTATAGTCCGAATATCTCGAAACCAGGATGGCACCCATCCATACCGCCAATGTCCTTCTAGATTCTACCAATCATCGTAACTGAATCACTTTCAAGCATGACTGTTTTAGCCTGCAGCACACGCCGAGCATGGCCCAGACCAACTTATGTCGCCCTCAACTTAGTCTGTAGGACCAAAATATCAAAAATCTGGCACCTACTAGCAAATTTATATATATTTATATTTTCTTACACACTCTCACACATGTGGGCCAGATTTTTCTTTAATGGGTGAGCCCAATATGTGAAATTGTTAATAATAGAATTAAAGAGTGCGGAGACAGAGTTCGACCTCTGCTGTGATGCCAAGTTGAAATCACCACTTATCCTAAAAGCTTAAGTTAATAGGATGAGATAGATTTATTTCTATATTTATTTATATATTCTTACGCATACAATGAGTGGAACCATGGAGGTCCGGCTTTCTGATGCATAAAATGTTGTCCACAACGGCACATATTTTGTGACCTTTGCATGACTTATGATGCATCTTTGCACTCCTCGACCGACTTCCTAGATTTATTATCCAATTCCCTTCGAGCTGATGCTTGTCATTTGCTGTGCTGGTTGGTGGCTCTGGAAAGAATGCATCAGCTAGTCAATTCTCGTGCCGGGTATTGGGTTGACTTGGGCCCAACCAGCCCCTCTTCTCCTTTGGCTCTGTAAAATATGGATTTTGATGGAGCTATTGCACCATTAGATGCTGGAATCGGCTATTTGATTAGAGATTCTAATGGATGCGCATGGATGATAACTTTAAAAAAAAATGCCTCATTTCATGGTCCATGGAACTCCTTTCCGCTTGGTACAGCATCGTGTCTTTACGAGATAATCACACATTTCGTGAAGGGAACCAACCAGCGAACTGAATGCCAAGAGCGATCATAGCAATCAGCTTCCAATGCAACTTCTCTACCTTAGGCTAATAATTTGGGTGTTCTTCCGCATGACAATAAATTTCAGGCTTCCCAACCCCCCACCCTGCCTCATTTCGTTTTACTTGTAGATCATCTTTACTGATAATGTTGCTGGAAATTGGACCCGGGGGCAATTTTCGGTCGAGGAGAGGGAACGACTGTTAGTCCTCACGGCGGGGCGGCGGTCTGTCGGCGGGCGGCGTTCTCCGTCCGGGGCGGTCGGAGAGAAGGAACAGCAGGTCCTCGCAGCGGGGCGGCGATCCGTCGGCTGGCGGCGTCCTCCGTCCGGGTGCCTGCACACGAACCGGTGGCCGGGTTCTCCGGCGCCGGCCCTCCGACGCTCAAGTCAGGGAGGGGGCAAATAGTGGGGAGAAGGAGATAAACAGTGATTTTTGGGTGTATGAATGTTTCGATCCCCTCTTGGGAGGCCAAGGCTCCCTTTTATATGCGGGGGTCGGTTTACCTGTGATGTAACAGGGCGAGGCCGTAGTACGGCTTGGCATGTTGTTCAGGTCGGCGCTCGGTCAGGCGAATCATTGCACTGATGTCGGCGGTATGGCCGAGATCAGAGACTTATCATAGTCGACTAGACCCTGCTAGGTCGATTTGCCGTGGAGAGCTGGGGATCCGTAGATGTCAGGAGCCATGCGCATTTATTGTGGAGTAAGTTGGAGATCCGCATTTATTATGGAGTAAGTCGGAGGTCCGCATTATTGGTGGAGTAAGCCGGAGATCCGCATTTATTATGGAGTAAGCCGGAGATCCGCATTTATTGTTGAGTGTGCCGGAAGATTACAGCGGCCATGCGCAATAAATGCCGGAGGGGTGTTAGAGTACGGTCCTCGGACATCGGGGTTTCTCTTAGGTCGGAGGTTTCGGGGTCGGTCGTCTTGTGGCCGAGCGTTCCGAGGTCGGACGCTGACTTCGGCTGTCCGGGGTCGGAGGTTGTACGGCTTCTTAGGGGCATTTATGTCATTTGGGGGGAAACTTTATTCCCCCCAACACTACCCCCCGACTTCCGAGTTCGAGCGGCTTGTGGGGCTCGGACGTGGGAAGTAAAGTCTGTCACTAAGGTTGGGGGGAAGGTTTCGCCCGCCCCCTTGTGCTTTCTGGAGCTTTTATGGTGAGATATGCGCCCTTTGGCGTCTCGAGGCTGCTTTATTCGGTGAGCTAATGATGGAGCTCGTATCATCATGCTTCTTGAATCGCCAGGATCATTTTACGGCGGATTAATGATGGGGGACCTCGAGCTCGTCGAGGCGGTGTCTCGATTCCGTAATCGACGTTTCTGGCTCATTAATGAGTGTGCCGTTACGGGGTTTGAAACGGACACGCGACGCGACCCGAGGTCGGACGCTTTCGATTTCATGTTACTGGATCATAATTCCGAAGAAGTGGAGGCCTCATCGGGGCTCCACGTGTCCCAGATCTTATTAAACGAGGGGAGCGGGGGTTACGTCCGCTCGTTCCTCCAGACGATTTGATTCTGTGGACCCATGATGAGGCCCCGAGATCCGATGGGACAACGCTTCGATTTCGTATCCGATTTATTAAACCGGAGTGAATACGGTGCCTCGGCTTCCGAGGTCGACACGTGGCGCAACCCGGGGGGATGGGAACCGACCCCGTCGATCTGGGCCGTCAGGAGGGTCTATATAAACCCCACGAGTCTGCCCTAAAGGACTTGTTTGGCTGCCTCTTATTTTCGTCGTCTTTCCCCCCTGCTTTCTCCCTCAGCTGAGTCTTACTGGTGGTGCCCGGAGCGATTTCCGGCAATGTCCAGTAGGTTTTCTTCCCGTTTTCACTAGGGTTTCCTCTTTTCTCCTCCTCGTCAACCTCCATTTTCTACTCTTAACTTTTGCTCCACTCTTCCGTGAGAATGGGTTCCGGTCCCGAAGAGGTTGGGTCGAGTCTGTCGGAAGAGGAGCTGGAGTTAATCCGCTCCCGTTTCTTCTTCCAGCCCGGGTTTCGCCTTGAAACCGCAGGGCCAGAAGACAGGGTGACGCAGCCGCCCCCAGGTCGGATCGCAGTTTACCGCGAGACACTTTGGGCGGGCCTGCGTTTTCCCGCCCATGAGTTCGTGAGCAACTTGCTGGCCGAGTACCAACTCGTCCCGGCGCAGTTGGCTCCGAACTCATGGAGGACCATAATTGGGTTTTTATCCCTGTGCCTCGGGCACGGAATCCCGATTTCGGTAGGCCTTTTTCGCCGGTGTTTTCTGTTAAAGAAAAATCCGGCGGACGTAGGGTGGTTATATTTCGCCTTTCGGGGCGGTATGTCACTCTTCCGGGGCGCCCCTTCCTCGATTCACGAGTGGAAGAGGAAGTTTTTCTTTCTGGCGTCTGCGGCGCCTTGGGGGTTCGAGCCAAGGTGGGGACACCCTCGGCTGAAGGCCCTCAACAAACTCTCCGAGCCCACGGGGAGGGAGCTGAGGACCCTGGACTCTTTGCGAGCCCTCGAGAGGGGCAACGACCTGACCGAGCTCCTGCGGGAGGACGCCCTGGCGAGCGTGGGTCTGAGCTCGGCGCGCCCCGAGGGTAAGGGCGGTTGCATTATTCTATTTATTTATTTCTTGTTCTCCGTCTTTACGGTCACTGGTCTGACTCTTAACAAAATTCTTGATTTCAGATATTCCACGCATGCCGACCAGCAACACATCACTTTTCTCTCGCCTGAGGAGGCGAGAGGCCGAGGCCGGGGGTGCTGTGCCCCAGCCTCGGAAGAGGGCGAGGACGGACGGCGCTTCTTCGTCGGCCGGGACGAGTGGCCCCGAGGCGGGGGCCCCTGCAGCCGACCCGAGGCGGGAGCGGGTTGTTGGTGATGCGGGCCCGTCGGCCCCTCCTTGCCCTACCCCCCTTTCCCAGCGGGGGGAGCCGTCCGTGGTCCGGCCGCAGCAGCCAGGACCCGGGCTTACCCGAGGCACCGAGGCGAGCGGCTCCGGGACCTCGGGTTCGATCGTGCCGAGCTCTTCTCGGGCTTTCCGGGAAGAGTCGGCCGAGCCGGACTCTCCTATTCCCGAGGGGCGCTCGGCCTTTCAAAATGCCGAGGTTGCACGCTCCATGTTGCGGCGTGCGGTGCTTCCAGCGGACCGGGCCGTGTTCCGGGGTATTTCGCTGGAGGAGGTCGTCGGCAGTGCTTACTGCAACACTGCCCGGGTAAGCTTTCTTCTTAATTTCCCCAAGTTTTTAGCGTACATATGTGCTTTTCAACTCACAATACCCTCGTTTCTTTCTTTTCAGCATATTCTCGAGCTCGACACCATGGCGTTCATCGCCCATGGGTATCGGGAAGAAGTTCAACAACTCGGCCAGCAACTGGAGCCGGCCAAGAAAAGAGTCGCCGAGCTGGAGGCGGCGTTGGCCGCGGCCGAGGCTCGGTGGACAGCCACCGAGGCTGAGCGCCTTGCCATGATGGGGGCGCTCGAGGAGGAGAAGGCGGCTCATGCCCTGACCAGGGCAACCATGCGCGGCACGGAGGCGCGCTTAGGGGAGGTCCAGGCCAGGGTCGCGGCCCTCGAGTATGAGGAGGGGGTCTTGCGCCTCCGACTCGGGCAACTTGAGGCCCGGGAGAGGAGGGCCCTCGAACGAGCCGAGCATGCTGTGGAACTCTTCAAAGAGTCGCAAGAGTTCCGCGACATGTTGGAGGAGGAGACGGTCGACGGTTTCCTTCGAGGCTTCGAGAACTTCCGGGACCAGGTGCGCCGGTACTGCCCTCAGTACGACTTCTCGACGGTCCGTCCGAGGGAGGATCGGGGCTGGGGGTCCGACGTGCAAGCCCTTCCTGCCATCCTGACGTCCGAGGCGGGAATATACGAGCAGGACCCCGCCGAGCCTTCGACGGGGGTAGCCGAGGCGGACGGTGTCATGGAGGCGGCTCCGGCGGCCGAGATCGATGTTGTCCCGGAGGCGGCGCCCGAAGCTCCTGCTCCCGGCCCCGAGCCTGTTCCGGAGGAAGATCATGAGGTCATCAATGTGCCGGATGACCCCCCGGATGTGGCTCCCGCCGCTTAGGACTTAAGCATATTTTTCTTTTCTTTTTTATTGTATCCGGGGTCGGCCCTTGAGTGGCCGACTTCCAATTTTGTAATTGGCCTTCCGGCCCTTTGTTAATGAAGAAATGTTTGTCATTCTGTGTTCATCTTTCCCTCTGTTGTCGTGGATGAGGCTAGAACCTTGGCTAACCGCCTTGACGACCTCTAACTTCGTATTTTAATCTTTGGGCTGCTTAACGAAGCTGCCCTTTTCCCTGGCTATATCTTAGCCTTCTCGGATTCCAGTCGTCTCGACCAAAGGGAGCTCCGAGCTTAGGTTTCTAGAAAATTTCTCTAAGTTCTATAACTCGGATCTTAGAGTCGTGGGAGTTGCCACGTTTGGCCTTTAGGAAAATCTTAAGGCACCGAGGTCGGGCCTTAGCCCTTCAAGTGGGACCGGAATAGGTCTATTCGTGCCGCTATTCGGGGAGTTTAGTCGGGTTTCCGAACTCAACTCCGAACCTCTCATAGGGAGCGCGGGCTACTAAACAAGTTATTGCCGAAGGTTTTCATAGTTATCGTCTTCGGACCCTGCCGAGATTTCGGTGAACAAGGCTGGGATTCCCAAAGATTGCCTTGGTACCTGTGCTTGGCTGGTACATTCGTGGCCGGGACCACTTTTCCAGCTGGACGTCGGAGTTTACTTAGAAGAGCCGAGTTGGGCCCTACTTTATGAAGCCTTAGTACGGATTACGGAGACTTGACGAACAGAGCAGGCATAATGAGGTTGGGAGGTCGGTCTTAAGCCGACCCAGCGAAGAAGCCCGGCTTTGGGGCAAAATAAGACTCCAACATTGGACGAGATCTCGCTCGGCAATATGTAGATAAAATTTGACAAGGAGGGCGTCTAGTTGGGTGTACCTCTTGCATTCTCGGGGTCATGCTTCGCATGGTGGAGTAGGTCGCTTCCCTTCCTCGTCGACCTCCGGAGTCATTTTTGACTTGTAAAAGGGGCTCGGGCTTCCCATGGACCCGGCGACTCCTGCCGGAGTTGAGAGAATCTGGGGAGGCTCTGTTGATTTGTAGCCCTTTTTGAGATCGAGGGGGCTTAAGACCCTATGGTCGGACCTCGGAGCGCCTCAACCTTGGTCGAGGGATCTCACATCAGGTCGGCGGGTTCGTGGACGCTTTGCTGACCTGTGATACCTCCCGAGGTCGAGGGAGTCTGGTTCTCTACGGTCGACCCTCGGGGCATCCCGACCTTAGTCGAGGGATCGTTCGTCAGGTCGGCTGGTCTGGGCATGCTCTACCGACCGGCGACGCTTCCCGAGGTCGAGGGAGTCTGGTTCTCTACGGTCGACCCTCGGGGCATCCCGACCTTAGTCGAGGGATCGCTCGCTTCGGGAATCGGGGATCGTCGACCGCTCCCGGGGGTCCACTTTGTGGCGCCCCGGGTGGAGCCACCCTTTCCACCCCTCACGGCGCCTTTCCGAGGTCGAGGGAGTCTGGTTCTCTACGGTTGACCCTCGGGGCATCCCGACCTTAGTCGAGGGATCGTTCGTCAGGTCGGCTGGTCTGGGCACGCTCTACCGACCGGCGACGCTTCCCGAGGTCGAGGGAGTCTGGTTCTCTACGGTCGACCCTCGGGGCATCCCGACCTTAGTCGAGGGATCGCTCGCTTCGGGGATCGGGGATCGTTGACCGCTCCCGGGGGTCCACTTTGTGGCGCCCCGGGTGGAGCCACCCTTTCCACCCCTCACGGCGCCTTCCCGAGGTCGAGGGAGTCTGGTTCTCTACGGTCGACCCTCGGGGCATCCCGACCTTAGTCGAGGGATCGTTCGTCAGGTCGGCTGGTCTGGGCACGCTCTACCGACCGGCGACGCTTCCCGAGGTCGAGGGAGTCTGGTTCTCTACGGTCGACCCTCGGGGCATCCCGACCTTAGTCGAGGGATCGCTCGCTTCGGGGATTGGGGATCGTCGACCGCTCCTGGGGGTCCACTTTGTGGCGCCCCGGGTGGAGCCACCCTTTCCACCCCTTACGGCGCCTTCCCGAGGTCGAGGGAGTCTGGTTCTCTACGGTCGACCCTCGGGGCATCCCAACCTTAGTCGAGGGATCGTTCGTCAGGTCGGCTGGTCTGGGCACGCTCTACCGACCGGCGACGCTTCCCGAGGTCGAGGGAGTCTGGTTCTCTACGGTCGACCCTCGGGGCATCCCAACCTTAGTCGAGGGATCGCTCGCTTCGGGGATTGGGGATCGTCGACCGCTCCCGGGGGTCCACTTTGTGGCGCCCCGGGTGGAGCCACCCTTTCCACCCCTTACGGCGCCTTCCCGAGGTCGAGGGAGTCTGGTTCTCTACGGTCGACCCTCGGGGCATCCCGACCTTAGTCGAGGAGGCGCTACGGGGGGCCGCGAAGGTACTACCCCGTTGTTGGTGTCGAGCGCCACGGGGGACTGCGAAGGTACTACCCCATCTTCCCGAAGTGTCGAGGGGTCTGAACACGCACTGTCGACACTCGGGGCATCTCGACCTTAGTCGAGGAATCTTGCACCAGTCGACGTTTCACCGTCCTGCGATTCTTCCCGAGGTCGAGGGAGTTTGGGACTCTACGGTCGAGCCTCGAGGCATCCCGATTTTGGCCAGGGGATCTGAGGATCACAGACGACCCAATATTAGAAGAGGATTACAGTCATCAAAATGAGAGAAATATTTGCAGAAAAAGGAGCTGAGTCCATTATCTTGATTATCTTGAACCCCTTGGGGTTTCACTGGTAGTACATTCGTAAATTCTCGGAGTTCCAGCTTCGTGGGATCAGAGTCCCTTCCAGGGACTTCAATTTGTACGCCCCTGGTCGTTGTACCCGGGCGATTTGATACGGTCCTTCCCAGTTTGGGGCGAGCTTTCCTTGCTCGGTTGGTTGAGAAGCCTCGGCTTTCCTAAGGACGAGGTCCCCTACTTTGAAGAGCTTGGGCTTAACTCTGGAGTTGTAGTATTGGGCCGTTCGCTGTTGATATCTAGCCATGCGCACCCGGGCGACCTCTCTTGTCTCTTCGACGAGGTCCAAATTGCTCCTGAGCTGGGAGGAATTGGTATCGGGGTCGTAATGCTCCACCCTCAGAGAAGGCAAGCCGAGCTCCAATGGGATGACGGCCTCAGTGCCGTACGCTAGGTTGAAGGGGGTCTCTCCCATGGGCAGTCGGAACGTGGTCCGGTACGCCCAAAGGACATTGTACAAGTCCTCGACCCACTGTCCTTTGGACCGATCAAGCCTAGCTTTGAGTCCCTGCAAAATAGTTCGGTTAGTTACCTCAGTTTTCCCGTTTGTCTGGGGATGGGCAACCGAGGCGAAGCGATGATCAATGCCGAGCTCAGAGCAAAACTCCCTGAAATGAACATTGTCAAATTGTCGACCATTGTCAGATATAAGGATACGGGGTAGTCCGAATCGGCAGATTATAGACTTCCACACGAAGTCCCGCATCTTTTGCTCGGTGATCCGGGCAACAGGTTCGGCCTCGACCCATTTGGTGAAGTAGTTGATGGAGACGACCAGGAACTTTCTCTGTCCGGTGGCCAGGGGAAAGGGCCTCAGGATGTCGATCCCCCATTGGGCAAACGGCCAGGGGGCGATGATGGAGGTCAGCAGAGCTGAAGGTCGGCGCTGGATATTGGCGTTTCGTTGGCACCGATCGCACTGCGGACGAAATCCGTTGCGTCCTTCTGGAGTGTGGGCCAGTAGTATCCCTGCCGCAGGATCTTATGGGCCAAGGCTCGACCCCCCAGGTGATTTCCGCAGATCCCTTCATGGACCTCTCGGAGGGCGTAGTCCGCCTCGGAGGGGCGGAGGCATCTGAGAAGGGGAGAAGTAAATGATTGTCGATAGAGTTTATTCTCGTACAAGACATACCGGGGAGCCTGGCGCTTGATTCGGTGAGCCTCCGTCTCGTCATGAGGTAGAGTTCCGTCCTGAAGATAGCAGACGAGCCCGTCGATCCAGCTTGGCTCGGAGTCGATGCACATAGTGGGCTCGGGTTCCTCCGTGCTGGGGACCCGAAGATACTCGAGCGCTGTTCCCTTGGGAAGCTCGCTCATGCGGGAGGTGGCCAGTTTGGATAGCTGGTCTGCCCTGAGGTTTTCCGCTCTGGGAATATACTGAATATTGAAAGAATTCAGGGCAGATGTGAGTTCCCGCACCTTTTGGAGATACTTTTGCATGGATGGCTCTTTAGCTTCAAAATCTCCTTGGACCTGGTTCACCACCAGCTGGGAGTCGCTAAAGGCCGTCAGGTCTCCCACTTTTAGTTCTTTCGCCAGCTTGAGCCCGGCGATGAGAGCCTCATACTCGGCCTCACTGTTCGAGGCCGGAAACTCGAGGCGCAGAGCTTGCTCGGCCACCACTCCATCTGGACTGGTGAGGATAAGTCCGGCCCCGCTGCCCCCCGGGGTCGAAGACCCATCTGAGTGCAGGACCCATGGCTGTTTCGGGGTCTCCTCCACGGACTCAGATGGCGGCTCGGGGTCGTCCGGAAGGGTGCACTCCACGATGAAGTTGGCGAGTATCTGAGCTTTGATAGCCGGCCTGGGCCGATATTCTAGGTCGAATTCCCCGAGCTCGACCGCCCATTTGGCGATCCTCCCCGCACGATCCGACCTCTGCAATATCTGCTTCATAGGCTGGTCGGTTAATATAGCTATCGTGTGGGCTTGGAAGTAAGGCCTGAGTCTCCGAGCCGAGATGATGAGAGCGAAGATGGTCTTCTCAAGTTTAGAATATCGGGTCTCAGCATCCCTGAGAACCCGGCTGGTGTAATAGACCGGCTTTTGGAGCTTGTCTTCTTCCCGGACGAGGACCGAGCTTACTGCAGCTGGGGAGACGGCCAGATATAAGTAAAGAATTTCGCCCTTCTGGGGCTTGGTGAGCAGCGGGGGAGAGGCCAGAAGGCTCCGAAGCTCTTCAAAGGCTTGCTGGCATTCTTCTGTCCACCGGAAGTCTTTCGGCCGTTTGAGGCTCTTGAAGAAGGGGAGGCAACGCTCGGCTGATCGAGAAACAAACCTTCCCAGGGCAGCTACCCGCCCCGCGAGCCGCTGCACCTCCTTAACTGTCTTTGGAGGCGACATCTCTTGCAGTGCCCGGATTTTCTCCGGGTTGGCTTCAATTCCGCGTTGGGTCACTATGAAACCCAGGAACTTGCCCGAGGTGACTCCGAACGCGCACTTCGCCAGATTGAGTTTCATTTGGTATTTTCTGAGCTTGGCGAAGGTCTCGCTGAGATCGGCTATGTGGTGTTCCGCCGCTTGGCTCTTTACCAGCATGTCGTCCACATAGACTTCCATGTTCCGGCCGATCTGGTCTTTAAAGATTTGGCTGACCAGTCTCTGATAGGTGGCCCCAGCGTTTTTCAGGCCAAAGGGCATCACCTTGTAGCAGTAGGTGCCCTTGTCGGTGATGAAGGCCGTCTTCTCCTCGTCTTCTGGCGCCATTCGGATTTGGTTGTATCCTGAAAAGGCGTCCATAAAAGTTAGCAGTTGGTGTCCTGAAGTGGAGTCGACGAGCTGGTCGATGCTCGGGAGAGGGAAGCTGTCTTTTGGGCAGGCCTTGTTCAGGTCGGTGTAGTCCACGCACATACGCCATTTTCCGTTGGCCTTCTTTACGAGGACTACATTGGCGAGCCAATCCGGGTAGGAGACCTCCCGGATGAAGCCGGCTCCGAGGAGTTTGTCCACCTCCTCGGCCGCAGCTCATTGTCGCTCAGGGGCAGAGCCTCTTTTCTTCTGCTTTACAGGCCTGCTGGTTGGCCTCACCTGGAGTCGGTGGACCATGACCTCGGGGTCAATTCCTGGCACGTCCGCGGGCGACCAGGCGAAGACGTCAGCGTTGTCCCGCAGGAAGCTGACGAGGCGATTCCTCTCATGGGCGCCGAGGCCGGAGCCAACCTGCACGGTTAGCTCGGAAAAATTTTCTTGTAGTGGGATTTGAATAAGGAGCTCACCGGGCTCTACTTGCTTCTTCCAGAGGGTGTCCCTCGCATCGAGGGTTTTTATGGGCAGTGAAGGGCCCATCGGGCGGTCTGGTGCCTCGGCTGGTTGCTTTACTGTGTGGGCCGCCATGTAGCATTGCTTGGCGACCAGTTGGTCTCCGCGGACCTCGCCCACTCCTTGGCCGGTGGGGAACCGCATGAGCAAATGGCGAGTTGAAACCACGGCTCGAAGGGCGTTTAACCCTGGGCGCCCAAGGATGGCGTTGTAGACCGAGGGCAGACGGACCACCAGGAAGTCCGTCCTCACAGTGCTCTCCCGAGGGGCGGGGCCAACTGTGACAAGGAAGCTAGCCTCACCTTCAACCGGGACCGCATCTCCGGTAAACCCGACCAGCGGGGCATTGATTCTCCGGAGGTGTCCTTCTGTCAAACCCATTTTTTGGTAGGCATGGTAGTACAAAATGTTGGCTGAGCTTCCATTGTCAACTAGGACACGCTTTACATCAAACCTATTTACAATCATTGAGATGACCACAGCGTCATCGTGAGGAGTCTCGACCCCTTCTAAGTCCTCGTCCGAGAACGAGATGACTTCATCAGTGCGTGGGCGCTTCGGGGGTGCTCCCTGGGCGGCTGTTCCTGCCGAGGTCCGCCCAATCATGTTGATGGTGCCGGCGATAGGCCTGTTGCCGCCAGGATTTTCGGTTGGTGCGACATTCTCCGCCGGCCTCCTTTCCTCATGTCGGTTCCTCACGAACCGGTTGAGTACTCCCCGTCTGATGAGCGCTTCTATCTCGTCCCGGAGTTGGAAGCAGTCCTCCGTGTCGTGCCCGCGATCTCGGTGGAAGCGGCAGTACTTCCTGGAATTTCGGGGAAATCCCGTGTCTCGCATAGGAAGCGGGGGTCGAAAGAAGTCCCGACCCTCAATTTCCATCAGGATCTCGGCCCGAGGAGCATTGACGGGTGTATAGTTCTCGTACCTCGCCTGGTACGTCCGGGGCCGTGGTGGAGACCTCGGACGAGGAGGTGTCCTCTGCTGAGGTCGCCCCTGCTGACGGGGCGGGCTCCTCAGTCTGGGGAGATTCTTCTCTCGGCGGGGAGACCGGCTCCTTTGTCGACCGCGCTCCTCGCGGCGCTTCTTCCGCTTCTTCGAGGTGGGCTCGATTGCCCCCCGCCTGGAGGCGACTGCCTCCTCGGCCTTGGCATACTTCCGGGCTCGGGCCAGCATTTCGGAGAAGTCGGCCGGGAAGCTCTTCTCGATGGAGAAGAGGAATCGGTAGGAGCGGACCCCAGTCTTCAGAGCCGGCATGGCTATCGACTGGTCTAGCTCGCGAACCTCCCATGTGGCGGCGGTAAAGCGGTCCAGGTACTCTTTGAGGGATTCCCCCTCCTTCTGCTTGATGTCCAGGAGGGAGTCTGATGTCCGTCGCTGGCGCCGGCTGGCAGCAAAGTTGGTGGCGAACTGCCTGCCGAGCTGCTCAAAAGAGGACACCGTGTTCGGCTTCAGACCAGAGAACCAAAGCCGAGCGGTCCCTCGGAGGGTTGCTGGGAAGGCCTTGCAGAGTATGGCCTCCGAGGACCCTTGTAGGGCCATGAGGGCCCGATAACTCTCCAAGTGGTCGAGGGGGTCGGTGATTCCGCTGTAGGGCTCCACCTGAGGCATTTTGAACCCCGCGGGAACTGGCTCGTCCTCGATCTGGCGGGAGAAGGGGGACTTGGTAGTGAACTCAAAGTCCCCTTCCTGTCTTGCCTTCTTGCTGTGGAGTGCCGCAATCTGGCGCTCCAGATGCTCGACTTTTCGGTCGAGCTCCCCCACCCGTGGGATTGTCGCTGTGGTTTGCGCCAGCTCACGGTGATCCGGGGCTGACTCCGCCTCAGAAAGTTGGGGTCTCCGGTCGAAACCTTCTCCCGGTAACTCTCTCCGGGGAGAAGCTCGTTCTCCATTGTTGGCTCTGGAGGAGCCATGCAAATTTTGGCTGGGGAGAACCGGGCCGTTGGGGAGACACTCCGGCGGGGCCTGGGCCTGCGGGGGAAGTGCCGGTAAAGCCTCCACGCGCCGTAGGCCCTGAACGGCGGCGGCCAGGGCCTGGACTTGCTGTGCCAGGGCATTGAACTGTTCCGGCTGGACCTAAGGAGCTGGGTCAGCCGGAGTTGGAGAATTCTGGACGGAGTGTCCAGGACTTTGCGGGGGACGCCGGGAGACGTTAGAGGTTCCCTTACTTCTCAACTTCATGACTGCTACTCGGTCCATTCCTCTAGCGCCAACTGTTGCTGGAAATTGGACCCGGGGGCAATCTTCGGTCGAGGAGAGGGAACGACTGTTAGTCCTCACGGCGGGGCGGCGGTCTGTCGGCGGGCGGCGTCCTCCGTCCGAGGCGGTCGGAGAGAAGGAACAGCAGGTCCTCGCAGCGGGGCGGCGATCCGTCGGCTGGCGGCGTCCTCCGTCCGGGTGCCTGCACACGAACCGGTGGCCGAGTTCTCCGGCGCCGGCCCTCCGACGCTCAAGTCAGGGAGGGGGCAAATAGTGGGGAGAAGGAGATAAACAGTGATTTTTGGGTGTATGAATGTTCCGATCCCCTCTTGGGAGGCCAAGGCTCCCTTTTATATGCGGGGGTCGGTTTACCTGTGATGTAACAGGGCGAGGCCGTAGTACGGCTTGGCATGTTGTTCAGGTCGGCGCTCGGTCAGGCGAATCATTGCACTGATGTCGGCGGTATGGCCGAGATCAGAGACTTATCATAGTCGACTAGACCCTGCTGGGTCGATTTGCCGTGGAGAGCTGGGGATCCGTAGATGTCAGGAGCCATGCGCATTTATTGTGGAGTAAGTTAGAGATCCGCATTTATTATGGAGTAAGCCGGAGGTCCGCATTATTGGTGGAGTAAGCCGGAGGTCCGCATTATTGGTGGAGTAAGCCGGAGATCCGCATTTATTATGGAGTAAGCCGGAGATCCGCATTTATTGTTGAGTGTGCCGGAAGATTACAGCGGCCATGCGCAATAAATGCCGGAGGGGTGTTAGAGTACGGTCCTCGGACATCGGGGTTTCTCTTAGGTCGGAGGTTTCGGGGTCGGTCGTCTTGTGGCCGAGCGTTCCGAGGTCGGACGCTGACTTCGGCTGTCCGGGGTCGGAGGTTGTACGGCTTCTTAGGGGCATTTATGTCATTTGGGGGGAAACTTTATTCCCCCCAACAGATAAGTAAATCATCTTTCAGGTTTCAGCTATTTTCAGGCAGTCCGCATGCAGGGATGGTTCAGACTTTAAGTTCTGCATGTCTCTATTTATGACAAAATTCACTTTAGAGTTGTGATCAACCTGATCCCAAGCAGCCTGACCCACTCGTTTCAATTGGTCTGGGCTGAGGTTTGTCACCTTGACTTAGCTTGGGATCAAGAGTTTCCATTTGACGCAAGTTAGATTGGGTTAGGGTTAGGGTTAAACTCCCTCCAACCCGACAATACAACCTGATTCAATCCAGCAGAATGGATGAATAAAAAATATTTTCAAATTTCAGATGAAATACTTCAATTTTATTTGACTCTCTCTTTAAGCCTCCTGATATACAACTTCACATCGTGAAACCAATTTTATATTCATAAAATATTTAAATGCTTATACAAGGTTTTAGATTACAGCCATTATTTAGTTCATATAATAGTTTTTAGGTTACAAATTCACTATTCATCTCTCGCCAATTCCAATTCAAACCAAGCCCATGTCAATGGTTCCATCTCCAGCTGAGGCTCAGGCCAATCTCAGTCTTGGACCATTCCAGCCTGTTGACAGTTCCTACAAGTTGGGAAAATGGCAGCAATCTGCAACTTCTGCAATGATTCATCCAGAGGATATCTGCTATTCCAACTAGCTGAAGGTTCTTGCTTCACCGGCAGCTCTGAATTGGATGACAAACTAAAGTCAGAACTCGACCCAAACCAAACCAATCCATGTTAAGCCATTTCTTGCATTGATTTGTTTGAAGAAGAGCTTCTTTGATCTCCCTTTCACCCCACATAGCTGACAGTCTCTTCCAACCATGAGAGACAAGATACACATGTTTTATAATAAGTTTGTCAAAAAAGTTGAGGGTCTAGAGTCGTCCTTAGCTGCTCATAAAGCAAAGAGTAAGTGCTTTTATATTAAATCATTCCAACATGATGTATGAGGATCAATTAGTGTCTCCAACTTGTGATGTATTATATTATAATCAAAACTTCATTAATTTATCACTTCTAGAGATCATCAACTAAATTTTCAATTCCCTATTGTATGTTTCAACTCCTTGAGCTTCAAGAAAACTTCTTGCGCAGCCAGAATCAAATAGCATATGCATCAACTTGCAAGTCGGGGCCACCATCTCCATTTGTTTATTCCTGTGATATGTTTAAACTCCTGCAAGAAAACTTCTTGCCCCGCAAGAATCCAATAGCATATGCATCAACTTGCACATCAGCGCCATTATCTACATTTGTCTATTTCTGATTGTCTTCAGCTCTGATACCCAAGGAATGGAACTATATATAACACAAGAATTCTATCATTGTATGCCAAGATATCTAGATATCTTAATTGATAGGCTAAAAGACAAGGCATGGAGCTCTCCTCTTTGCAGCCAGTCTTCTTCTTCTTCCTCCTTCCCCTCTTCTTCTTCCTCTTCTTCTACCAGAATCCAGCAAAGAAACGTAACTCCACAAAGCTCAAAACCTACCCACTGCTAGGAAACCTCCCTCAGTACCTTCAAAACCGCCACAGATTCCTCGAATGGTCAACCGAAATACTCATCAAAGCCCCAACCTACACAGTGACACTCCAGAGCCCAGGGCAGGTCAGTGGAGTCATCACAGCCAACACCTTAAATGTTGAGCACATGCTGAAAACCAACTTTGTGAACTACCCAAGAGGCGAGCGGTCCATTGCCATGCTGGAGGACTTCCTTGGTCAAGGGATCTTCAACTCTGACGGTGAGCACTGGAAGTGGCAGCGGAAGGCAGCGAGCTATGAATTCAATAAGAAGTCACTTCGAAACTTTGTGGTGGACACTGTGCAGTATGAGATAGTCAAAAGGTTGTTACCTTTACTCAAGAAGGCCAGCAAAAAGAATGAGATTGTAAACCTGCAAGATGTTCTAGAACGCTTTGCATTTGATAACATCTGCAAGGTGGCCTTCAATGAAGACCCTGCCTGCCTTGCTGAAGAGAGATCCAGCGATATGGTCTCTTCAGACTTCATGAAAGCCTTCGAAGAAGCACAGAATATTGTTGTCGGACGATTTTTGGATGCACTGAAGGTCACCTGGAGGATCAAGAAGCTACTCAACATTGGATCCGAGAGGCGGCTAAAACAACTAATTTCAATTGTTCACAACTATTCCATGAATATCATTAGATCAAGGAGGGAGAGACCTTTGGACCAGTACAATGATCTTCTGTCACGGTTTGCTTCAAACAAAGACAATACAGAAGAATTCCTTCGAGATGTTGTGACAAACTTCCTTATTGCTGGCCGTGAGACGACATCATCAGCACTGACATGGTTCTTCTGGCTCCTCTCTACAAGACCTGATGTGGAGAAAAAGATACTAGAAGAAGTCAGATCAGTCCAGGCCCTGAATCAGAATTCAAATGAGACATTTAGTTTCGATGAGCTTCGTGAGATGCATTATCTCCATGCTGCAATATCAGAGTCGATGAGGTTGTACCCTCCTGTGCCCATTGACACACAGTCATGCAAAGAAGATGACACCATGCCTGATAGAACCTTTGTAGGTAAAGGATGGTCTGTCACTTATAGTGCTTATGCTATGGGAAGGATGGAACACATCTGGGGGAAGGACTGCAATGACTACAAACCAGAGAGATGGTTGGAAAACGGGGTTTTCCAGCCAGAAAATCCATTCAAGTATCCAGTGTTTCATGCTGGTCCCAGGATGTGCTTGGGGAAGGAGATGGCATACATACAGATGAAGTCGATCGTAGCTTGTGTGCTTGAAAGGTTTGAAATCAATGTTGTGGGGAAGGACAAAAGTCCAGAGCATATACTCTCAGTGACCCTGAGGATGAAAGGAGGTTTGCCAATTCAGGTTAAAGAGAGAGAGTTGATGTGAATCATGTGATAAACTAAAAGGCTAAGGTGACATGCAAACAATCGTATCTGCATTATGCAAAGACTAGCATGTAGCTTGTAGGATTTGGGTTATGTTGTAATAATTTTGTTTTTCCAGTCCTATATGTTACCAAAAAGGGAAAAACATGCAGCTTTATTTGTCATGGTTTTGCATTTAACAAAAATGAGTAGATTATGCTGATAGAAACAAAAGTGACTATGTTGATCCATCTTAATATAAGCTATGTATTCCAGACCTCAAATCCACAGTAAACCTAATGAACATAGTTGCTATTTAAACTTTAAGCTCTGTTCCATGTCAGCATCCAATCAATCAATATATTTTGATGTTATTTATGTATAATTTAACAAGGCTAAAACAAAATATATAAACATATAAATAATCTATTAAAATATAAAAAATATGAATTATCTATTTATTTATTTATTTTGGGTCAGGTAAGGTCATGAAGGATGGGAAAACAATGAAAAATGAAGTAAATCTTGAATGAGACTTATGACAAAGGTCATGAAGACAAGTTACATTGTGGAAGATATAGCACTAGGCATGCAGTCATGGGCATGACAAGATCCATTCAGGTAAATAAATATGGTGGAAATCATTGATTATATCAAGGCTTATTGGCAATTATCTCCCTAAAATTTTTCTTTCTACCATCCTTTGCCCTCAATCGTTATGCAGGAGTTCAAGGAATCAGGAAGGAATGGAATAGCTGTGATATTTTATTTCGAATTTTCAGAAAAATACTGACTGCAATGACTACAAACAAGAAACAAGGCCAGAAAATGGGGTCTTTCAGACAGAAAGTACATTTCAGCATCCAGTGTTTCATGATGGTCCAAAGATGTGCTTGGGGAAGACGAAGATGGCATACATACAAATGAAGTCAAGTGCATCTTGTGTACTTGAAAGATTTCAAATGTGTTGCAGGGAAGGATGAAATTCCGGAGCTACCCTCACTAACCCTGAGGATGAAAGGAGCATTGCCAATTCAGGTTAGCAAAAGAGTTAATATGATGAACTAAGAGTGTTCGTGGCATGAAAAACTGCATCCATATTATGATGTGACTACCCTGTAGGCCCTGCAATCATATGGTTTCAGTTATAGTGCCATGATTTTAGTAATGCAATTTTGTAGGTCATGGCTTTGCATTCAATATAAATGGATATATGTACAAAATCACGACAATCCTACCAGTGGCAAACAGAAGGAGCTCCTCTTGCTAAATGTTATCCTGAAGGTTCAAGGAAGTTCAACATGCAAACACGTCTTTACAATTACAAACCTCAATAACAAAGAAATGACTACTTAATGACACAACAGGGCAGTTGAATGCCCAACACAAACCATAACTTGGAATCTAGAAGTTGAAATCAGCGTACCAGATACTCCACTTACAAGAACACTTGTAACTCTGACTGAATTGAAAGGGCCAAACAGATAAAACAGCCATTAAGATAATTTTCACGCTGCCTAGGCCCATAGACTGCAAGAGTCCAATAACATGTGCCTCAAGCCTAACATCATCACTCTATTTATAACTAAGAGCAACTTTTCCGATCCATTCTCTATAACCTAATTCCTTTGTATCCTTAACAAAAATAAGGGCTATATGAAAAAATAAGGGCCATAGAAACATGAAACTCTTGCATTTGTTGTCAACATCTGATCAATTAAAAATAACCAATATGGAAAAACCCCTCCCCTGCCAAATATCTAGCTTTTCTATCTTCCTCATCTTCCAAGCTTCCTCTTTTGCAATCATAATCTGGTCAGAACAGACACTTCACCATTTCAATAGAAGTGCAACAGCAATTTTGTTAATGAGTAAGAAAAGCCCAGGTGGAACAAACAAGGCATGCAGTTGGTAATGCCTTATTATTAATTAAAGTGATTAGGATGACATGAGTACAAAACAACCAAATTCAAAGAAAGATAGTTCAAAAATTACACCCTAGTTTGATTTTAGATTAACCTAGCAGCTGCAATCATATTTGACAAGCAAATGAGATGTTCTTCAAACAATAATATCCAAGCATCACTTTGCTCATTAAATTGCAGTTTCCAATTCAGAGAGACACTATTTAACTATAGCTTTTGATAAAGCAGTATCCAGTGCCTTAACACTCCAGAAAATTCGAAATAAGATATCCCTGCTATCCCGTTCCTTCCTGATCCCTTGAACTCCTGGATAATGATTGAGGGCAAATGATGGTTGCAACAATAATTTTGAGAAGATAATTGCCTATAAGCCTTGATATAAACAATGATTTCCACCATATTTCCCTAAGGTTACCTCAATGGATCTTGTCGTGTCCATGATTTCATGTCTAGTGCTAAACCTTCCACAATGTAAATTGTCTTCATGACCTCTGTCATAAATTCCATCCAAGATTTACAAAATTTTCCATTGTTTCCAATCCTTCAACCTGTATCTTAAGCACTGTCCTTGCTACAGTCATCCTGACCTACAAAGCACATTGACAAACCACATTATAGTGGTCATTGTGAAAAGCTCATTAATATATATAAGTCTTACCACATCCACATTGGTTTGGCTAAATTGATCCCATTTCTTGTTCTTATCTAAGTATGCTGAAGCTTTTTTTTTAACTTTCCATTCTTGATACTTTCATCCAAGAATTTGTTGGTCTTCATGTGATTGTTAACAAGCAAATTGATCCATGAGATTTTTTTTTGTTGCAACTAACTTTGGCTTCTGATGCATATCATGGTATGCCATACCGTACCGAACCAGACGGTACCGGACATACCGTACCGTACTATACCGGTACCGGTGGCATACCGACCCTCAGTATGCCAAAAAAAATTCGTACCATACCGATACTATGCTGGTGTGGCACTGGTACAGGTCCAGTACCGGTACGGCGAACCTTGATGCACATTAACTAAATCAACTTAAACATTTCTACCTCATCTTATCCTCTATTTCTCTAAGTACAAAGTTTTGTTTGATGTACTTGCTTTTGTCTCTATTCTTCTTATTTTTACAAAACATTGATCTCGACATTAGCATCTGCCATGCTCTCACCACTCAACAACTTAAGCATCCTTTGATTAGAATGATGTATTACTGGCACAGCCTTCAATAAGATACTAGTTATTATAAGCCAAAGTCACCAAAATATTATAGAGAAAAATAGTTCTGGCATTTATGTTGTAGCAGCCAACAAAATTACAGAAAACATCACCTAAAATTAGGAAGAATATGTAAGATGAAAGCTTCATAAATCACTGATAAAGGGATTACATATATAAAAATGAAGTAGAGTTTACTGAACCTACAAAGAAGTAGTCTCACTCATGTGCTTCTGAGCAGATGAGTTCTAATAATAGTACTTAGACCCAGACAGAGATCAGCATAGATACTGATGCATGCTTCTAACTTCTTTGAAAGAAAAAAGGAACAAAAGAAAAGAAAAAAGAGGGACAATGTAGTCAAGCATTTCTTCAAAAGAAAATACATGATAACTCTTGCAAATCAAATAGCTAGTTTTTTTTATTAATTTATAGAACAGCAACTGAAACATGTAGCGCTCACCCGCAGTCTTTTCACCATGAATGTTGACACTGGCTTAACAAAAGAACCTCTAGCAAGGAAAAGTTTTGATCCATGTGGAGTGTATATATCATCAATGCAAGGAACATATGCCCCCTAGAATAAACTTTTTTTGTTATGCCAATCAAAATTAATTGGCAGGCAAAGATTCCTTTAATGTATCTTTCACAAGATTTGGAGGGATGACAAGTGGAGCTAATAGCATTGATCAAAGCTATAAGAAGAATCTGCTTGGAAATAGCTTAGCTTGCCTAGATGGCACAACTTGCATCTAGTTTTTATTTACTTGGGGGTCCATAATCCAAGTTCAACCAAGATTAGGGTCGGGGCAGTGTCTTGTCTGAAAACTAAAAGTAGTACAAGCTCCAGCATTCATGTCCCTGATCAGGTTGAAAAAAAAACATGTGGCAGTCTCCATACATGCAGGACTAAGCAATACGCGAAGTGGCTCCATGAAGTATATGATGATGATGAAATGATCGAGTTTGAGAAGAAGGTGAGGTTGTTTTCTCTTACGACGTAAATATGCGAAGGATTGGAAAATAGACATTTATAAATGATGGCTTTGTTATGTGTATCAGCAAAATCTATGCAAATTATATGCACACACTAAATTTAGGAATGGAGAGGAGAAAACCCTTATTGCATGAAAAAAAGGACGAGAAAAAAGACTCGGAAAAACAGATTGGAGGCTTTGGAAATTTAAACCATTGCGAGCTGAACTACTTCGCTTTGCGATCAGAACAAAATTATTTTATAGAAAAAAAAAAAGAGAGGAGAAAGAAGGTTACCCAGATAAGTTCTTTGAGGTTGATGCGCTGGAGGATCCCGTGGGCATGAGGAGAGGGCTTCAGGTTAGAAATGATGGTTTATATTGAAAGGATATCGTGCACCATTGTCAACGGGGATGTAGCTCAAATGGTAGAGCGCTCGCTTTGCATGCGAGAGGTACAGGGTTCGATCCCCTGCATCTCCACGATAGTCTTGTTTTTTTTACTTTTTTATTCTTAAGATCCATTTTTTGTATGCTTTATTTTTACTCTTTTTAATGGTAAGTGACTTACCCTTCCTTCCATTTACTTCCAATAAATAAATCAAAATGCTTGATTTTGCTGTTTTTATCAAATTTGGATTTGCTTTGCATGCTTCTTACCCTTGATTTTTTTTTTATTATCCTATCAGATGCAATACGGACTAGGTTGGTTAGAACTAACCTAATTTTATTCGGTTCTTAATTTTTGGAATCGGAATTGAATCATACATGATTGGAACCAATTCAATCCTATCAAGACCAAGTTGGCCGTCGGATATCTATTTCTTAAAAATAATAGAATAAAATATTATTTTTTTATAATTATATTAAATCTAATGAATGGTAACAAATTTTGGAGAATTAAAATTAATAGCAAATTTGTGTTATGGATATCAAATGTCAAGAAAGAACCTACGGAGATGTATAATCAAGGAAGAGGGAAATGAGTAAGCATTCAAATATCTAATACAAGCGTTGAGGAGGGAGAGGACAGTGACAGAGGGTTGAAGAGAATGTAGTATAGTCACAGCTGAAAGTGTGAAAGCTGACATACTGGAGGCACAAGAGGCGTAGGCAGTGAGGGGCTTCCTGCAAGGTGGGGAAGGAGGTTGGAGAAATGGTGGAGGTGACCAAGAAAGAGATAGAAGAAGATAAAATATAAGAGAGAGAGATAAATCTGAAAAAAACAATTTTAGATTTAATTACAATAAAAACCAAATGTGATAAGGTTAGGAGATGTGCACAATATTAGGGTTAGCAGGAGTGGTATGCTATTTTGGAAAATTGACAATACATGATACCTAATCATATATGCATATTATTTATATTATTCTATGTACTATATTATGATATATGATATATACACATATTATACACGGAAGAGTTCGGATTGAGTTAGGCTATCCCCAATCTCGAACTAAAACTCAAACAATTCCAATCAACTTTAAAAATTGGAATAGAAACCAACCCAATTGATTTTAGCGCCCGAACCAAACTAACTCAAGAATTCTTGGGTTGATCCTAACTCATGTGCACCACTACCCTAGCATTTTTTTTTTTTATGGCTTTGAGAGGCACACGAGAAGGCCTACCTTTCTTGTTTTCTTTATAACTTTCATTGAAAGGAAAACTATGGAAAAGAAAAAAGGAAAGATATATGCTTGTCAAATTTGTTACTTTCGTAATGAAACAAACAAACATAGAATCTTTTAAAAAAATAAGTTTTCCCAGTAATTTTTCTTGCAGCTGAACATGCCTGAAATCTACAAAACATAATAATTTAGGCATATGGGGTTAAATAAAATAAGATATGACAATTATACAAGTATGCAACCTTCTTCAATCTTCTCCATGATTAAGATTATTATATTTTAATTTCTAGGGGATCCAAAAAAAAGTTGCTTGACTGATTTAGCTTACAGTCATCAATGTAGGCTTACACGATCTATCATACGTTTACTTTAAGATTTCCGAATGTTAGAGTGAGCATGGTGCATTGGTTAGTCATGTATGATGTAGAGGGGTTTTTTTCCCATTTATAAAAGGCAAAACACTTTCCTGTTCTATGTATAGAGTCCCACTTGAAATTATCCGCATATGATAGATTGATAATCCATCAACTTATATAATATGATAATCCATCAACTTATTTGTATCATGTAATATGCCTCTCATTTGATTGCATTGTGTTTATTTCTTTTTTCAAAAATTATGTCACTTCATTAATACATCCTTCCTCTTGTACATGTGGTTTCCAACTTTGTGTAGGAATGACACTATATTTTTCCCATATCGAGACCTTCAAACCAATTACAAATACATATTTGTTGTTATTTTACCAAGTCAAGTTTTCTACAAGATTTTTCTGAGTGAAACAATTATTATAGTATTTTCTGTCATAATAGGAGTCAACAATTTATATAGGTAAAATAACATTATGAACTCCATATGACACTCTTTATGATATAGAAATACTGTTTTTGTGAACTAGGATGGAAAGCTATTTAAAGTGTATTAAGCTAAATTAATAATCAAAAAACTAATAATAACCCATTTCTGTTACCTAATCTCAAAAGGAACCTATTACTATTAAATATTGATCACTACTACTCAAAATAAAGGTAATTAATGGTTACCATGTAAGTGCTTGCCTTCTAGGATTCACTAAACTTTATATAATGTGGTTGCACAAGGTAGAAAACAACATTGAATTGTCCCCTTCGGTTGCCAAATTGTAATAAAGAGCGAGTTTGTAGTTTTGGTTACCAAATTGTTCCCTCCGGTGAGTTCCCAATGGACAATTGTCAAACCACTCGATTATGAAAACATCATTGAAAGATCTTGTGTCATCTTTAAAATGTAAACTGGAAAATATGGTGATTGGATGCAACTTAATTGTCATGAATGGAAAACAAGAGGGGTGGAGGGTCAAATGTGACTTAGTTAGCTTTGATGTTGCCAGGTCTCCGCGAAACTGCCAAATGGGCATACGTTGACTTTAACTTATACCATGTTTTAGCTAAAATTTAGCAGGTTAACTAACAATCAATAGTTTATAATCTAGAAGATGCATGTCACTCCTCAAAGCCAACTTAATAAGAATCATGCTATAGACATGCATAGATATCTTACGTGCCATTTATGTGTCAATGTGAATGTGCTCTGTGAGCATGTAATAAATTGAAAAATGGGGACACATCTTAGGTTTCTCTTGTTATCTTCTTTCTGCTCCAGCTAGCCGTTTGGTTGGAAAGAGTTTTAATCCTATCTCCAATCTAGAAAGAAATGAGAATGCCCCAATCTTTCAAAATCCAGTCTCGACTTTTTCTCAAGTACTTAAATCTTATTTCGCTATGTTCATTTAAACAAATTAATTTTTCAAAAATATACCTCTATTTAATTGACCTTTCAAAAATACCTCTCTATTCAATTAATTTTTCAATTTTGATTCCAGTTGTGAGCTAAATATGCTGAAAAATATAGTCATTCCGATTTCCAATTAATCCATTCGAATTTCAATTTAGATTTCAGTTGCGAACAATCTCCTTCTTCGCACTCCCCCTAATCTTTAGCATGTATCCTGCTGGCATGGTTGCTAACCCCTTCGACACTGCTTGCTTCTTATTATGTTACTTCAAGAATAGCTTGTATGCTCATTGGCATGTTCGTCCCTCGAGTCGGCCTTCGGAGGAGGGACGCCGGGCATAGCATGGCCGAAAGATTAGGGTTGGCATGCCTCAAGAGGTACCCCAATCAAAACCCGGAAAGTCCAACCCGCTTCCAAGGCTAGGTTGGTTCATGTTACCCACCTTGCCAGCTCCAGGATATGCATGGGCAAGCAACAAATTGGACCAGACAAAAAGGAGAAAGAAAAACAATGGGCTTTTTTTTTCTTCTTTTGCCAAAGTAGAGAGAGAGAGAGATAGAGATAAGGCTAAGGGGAGGTATCAGATTGAGCGAGCGAGCGAGTGCGCGAGGTAAGAGATGAGTGAGCCTCTACTTGTTCAATTACCAGCCACCATGGTGTGACAAGCGACTGCGCCATGTCAATGTGTTTGTGTTTTTTTTAATAAATGTAATATAGAAGGGGTAGCGCCAGTGCATGACGCTCCTACTCAGGTAGCTTCCATCCCAATCTTTTGAAATATATAAATCTATATTGTAAAAATACATGCTTTATGTCAATATATATATATTATAGAAATATATATTATATTTTTGTTAGGCAGTTTGTGTCTATATATATATATATATATATATATATATTATATTTTATAATGCAGGCTCACACGTGATAGATGTAAATGCAGCCAACATGATCAGAAAATAAAAGGACATACAATGGCTCAGGCACAGAAGCATAACCCACTCAAATAAACCCTTCAAAGTGGTGGCAGTTGGCAGTACCACTTACCTCCATGTATATATACATAGCTTGATAAAAGCTATGATATTGGTTCTCATGGTTTCATTTTTTTTTTTTTAAGTTTTTTGGAGAGAGCTGTGAGTTGTCGAGTCGCATAAGAGAAATTTATACCACTACTGTCGGATTCGGATCTTTCTTGGGTCTGACCTAAATCCAACCCGTTCTTCCGTTCCCGACCGGCTCATCAATATCAGCACCACGCTATAGAAGCCGATTCGGGTCGGATTTGAATCCGAACCCGACCCGACCACTAGTAGCAGAAGGACCTCCCTCGGTGGTCGGTAATATATTTGATCACCCCCATAAAGGAACCGGGCATCGGCTGCCTCCCACACACACAGCTCACAAGCAAACAATCCGAGGCAGGCTAGGGTTTCTGCCGTCTCGGCTCAAGAAAAATCCTCTCCCTCGCTTCTCCGTTCCTTTTCCCGGTTTGATTCGCAAGCCTTTTTCTTTCTTCAATTCCTTCTATCACAATCGTTTCATGTTTTGGTTTCAGATCGTTTATCGCTGCTTGCTTCGCTTGTAGAGGAATGCGTCATGAATTCTATTATTCTTTTGGTGAATTTTGTTTTGTTCAATCTGTCCATGAGTTCGATTTTCTTGCAAACCCTAGCAAAGATTACTTTAAGATGATGCCCTTGAGCAGTTCTTATTGTAAAAGGAAAAATTTGATATGATTTTTCTAAAGATCTATGTGAATAAATAACACAGATGAAATAAAGCAGCAAGCATAGCCATGAAGACGGGCGACATCTGATTATGGTTTTTTTAAAGACATAATATGATTTTTGATTTCAATGGGAGCAAAGCGTGGTGTTTATTTTTCCACAAGGCGGCGCAAAAGAGTGACTTATTTGTTTTGCTCCACATCTCAAGTTTCATTTATGGTTACACGGGATCGTGCAACGCAGTCTTATTTTTATTAAGAAGCGCATCTCCTTTCTGAAACTTTGCTAATATCATATTGTTGCTAAATTAATAAATAAAAATGTCTGATAAATTTCAGTCTCAGTGCATGACCACAACTGATGGACAATGAGTATATAAATTTACCTGTGACATCTTATTGCAATTGTTGAAGGTGGAGTGATTTGTACTTTTGCAAAATCAATGTCATTCTGAAATAACTTTTTTATGTTCCTTTTTTTAATAATTGTAAATAAAGATATATAGTTATTCTTTTATTTTCCAGAATGATCAGCTGATTCAAATGCAAAGCATATGAGATATTGATGTAAAGACTGGCTAATATTAATGACTGGCTATTTTTTTCATTATCATGAAGGTATACATCATTTTGATAGTTGTCGTCAAGTTTTCTGAATCTGAATTGCTTAGTTCAATGTAAAGCAGATTATGTGCAACTCTAGTTAAATTTTTGTTCGTTCTTTTTTGGTCAAATAGATGTTGGGTCCACGGCAAATTCAATCTAGGGAAGTTGGTCGAACAAAACTCAGTCATTCAGATCTATTCTTTATTTAGAAATTTCCTAGGTGCGGATTGATTTTTCCCCCTAAATTCTCTTCAAATGATGAAGGTGGAATGCTTTTCCCCCTAATTTTATTTCGTGGAAAAAGTGGTAGCGCTGGTAGCATGTGCTTAACTAAGGCAATAGGTGGATCAGTTTTTATGATAGCAATCTACATAAATGCAGCAATAAATCTTATGGATTTGGTGTGGGCCCCAAAGTTGCAACCAAACCTCCATTACGACAAGAGACTAATCCAGTTGTACTTGCTAGTCAGTCATCCTCTATCGGTGGGGTGATGGTGCAATTGGCTAGCGCATGGCTAGGCAAGTGATCCTAAAGTCGAGAATTCAAGTCTCTCTTACCCCAATATATTAGAGGGCATGCCTTGGCGCAAAGGTAAGTTTGCTCTAGTTTGACTTGGGTGTCCTGAGTTCAAAAAATGGAAACAATTTCTCCACACGTGAGGTTAAGGCCACATACATCTGACCTTCACTAGACTCATTGTTGTTGAGATCCTCGTGCATTGGGACGCCTTTTTATTCAGCACCCCTAGCTACCCCTAAAGGAGAAAAAAGGTATGAACCTATGAAAAATCCAATCTAGTCCATGAAAATCAATTCAAGTCCTAGCTTGATTGGTATTTGGACATGATCTAGTGAAAGAATTGGGTTGAAGCCTAAGTTCGTGACTTGAAGCTAATATTAGTTAGAGCAACATTGAACTCAGATCTGACCCCCTTGGCTTTGTTTGGCTGCCAAGTGGAGGAAAACAAAGTTTCTTATAGGTAAGGTCTTTAAATCCAAGATATTGACCATCTTGGTTTGTGGTTGATACCAGGGGTGCAATTGAGTCGAGCCGAGTCGAGTAGCTAGAGGCTCGAGCTCGACTCGATTCAAAATACCTGGGCTTGAAACTCGACTCAAGATTGATTGAGCCTTGATATCCAACCTCGAACTCGACTCGATCAAAAAACGCAATATTTGCGATAGGCCCGACTCGACTCAAATATCAACTAAGCCATATTCAAGCTTGAGTTCAAGCTCGAATTCGGGCCTTGGTCATAATTAAAAGATATAGTTTAAAACAAAATATAACAAAATATTATAATTTAAAATATTAAATTATTAATATATTATAAATAAAATATAATATTATTAAAAAAATATATACTCGACTAGGCTTGCGAGCCTTCGAGCCGAGTATTTTGCTACTCGAGCTCGGCTTGAAAAACTATTCAAGCTACTTGAGCTCGACTCGAGCTTGGTAATAGTCGAGTTGAGCTTGGATCTTAGTCGAGCTCGAGTAGGTTGCGAGCTGCTTGGCTCATTTGCACCCCTAGCTGATGCCAAGATGAATCATGATCTCGATTTTATCTTAATTGAGATGGAAGGCTTGAAATTTTTGGAAAGATCGGAGACACTCTGAGCTAATATTTACTATTGGCCAATAAAGTAAATTGAAATTTACAGCCTTTTGAAGGCTTTGATTTTTAATATTCAATAATCACAAAACCTATCTAAGATTGAAAGTTAAGTATTAAAAGTCTTAGCCAACATACTAAAATTGTATTGACTGATATCTTGAGATAAATTGGTGTATATCAGCTGAAATAATAAGGGCGAGATTCCATATTCATTGTGTCTATTTGTGCTTGATACTAGTGCAAACTGATGGGTACATGAAAACCAGGTTAATGGAAACCTTTTCACCTCCCCAAAGCTTGGTTATTAGGTGAAAATTCAAGATAAAGGAAGGAGAAAATATAGGTTCTAACTCCTAATTTTAGCAAGAGGCGTGAAATTTTTCCTCCTATGCAAGTGGCATTTGAGAAAACATATGGACAAGGCCAACGATTGTGACTGTCTTTTTTTTTTTTAATTGCAACAAAACAAAAAATTCTCAAATTTCTCTTCTTTGATTTTTACACTGTTTTCCTTATATTTTATTGGAAACAGAATGGAGCTTTTATGCTTTTTCTTCACATTATTCCTAAAAGTGATTGTATTTAATATTTTATATGTTGATATCAATAGAAGAAATGGATGTTGATTTCAATGGTTAATTGCTGCAAGTGTTGATATTAATCTAAAGCATTTCAATGGGTATCTATCCTGTTTTCTGAATTGCGTTTTTGTTCTTTATTTAGCTTGGTGAGTCGGTCGCTTTAAACTTTTACGAGGTCGGAAGGTAGATCCATCATGGATGCCAATTTTTATGGTTAATTGTTATAAATGTTGATATTAATCGAAGGGATTTCAATGAATGCATCCATCCTGCTCTCTGATTTGCATTTTTGTTTTTTTTTTAATTGAGTGGTCGGTTGCTTTAAAATTTTACGGGTGTAGAAGGTAGATCTATCTTGCACTTCTCTAGATTTCATCAACTTTAGTTTGCTTTTCAACAATTCTGATGTCTTCGTATGCTCAATATGTACTTCTCTCAATGCATTGTAATTTTGGTCCTGATTTATGCGATCATTTTCATATAGCACGTGATGGCTGGTAGAGGTCGTGTACCTCGCAATATTATTGATGGGCGGAGAGGTTATGCTGAAATGCCGGAAGGGCCATTTGTTCGTGGTCCTCTCCCTCGTCCACCCCATCCTGCCCTGTATGAGGAACTTGAAATGCAGCGGAATGAGATCCGGAGGCTTTTGGCAAACCATCGTGCTTTGGTTGAAGAACGTGCTGCTATGCAGCAGGAGCTAATGGCTGCAAAGGAAGAGATTCATCGCATGAATATGGTCATGGCAGATATCCGTGCTGATAAAGAGGCTCATTGCAGAGAGCTGATTGAGAAAGGCTTGAAGCTAGAGGCTGATCTTAGAGCGACTGAGCCTTTAAGAAATGAAGTAGTGCAGCTTCGAGCTGAAATTCAAAAACTGAATGTCTTGAGACAGGACCTTGTTGGTCAGGTCCAGACTCTCCAGCAAGACTTGACAAGGGCAAAAACTGATAACAAAGAGATCCCTATTTTGAAGAGTGAGATTGATGGTCTGAGACAGGAACTAATGCGAGCTAGGTTGTGCTCTATACTTTTGTACTCTTATGGCATATAATTTTTCTTTTGGTTCTTGAGTCACATGTACCTGCCATATACATTGTTTGGTGTGGAAGCACATGCATACTGCAATATAAAAAAATTGTTCTTTTCAGGAGTGCTTTTGAGTATGAGAAAAAGGGAAATATTGATCTAATGGAACAACGGCAAATAATGGAGAAAAATTTGGTGTCCATGGCACGCGAGATTGAAAAGCTGAGGGCTGACTTGGCAAGCATTGATGGGAGGCCATGGGGTGCAGGTAGTTTTCTTTCATTTAATGCCTGTGCTTAAATGGAATGCAAATGGCTTTTATTTTATCATTCCAGTGCAAGTTCCATCTGATTTGCATGCTTGTCGTAGCTTAATAACATTTCTTCTTTCATTTTATTGCTCTATCTTTTATTAGGAATAAGCTGGCTTGTTATGTTCGTTTTCATATCATTATGTTTGATAATGTGGTTATTTATTTTTTAGAATGTTGCTGACTTGTTATATTTATTATAACATTGTAGTTAGCTACTGTTTAAATGATGCTATTTTGATCATTTGAAGCTAAAAGTGGTAACTCCGTTACCTCTTTCACTCCTCTAGAACACGGAATTTCATATCATTGCTAATAGTCTGTAGTAAGAGAGTGCATTATGATATTTTTTGTAATTAGCTATTACATGCATTTCCTGTCACATTGCTCATAGTTTTTTACTTTTTAGGGCTAGTTTATTCAAACTGCTTGAAATTTCAGATGTGAAAACTGGAGAATGATGGCCTCGTTTTTATGTACTTTTTCCTGATTTCTTGTACACGTGTAGTTGCTTTTTTGTGATCCTGCTTTCTGTCCGTGTTAGTTTTCTTCTGCTAATTCCTGTGATTATGTTATCAATCTTCTCTACAACGACTAACACATGGTTTATCTTTTTTTTTTTTCTCTCTAAATTTCATTCTCTTTACTGGTTATTTAAGGTGGAGCCTATGGGATGAAAGTTGGTAGTCCTGAAGGACCTTTCGCTTCATCGTTTGGGGATAACTACAACCGTCATTTGGTATGATTTCCCAAAGATGTCTAGAACTGGCAGTTCCTTCCTAGCTTATGATATTAGTATAGGTTCCGGTATACATGATTATACTGATTGTATTTTGTTAAATTTTTATGTTCTGAATATCGATAATCAGGGAGTTGCTGACAAGGCCCCTATGTATGGTGGGAGTTCTGGTCCGCGGGGAGCATTTGACAAGTCTCGCCCTGGACGTCGTTGAGACTGACAGTTGAACTGTCTTCCAAGACGCTTATGGGTGCTCTTTAGTTTACTCATGGTGGTTATATGTAAGGTTTAGAATTTCTTAGCCTCTTCAGTTAGTGCTTGGTCCACCAATGTTCTCTTGAGAAGATTCTTATGGTCATTACAAGCTAAACATATTTTCATATGCGATCTTATCTTTATATTTTGTATTTCATAGTACTTGTGAAACTAAATTGCTACATTGGCATATTCTGGTTATATTTCCGATCCAAAATTGTCATGTCTTGTTTTTAGTGTGAGTTTTTAAAGTAGTTGTTTGCAACCTTATTCATCCTCCTGGGTTATGTGTGTATAAAAGTAGATACTTTATCTTTAATACCTAAGTAGTTCATTTTGATATTAGGCTTCTACAATTTGCTAGCATATTCAGATTATATTAGCTTATTTAGTGGTAAATGTGGCATCAAAAGTCTGTGATGCTACTTTCATAGTGATCTATACTATTAACTCTTCAGGCAATAATGTGGCAAATTATTAATGAGGGACATCTGGTGTCCATGTCTGATGTTGATAGCATTGGAGCTTTAGTTGATTTCCCCTGGCCAAGAAGATACGAGATGCAAAATTGGTTTAGGGCAACTTGGCTGGATAATCATTAACATACTGTTTCTTTGGATATCTTCCTTCGAAGGTAGCAGAAAATAAACTCTGTAGAAACCATGGATGAGAAGCTGGATGCTTTGTTAGGCTCTGAAGCAAAAGACTGAGGTATAAGCAATTGAAAAGGAATCAACATTTACCTCTGATGCATCCAACTGGTACTTTGATCATTTTGATAATATCTAAATCACTTTTTCGGTGGTTTAGCTCTCAATAGTCAAAATGGGGCTGCTTGATTCACTTAAGAGATGTGGTAGATATTATATCTTCAAGTTGATCATGCTGGTGCAGTGTGTTATTGAGCAACAAGACATGGTCTTTTATCTTTCTAATACATTTGTGGGTTAGTTTTATCTATTTGCGGACTAATGGAGTAGGTCAGTGAAGCACTAAGATGATTCCTGTGTATCTCAAGAGGCAGATCTGAATGGCTTAGTAGCGCACATGGTGGCCTATAGTGTTTTATCAATGGAATTTGATAGCATCAGGTACCCAAGTATTGATGTACCCTATGCTAGAAGCTATTATTTGCTGGTTGAATTCTTTTGTTGGCCATAGGTGTAGTAGGGTTGGTTTATGTTTCCCTTTGGTTGCAGTTGGAGTGTAGAGCCAGTATAATTAATGAGCCAAGCAAACTTATTTGAGATTAAGTACAAATGATATGTTCGTGTGATCTCACATCTTTTTCCATCTCATCATTGTGTCTGGTAAAACTGTTCTCATTCTGCCATGCTAAAATAAGAGAGATCTATGCACTGGAAAAATGGGTGTGGATGTATAGATTACGAGCCAATAAAGAGTATAATATGTATGGTTGCTGGCTTGCTGCTAAATAATTGCAAATTTGCTAATGGTGATGTCCACAACAGGATCACTTGGTATAAAATCTGATGGTGGCTTCTGCTAAAATGCCATCAATATGCTTGATGGTGATCCTCCATTAACTGAAAGCTAGACGCTCAGCTTATTCACTTCTTTCAATGGTAATTCAGCTATGCATTGCAAGGTTTTACTTAAAGGGGCTGAATAGGGATATACTTCCGAAATGAATATGGATAGCAGCATTAAGATTTGTTGCATTTTCTTATTTAGCTTTGTCAACCAAGATTTTGTGATTGAATACTGCATCCCAGAGAACAGAAGCGCATCGAAGTGTCCAACAAGTTGTCTTGATCAATCTTTTATCCACCGAGAACATTATTTTAGTTTTCTTGAGGTCCATAGTCTGTCCCAAGTTTCTAATGGCTATTTATCCAATTTGTAGTTTGCCTTGTAAAATTTAGTGATGGAAACTACGTGCATACATTATGATATAAATCTGCTTGACATGGTTGGAGATCATCCTGGATTATTTCAAGTGATGCGGGTCATGTGAAGGCAGCTGACTGCTTATTGCAAGGCAAGTACTTTTTTTTATATGCCGAGTATAAGGTTATTAATAATGTTCCTTTCCTAGACTCCATTGCATATGCTTAAAAATGTCAGTTTCTGTATTAGTTGATCCGTGATTGCCTTTTGTCATCCTTTAGATGTTTAGAAATTGCTTTAACTAGTTTCAGCATAGACCCTTGAAACTTTGTTTGATTACAAGTAGTCTCTACAAGAGCTTCTCGATCACAGCATTCTGGACCCTGATGTTTTTCTAGATTGCAGTACCCTTATTCATATTTCTGCTGCTCCTGATGCAAGTGCAGATGTATTGTACTAAATTTCATGAATCACTGTTTGTTTTTGCTTATTTCTTGGTCAAGGCCATGAGGATGGAAGATGCATCATTTACCACAATTTGAGCTGGAAAAGTCTCAGAGATTAAGATCTTTTCTTGTGAGTTCTTACATGAGCTTGACCAATATGATGGCCAAAATATCTACCTTGGAAGAAGAGGAGTCTAACAAGTTCTGATCTGAAGTGTACTTTCGCTATTTGAGTGCATGTTTGACTTTTTGTTAGTCAAGATTTATTTACTAAATAATCCTCAGAGCAAGTGAAATCTATGACAGCAAAATGAATAATTATGCTATCAGCATGCTCTGCATTGACTTGAAAGGATCAGATTTTGGAAGTCAAGCAATGTGATTTACAAAGGCTATTGAAGGTATAATAGAGGCTGTTTGAAATTACTTTACTGCCCAAAAAAAATAAGAACGAAACATTCCTGGTGCTAGTCATGATATGAGTACTGGTTTTTAGGGATTTGTATGCTCCTTACATGGAAGAAGGCTTTGTAGTTGGTAAGCTGGCTTGCTTCAATATGCTTCACTCCTGTTTCCAGACAGATCTATAAGCCAACTATGCTTATAGTTTCAGATAGGGTAGACAAATGGATTTATAAAGTACTTCAATAGCAGCCATTCAAACAACATCTCTCCCTTTCCCTTTCATCTTTTCAGTTTCTCTTTTTACATAAGCATCTTGCGTGCATGCACACATTGGATTTTTTGAGGTTCCTCTGCTGACACTTAGGCAATTGGCATTTTGGTACCCATGCCAAGTTTCCATGTAGCACTACTTAGCACCTTTAAATACGTGTTAATACTAAGTATGATATGTTTGGAAGTGAGCGCATTAGAGCCTAGGGGAACTAGAGTAGTTACAACAATGAAGGATAAATTGGTGCAAAATTAAGGCGATACAGGCATGTCCATGGGAGATTTAAGATGGCTCTGATTAAGAATCTCTTTTAGATCTGTGTTGAAAGTGGAAGGAAAAGGCTCAAGAAAACATGTACAACAACTTGAGAATCAGTATAAGATTGCCGGTGTTGAGAGACAATACGTTTGAAAAGTTTTAACAAAAAATAGTGGCCTGCAGTAATCTGCATATGATACTCTGTGCTGTTCATGGAATCTATATCTATATCTTGTTAAAGCCATGTAGTTTTACATATCTGCTACATATTTTAGATAAAGGGCCACAATGTAAAGCTCCATTACAACATATTCTGTTATTTATGTGCTATATATAAATGATCTGTGGATGTGTTGATTGCCATATCCACACATGCATACTATATAAAAAACAACAATATACATTCTTGCTATTTACATGACATTTAATTTATCTGTAGTGCAAGAGGAAAGAAAAGAATGGTACATAACAACGATAAAACACATGCTACAACTTGTTTGTGCTAGTGTAATCCTGTATCATTTTGACGTCAAAATTCTAAGCATATATAATTTAAATGGAGACCATGTTACATTGGAATTCTAATTCAAGGAACATTCTGATGTTCAAGTTATGATCTCAAACTTTATGATTAGGCAGTCATTTGTGTTTTCTTTGTGGTCAGATCCAACAGACTATATAAAGAGGAAATCTTATTATTTATTTGTCAGGCACATTCGTAGTATCATGTATACTTAGAGAATTATATTTTTATAATATAGAATAAAATCAAAGTCATGAAGTTGATTGCTAGTTAGCATTCATATTATCTGTCTGAGAAGAGGAGTCTTGCTTGATATCATAGATCTTTGCCAATGATATTTCAAAAAATACATCATTGTGGTCTGATGATTTGCAATTAGAAATTTGGGAGCTTATATTCACCGTTTGAAGAATGTTGTTCGTGAAACTTAATAGGCTCTCTCTCTCTCTCTCTCTGGGGTGGATGATGTTCTCAGTTACCAAGATTATTAAGAACTCACGGTCATGCTAATTTTATCATCCGCTGAATTTACTCCAACCAGATTAGTGCAATGTTCTGCATACATGATATCACAATGAAACACCTCAAAGTTCAAAGATATTCATTTTTCGCATTATGCTCTTACGTAACACTTAGTATTATAAGCAGAAAATGCATATGGGAAATCATATTTTCACTCTTAAGGCTTAACTATTACAAACCTGTTAACTAACTATCCAGTATTGCCTGTGCTTTTGAGATTCTTTCTAGTCAACACTATTTAAAAGGGTGGTAACTGGTGATGGTTTGACAGTTTAGCATTAAACATTGGAATTCTGACATAATATCATTATTTGGACTGCATCCTAGTTTCTCATCAAATGCGGATCATTTTTGTATCTTTCAGTTTATATATGTATAGGATTTGACATGATCTGAATTCAACTCCCCAAGAGATTTTATGGAGGGCCGTGGCCATTACTGATCTCTATAAATTTTGCTATTTTACCCATATGTTTGCGAGCAAGCATGTGATTGCAGCTCATCCAGTCAATGTCATATCTACTAACTTACTGCTCCGTTTGTTTATTATATGAAATCGGCTTCTTTATTCTTTTTCACTGCCAAAGGGAAAGCTAATGCTTATGCTTGTTGGGTATTTTGGTTTGACACTGCTTCACACCCAAAAAGAAGCAAGCTACGTCTGAGCTAAGCTTGGATATGGAAGTCCGGTCTTTTTACTCCGGTGAGAATAATAAGAAAAAATCAAAGTCCAGGTTGGTTGGTGAGCCTAGTGATAGGAGACTATCTAGCTTGGTTCGGAGAGCACTTGTTGGGTTAGATTTCTTTTTCAGGAAAAACACCTTCTTCTACTATCAGCATGTTTTCCCTGCCAATGATGCACATGTTTGAGAAGATGATTTTTTGTTTTGCTGTTGAGAGTGAAAAACAAGTGAACTTACCAGGAGATTGTATAGGTAACCATAAGGACTTGGGTCGAGATAGGGTTATAAAAAGGAAAGCAACTATCTTGTTTTCCAATTGTTCAAAAGTTTTCTAGCAGATTTGTCCTATCCATTGAATCTTCCCCCAAGCTGTGAAACTTGTACTCTCTCCATGCCTGAGTAATGCTGTGTGACATGTTTATAATTAATGGATCATTAGTTAGGTAATATAGTGTATTGGCTTCTCAGTTACAGTGTCTCACAATTTTTAGTGGATACATTATATTCTGCTACTCAAATAAATGTGTTGTTTCGCATACTTGAAGGTTGAAGATCATTTCTTGTGACTTCTTGAAGCTTTTTTCTGAACTGGAAAAGGATTTGCAGTGAATTCTTATTCATTAAGGTGGCTTTGGAGTGATGATGCATTATCATTTGTTAAAAATGTTTCTCGCTTGCTTGCTAATTAAGCTTGCCCCAACCCTCTTTGCACCTAAGGGCTGGAGATGGGTACCAGGATTTTGGACCAAGGGACAGATCTTGGACCTTGTCAATGTTGATGAAGCTAGGGATTTGAATAATTCTCTCAGGCAATGGAGTATGGGATTTTAGTGTGGGTTGAATTCCACATGCATTGATGCTGGAAAATGGAAACTCACAGGAGTTAACCTTTAGTGTGTCGCATGGAAATGTCACCTTGAGATATTAGTAAAACAGATAGAGGAGTAAACTAGCTTGTCTATTGAAATCCAAGGTTGTGGTTGAAGAAGAGTGGTAGCAACCTCATTTTCTTCCATAAAACTGATGATGGATGATAGTGCAAACAACTTGAAAGGACATTGATAGTAAAACTAAACTTGTAGATGAGATACCTTATGGTAGTTTGATTGTTCTGTGGACATTGCATAGAAAGGGGAATCGGGCGCTGTCTTAAGGACCTCCTTGAATGGTTTTGGTCAATCGTCTCTTTATGTTCCCCTTAAAGTCGGGAGTTCAAACTTCTGCTTTGGGTAGTCTACTCACTATTCAAATTTCTCATGGAGCAAAGGAGGCAACATGGAGCAGGAGGCTGTCTTTTTGTTGACCGAGGAATAATATGCAGTACAAGATGGTTAGGACAAAGTGCATAGAAAGTCATGCACAGTTTAAAATAGTTCGAGGGACAGAAGCCCCCTTCTCTTCTTTCTTTCTTCTTTTATGTGTGTAGGGTGTTTTGGGGTTGGGGGATTGCACATGGACAGGCACATGCACCATTTTGTATTGCTTGTTTACAATAATAAATTCTTTTATGTACTTTGTTAGGACAAAGTACATAGAAAGTCATTATCATGCACAGTTTAAAATAGTTCGAGGGACAGAAGCCCCCTTCTCTTCTTTCTTTCTTCTTTTATGTGTGTAGGGTGTTTTGGGGTTGGGAGCTTGCACATGGGCAGGCACATGCACCATTTTGTATTGCTTGTTTACATTAATAAATTCTCTTATATGTATTAATCCATGAGATGGTTCATCTATGCCTTGGATCAGAGGCCATGCGACAGTAGCATGGCCAGATATTGATTGTGTGATCTCCTATTTGGATTGGCAATACTTTGATCAAGGTGTTCTAAATGATTATCAGATTGGTCAATGCAATTGGATTTTCTTCTAAACTAATCATTAGTGAGGAGATTCAGAACCAACACCCCCACCCCCTAAAAAAGGGATATATATTTTCTTTAGAATTGTCCGATTAGTGAGTACCACATTTTTTTATGGTGGTTGTGTTGCACTTTTTTGAGGGGATTTGAAAAAAAATTAGTTGTTTAATGACATGCTGAAGATGAATGCTCCAATATTATGAACAGAGGCTGCTTTGCCATTCATTTGTTATCTATTAGAGATATATAGGAGTCTTGATGATGGTTTTTTACTTTTTAGGATCTGCTGAGGAATGAGTTTTTGTATCAGACAATCTTTTGCGGATCAGGTGTCTTCAAGATACAGTTGAGATGAAAAGCAGAAAAATGTGTGAAGGAGATTTAAGAAAAAAAAATCAGAGTCTAGGCAATTTTAACCATTTTATGCCTCATTTAGAAAAGTAACCCAGATCGAGCAGGATGTTTGAGTTAGAATCATAGTTGCAGCATTGAGAAAAAGTATGGAACTGATAGAAATACGGAAACAATTGAATATCCGTTTCATTTCATTTTATCACTGATTTTACACTTCTAGTATCTAATTGCCATCCATTTCCCTGTAATTATGAACTTATATGGATGCTTCACATGCACTTCTTTTTAGTCTTTTGCAAACTATTAATAGGCTTCTGTGAAAGTGTTTCCTGCGAGATGTTCCTGATTGCAAACATGTTCTAGTGTCTAAAATGTTGCAGCATGTGATGGCTGATGATTTCTTTCATTTTTCTTTGCACTTGCTTAGTTTGGGCTCCTTGCCACCTGCATATCTAGTTTGCCTTCTGTACATCACTTTTTCGTAAGAGGATGAAAGAGTACCTAGCAAACCTTTTGCCTGGGATGGGAAAGGAGCATCAAAACCTTGTATCTGTTGCCAGCAATCTGATTATGTGACATTTATCAGAGCCATTGTGATTTGTTTCATTTGCTTTATTAATTGGTTCCAAGCTTCCAGCATCCTGATTGTTGGTTGTCTATCTCCTGTTTTCTAGCATGTGAGATCATGTTTGCCTCATCTACCATTTGGACAGCATAATGGTTTATCCCAAAAATCATACCATATTAAGATCAGACTTTGCACCTCTTCAAGTCATAGAGGTCCTTCCTCATTTTGATGGCTATTTTTTCACTAATTACATTTATGGTGGTTTTGAGCCAACCCTCAGTCTATTTCTTTTTTTCCCCCAGTTCTTTTGCTTATGGAAAATGCTTTAAGTGTACTTTGCATCCATGCGTAATTGGGTCACCAAGCAGATTGAAACTCGAAGAGACTAAAATTCTTCCATCAATTCTTACTTTGCCACTATTTAAGATGTGAGTGTCTAAGTAATTCTGGCTACTTATTTGGCTCTTAAATCAAAAAACGTGTGCTAAGTTTGCAATGGCTCAGCTCTCGTGACTGCTCTCTTTTTTTGTCAAATCAAAAAAAGAAATTTGTATGGACTCAAAAGACCAATTTGTGCCAACAAATCTATCAAGTGGGAATATCGGCAAATTACATAAATAATTTTTTTATAAATCAGAAACAATTTCTTTTTTATTGAAATTGTTACTTACAATATTGATAGTACTAGTGATCCATATTCAGCTTATGTGCACCCCATGGTTTGCTTTTAGAATATTCTTTCAATGATTTAAAAATTCCTTCTTGGGCCTTCAGTTTATTGGGTTTACTTGTGAGCATGGCACAGTGCAACTTGCCTATTGGCTTTGATTGGACTTCTTACCTTGTCTGGTACAATGCCTGCTTGCGTCTATGGGTTTGCAGCTCTTTTTTCATTTATGGATTGGTTACTTGTCAGAACATTTTTAAGGGAAAATGTGACTGATAGAATACATAACTGAATTAAAGTATCGCCCAGGCAATGACAGCTTCCCCCATTTTTCAATTTCACTCCAAGCTTCAATTACTGATATTTGTTAAAGAAGTATGCAAAAGAGAAAGCTGGTTGTGATTGACTACGAGTAGTCAGAGGATACTCACTTTTGGTTTTCTAGAAGTTATTCCACCTTGATATTCTCAATAATAATGCTTCTGTGGAGTAAAAGGACATTCATCCTTATGTTTCCCTATGAAGTTTACTGACCGCATGTTTCCTCTCTTCCACATGGATGGTACTAGTCACAATTCAATTTAATAAACTTTTTGAGTCACTAGTACAACATTCATTTGGTATATTCTATGTAAAATCAGCAATAAAATGTGTGCTGAATAATCTGGAATGCCATGAGGAATAAAAAATATTCCTACTATTTGACGTTTACTCATATAACAAGAATATCATATGAGTAACTGTAAAATTTTCTGCTTTGTCTCTGAAGGCACATCTTCATGAGGCCAAACTATAGGCTTTGAAATTGCTGAATAGGTTTTTGCTGCATCTTTGTTTTCTTCAAATACTGCAGAGTTGTACACTATGATGCTTGCATGTTGTCTTTTTCTAGCCTTTCTTGTTACCATGTTAAACCTGTTGAAGCTGTTGTCTATATTTGTTTCTGTTAATCGAGTATTAAGAATTTTGTATTAATGTTATGGAACCCATTGACATCACAAATTTGTTGGTTTCCATCATAATTTCTCTGATTGTCTTTTCTTCTTTTGCAGGCTCAAGGCCCTCGGTACGAATTGAGGGATCCTTCTTTCCTTGAGAGAGTAGAAATTAGATCTAACTTGAAAATCTGGGAGAATTAGGAAGCAAAACAAATGCAGTGGTATCCTGGAAAAGAAGTTTTCATAGATCCTTGATGGGTGTGTTAATGCCTTCCATGATGCCCTCGCAGGGAGATAAAAAATTGGAATGGTATGTTCATATACAGGAGATGGAAAATCTAGATACTTCATATACAGGATGAATCAACACTGCCTGAAGGTTGATTCGCAGTATTCCAAGATCTTGGAGTTGTGCAATCTATGCTTGGCGGACAAGGTAGAAAAAAGGTTTTGGGATGGGGGGATCTACAAGCTCTCTGAAACTTAAGCCGGATTTAATGGTTTGAGATAGAACATTAATGGAAGATTGGCAGTTGCTTTAAACGTGGATCCCTAATTGTTGATAAACTAGCTGGCAAGTTTATTGAAGCAGAAACTCGACTTAAACAGGAACCGAAAGCCGGAACGCAAGGGTGTTCTTTTTCCATACAAGATGCCTGGGTCGCATATGAGATGGTTTTTACTTTGGTTAGCAGTCCAAAGAGAGTTGTTCTTGGTGGAGTTGTTCTGGGTACCTCCTACCGCCAAAGTGTGTTTCGGCATGAGATGTCGTGCAACGTGCCTTTCCTGTGTGTATGATGCTGTTCTGTGTTTAGATTGAAAGTCTGACTATGATTCTTACGTAGATCTCTCACAAGATCAGAACAAAAGCTCTCAGAAGTCTAGAATACTGAGAAGTGATACATGCCTGCAATTTCCATCTCATCCATTAGTTCTGTTGTTAGTCTGGTGCAGTCTTTTAAATGATTGCCCCAAGTCGGAAGTGAAGAATTGCCCATTCGCTGACCGGCTGGCTTTCCTGCTGCAGTTTCTGAACTTTGCGTAGGTTATGCTCCTGCAATAATCTGCGGTGTGCTATTTTGATCCTGGATACGGACATTTAGTGAGGTTGCTCCATCGTGATCTGTGTTCTGAAACAGCTCGTTTATGGTGCAATAGTGTGAGAGAAAAAGATTGAATGAGAAGATAATATAAACTGGTTGTATTTTGATAAGTTTGACAGTCTGCAGGGGTTTTCGTGGGATATCTTGCCTCTGTTGTCCATGGAATATCTCGAGAATGGGCTGACCGTGAGGACAGCAGTACACTTAGAGAACATTTGATCTGATAGGGGCTGTTGGGATCATAATCAGAATTCCATTAGAGAGACCCAGATTTTAGTCGTTCTGTGCACCTGGTATGTGACAGGTCCAATTCTGGGAACCTTATCACGGTCCTCGCTGCCTTCTGTCCCTCCCAAAGAGCTCGTCATATAGGATACGGTATCTTATCTAATTGCATTGGGTAACGAAGTATAAGATTGTTGCCCCTGCTGACTTGCCTTGCCTTGAGGGAACGTTTTCGTTGGTAACGGTTCTATCCTTTGTATCGATTTTAACTTTGTCGAGGGGTTTAATGAAAGGTGAGATTACTGATACGATCTTTAAGTGCATAAGAGAATCTAATGGATGTTTAATATTAGAATAAGAGAAAATATGTATGAAATCAGACTGCATGGGTGATAAAGGAATGGGGATTTAATTCGATACGTTGCAGATGCATTAGATAAGGTGGAAGGATGAGTATTTGCTCGAATTCAGTTCATGGTTCCAATTTGCTTTTCCTGATCCATTTGCGGGCTCAAAATATCTACTATGATCATCGATAAGCTTATCAATAAGATGGTGATAGATGAGGGAAATGTTATAGGAACGTTTGAGCCAAAACTTAAGAGACAGGGTGATTGATTTCATAGCAATGAATGGAGGGTGGTTCCAAGAGGGGACCAGGCTGCATCTCCAAAGCATATTAAAGGGGAATATGGAAGTTCCCTTTGATGTGATTCTAATAGCGAAAGTGACGGTTCTAAAATCTAGCTGCTGCTTGTAAATATGGTGTCCTTGACCTCTTCTCCATTTCAATGCATGTTGAACCTTTAGCAAGAAAATTTCGGCTATTGCAACTACTGTACCTGGAAACGAAATGGAGGCATCCACGAACACCATGCATGAATTAGTTGCACCTCCTCCCACCTTGTGGCCGCTTATTCATGCTTCCTCCACGGACTTGGAGCTCCTAATGAGCTGGGGCTGGCCATTGGGCTATCAAAATCAAAACTTTTTGGGTGAGGGCCGAAATATGGTTGAGTTGAATCCAGATGGGCTTGGGCTGGGCTGGGCTGGGCTGGGTTTGGGCCTTAAATGGTGCACTTGGACACGGTCTACGCGGTTCAAAACCCTGCTAGTCTGTGAGGGCTTTTAGCACTCACAAACTAACCGGTATTACGTGTGGAAGGAGCACGTATCTTTTGTGCAGTTTGCACTCGAGTTAGGCAGATCATCAATCCCTTTCTATCCTTCCAGCTTCGTGAATCCCCATTGACCACTCTAATAGAAATTAAAACAATAAAAGCTCAAGATTCTCCTTATCAGCATCGAATCCTACCGGTACGGTATGAGATGATGAAATATACTGAAGATGCATATTGATTTAACACCAATACAGTATGGTACATTGGATATCATTCTGTTGCAATATTTATATAAAGCTTGGTACAAAATTGTAAAATGTACTGAAGATTGTATACCAATTTGATACTGATAGGCTATAGTCTATTTGATATGGGATGGTACGATAATTTTATTTTTAACCAGCAAATGGAGGCCATCTCCACCTCCCCCGGGTACCTTTTTTTATTTATTACTTCTTTTATAGCCTCGAGTCAAAGGAAGTAGAGTGAACTGGTTACTGTGAGATCTAAGCCGATGTAGATCTATAAAGTAGAGACAAAATTTTTGAGTAAAATATAAACTAATTAACTGTAAGCTTGACTTAAACATATAGTTAAAGAAGTTGTTTTCAGAAAAAAAAGAAAATAAAAATAAACTAAATATAATAGATATAAAAGAATAGAAACAGCGACAGCGCATTAAGTAAACGATCTCCAAGCCAACGGAAACGGCCGCCGAGATCACCTGGCGTGGACCGCGAGCGGGATGAGCTCCGAGAGCGGCGTGGCCACCGGCGTCGCCGCCACGGACGGCACCGGCGAGCTCCGGCAGAGGGGACACGTGGCGCTCACGCGGAGCCACTCGTCGACGCAGGCTGCATGGAAGCAGTGGCCGCACTCCGGCACCCGCCGCAGCGCCTCCCCGCCCTCATACTCCGCCAGGCATATCGGGCACGGCCCCGCCGGCGCCGCCGCCCCGCCGCCAAATTTATGGACGAACTTGGGGTAGTAGGCCTCAATGGCGGGCCCGTCCAGGCCCACCCCCACGAAGGCGGCAGCATCGGAGGGGTTTCCACCGTCGGAGGAGTCGCCGTGGGCGGCGGCGGAGGGGGAGGAGGAGGAGGCAGCGGAGGAGCGGGGGCCATCGCCGCTGCCCTTGACGCGGACGCAGACGTACGAGGCGAGCATTATGGTGGAGACGAGGACGAGGAGGCCGACGGCGATGGCGATTCCGTAGCCGAGGCCGACGTCGGCTGCGGAGGAGGGTGAGGAGGGGAGAGGAGCAGAGAGGGAATTTGCTGACATAGGGGCATATACGGAATGAGAATGAGAGAGAGAGAGAGAGAGAGAGAGAGAGTTTAAGCTTGGTGGAGGACACTGGAAAATATTAAAGGCTTTGCCTCGCGTATTAAATGCTGGGAAATTTTGTTCCCAGAATGCCCCTGTGGAACTTGGCGGTGCATCACAGTCTTGAGGGTAATTAGGCCATCATCAGAATAATGAAGTGATAGAAGTTAGCTTAAGGTTGGTAACTTGGAATGCATGTTGTTTGGGCATCGGAAATCTTTGGATGTTCATGTGCCTGAAAAATTTTGATCTTTGGATGTGCATTACGAATCTTGAGCACATGTTGAGGCATTCCATGGACTTGTATATCCTCATATGCACCACCATTCATAAATTTTTTTTTTTTTTTGGGAGACAAAAGTTTTGCTTATCTAATATATTATATTTTTTAACACAACATAAAAGGATATTTAGATGGGGGAATTACTAAAATCATATTAATAAATTTTATTAAAATAATATAATCGGGTCTTAAACTCGAATGATTGATATTTTTACCAACTGAGACAGCAAACAATCAGTGTCTACTGATGTTTGGCATCATGCTTGAAGAAAGATGCTGATGCTTTTGTTCTACCTAAATATGTAGGGATGTGTTCGAGTGGCAATTCAACTAAAGAGTTTGCTATTTGTTAAACAAAATTTATGGCTTTTGTTATCTAAATTTGCATTTCGGTGTTGAAAATCACATGACTCTTTTGCCCCATAAGAAGCAGATATTATTAACAGCTTCTTGTGTGGAAACATGGACTAATTATAAGTCGAAATGGACCTTATTACGTGTAAAGGACTAAATATATGCTTGCAAATTGTGTGAGAAAGTTATTAAATTGATCTTCAAATGGCAGTCAAACATAAAGTACTGCTGTTAATTTTCTCAAATAGCATATAAATCATCAGACAAGTCTTCCACCTTGCAGACAGGGCTGAAACATATAGTTACTAGTGATTTCATACAGGCTACTAAGTCTAGTAATAGCTTGGCTGGCCTCTTAAAAGATTAACACATTATCCGGACCCTCTCCAAACTTCAAAAAGGGTCTGTGATTTGTAATGTCTAACGATCCGGATTTATATAGTTTGCAGAAAAAAATTGTTTCTTACTAAAATATTTGTTTAAAAATCTGATGCCTGAATATATAATATCTGAAAAAGTAATTTTTATATATTTAGTTAATAAAAAAATGACATATTATAGAATGATTTAAATATCTATTTTTTTGAAAAAATTATGTAAAATACTGTTATGCTTCTAATAAAGAAAAAAATGTTATCCAATTCTATTTACAAACTGAAGGAAATTTTTGGAAAAAGACTTTTTCTTATTCTCAGTCGGTGAAAATTGAACTTTTTCACATGTTATATGATTTTTTTCATAAAATATAAAAATTTTATTTTCATAAAAAAACTATTTTTTTCTTTTTTTAAAAAAATTCAACTATATATATATATATATATATTATCCTTCCATCGACCATATTTTTCCCCACCCCACTCCCGCAAACCAAACGAGTTCTGCGTGTGACCCATGCTCGAGTTAATGATTTCAAGCCCAACTTTACGACTTGTGTGTCCAAATTTACTCGACTCAGAGGTCAGAGCAAGCTTTTGCATTGCATCCTCGGGGGGATAAAAAAGGAAACATGGAAACGAGGGAGAGGGACATTTGGCTGCTCAACGGTTCTTATTTCTCTGGATCTCTGTACATAATATATGGGTGGAAATAGTAATTGATGCATCTAATTTTAACAAAGGAAATAGTGCTCATCTATCTGAAAAGGAGAAAGGGGTGATGATGGAAAGGAGGAAGAAGAGAGAAAGAGGGACCAGAGATTAGAGAAGCTTCAACATAAACATCTTCTTCACTCTATATCTCAGATCCCCACTAAGCACCCAATCAGCACCTTAGATCTCACATCCATGATTTTATGGTTTCCATGTGATAATCCTAAATTCATAACAAGGATTAGGAAATTCCTAGCCTGCACAAAGCTTGGATTCTCCTTAGATGCCGACTTGTCATTTTATCATCCTAGGCAAAAAAAATGAAGTCCAAAATTTTCAAAATTGAGATAATGTTGAATGAGAATTTTTATTTTCCTTTCTTTGTGTTTTTTTAGTGGAAGAATGGAAATTTTTTCATAAAAAGAAAAAAGAAAACAGGTGTGGCAGAGTTGGTTCAAGAATTTGAAAATTTCAGTAAATGTTTTAGATAGGTTGTGATACTTGTTGAATGCTATGAACACTTGGAAGCTTTTCTACATTAGAAATTCCAATTCCATAGATTTAACCATCCAGTTTTTAAATGAATGGATCATAACCCACAATATTTTGGACAGAAAGGAACCAACAATCCTTTAAACAATGGCATGACAGGAAGCAGCTAGAAAATGTTCCAGGTTCGTTTACTTCCAACCAAGTGGTTCCAGGTTCGAAACGCGCGGGCGCCGATTAAATTTGGGGACCGAATGCTCCACGCCTGGACACGGGGTCTGGAAGTGCTACTGGTCGGCTGATAGCCTGGGTGGTGCCAGGTGTGACGTACTCACACGGAGGGTCGGGTCGGGTAACCGAGCCGGCTCACGGGTGGGGAGGGTATAAGTAAAATAGGTCGGCGTGCCCAACACACGACCCGGTTTGCCCGCATCGAACATTCTCCTGGCGGGGTGGGGGGCCCAGTGGGGGCTGCTACGCGGGGTTGGGCTTGTCCCTTCCTCCCCCCTGCTCCCTTTTTTTTTAGCAAAAAAAAAAAAAGCAGCTAGAAAATGTTTGATAAGATGTGGAACTATAGTCAATAAATCACCTGAAAACCCTTAACCTAAGGAGTTACTTCTAGTAAGTTAGAACTTTATCTCCAATTAAGCTTAGAAGAAGAGAGAGATGCAGAAGTGTTGAACAATTTCACTTGCAACTCTTATATGTTGATGTGGCATCTGCCTTGCCTTAGCACGTCCAAGGGGGCTTTTTTTTTTTTTTTTTTTTTTTGATTACTCAAATCACACTTTTTGCCGATGCGGTAAAGTCAGGCAGGAGATCTATGTTGGCGGAATTTGCCCTAAAAATTGCTATTTATTTTTAAATAATAAATTAAATTAAAATTTTATATCCACAAAATTTAATAAAATAATTGGTTGAAAGTTAATCTAGATTGAGGCATATGAGAATATAGCTTTAAGAACGTAATTCGTCTCTTACATGCTGGTACGTAGCGATCTTATTCCCAACAAACAATAATTCGACTTAGCCTATTCCTCTTCTAACCAGCACGATCACCAGAGTTTTGATTTGAATAACTTCTTCAGTTGCTCAAAAAAAAGATGAAAAGCAGAAAATATGGAATCAGAGTCTCTGTACCAAACAAAGTGGATGTATAGGTGAATTTGGATTATATTTAGATATCCCAAAGAATTAGACCCAGAGTCTGTTTATAGACTTTGTCCAGATAACCGAGGCCGCATAATGCAATGGTTCCAAAAATTTGGAAACCAACATTCTCTTCCAAACAGTTGTAACATTTTAAACATGGCACGGCTTGTCAAAAGATACGCGCATGATATAGCCTGCTGCACCAAGCATGCATGTACGTGCATTTGTGGTCACCAACCCATTTCCTCCAAAGCCCGACTTAGGCTTCATAGGACTAGAAGACTTGTTTTCATATATCTGATGTGGGACTAAAAAAAGAAAGTATTTTAAAGCATTTGAACCAACTAAAATTTAGGAGATAAGGTTTGATTTTATTTTTTAAAAATTCATCTCTTTTGTAAACTAAAACTCCAACACTTTGTTGATATACAATGCCAATCAAATGCCATGCTAGAAAGCAAGGGGATGAAATAAAACAGTGAGGAGGCATAACTTCATTGCTCAAATTTACATTTGAAGAGGCTCATGTTAAGCACAATAGGGTCCAAGAGCATGAAAGGAGGCAGTAGCAAACGTTGGGTTTCGTTAAGAGGTCCTGCATCTGGACCTACTAAGCTAAACTCATCTGTTTGGAAGTTTGCAAACTGTGAAGGCCACCTATGGTCAGTCATCTCATAAAGTAAGTTTATCATGGCATTAGCATATTGGCATATCCATGGACCATGGGCATGCGCCTGTGCACCAGACAGGTCATATCACTAGAATTATATGGTGGTGGCCAACTTCCATATATGAACTTCAACTAATGGCCTTCTGAAAAATATAGAAGAACATGAGATTTTCCATTTGGTACCTGCTAAGAGGTATTTAGTGAAAAACTATAGCTCACCGCCTGGAAATACGTCTTTGGATGGACGAGACGGAGTTACTGAGTGCTCTCCGAGATATGTTGCTTTTTGATTTTTTTAGCTGTATCCGTATATATTTTGTATGATACTTTCGTTTTTAGCCAAAACAAGAAAAAAAGACTCTTTATTATGATTTAGAAAGAAATAACTATGGGAAGAGTGCATTAATCTGCATGGAGACTGGTGGCCCGTTGCATCATATATCAATTTGGATCTCCAACTCCACAGTAGGGCTAACCGTGAGGCACATTAGATTATCGGACCAAATCGTTATCGATGCTGACATCATTCTTCAGATATCAATCCTAAAATAAACAAAACAAAAAAAAATTCATATTTGCTTTAAAGATAAACAATCATAACAGCACCATGCTTCATACATAGTTCATCAAATTCACCATGTATCCTCTTCACTCTTGCAATTAAAATAAACTTTCTGCCATGCATTATATTTTGGTTTCCTTTATTGCCTTTCCATCTCTGTGTAACAATGTGAATTTCGAAGCGCATTTCGCCTTCGCAATGTAATCACTTTCTGATTGTTTTTAGTAATTTTACATGATTTTGTGTTAAAACAAATGTTTGTTTGGCCTGACTTTGCTGCAGTTGCACTTATAGCTTGGATGGAAACAAACACAAGAGGAATACAATGATAAAGAAGCAAATAGCAGCAAACCCATATTGCTCTCACATACATAAGAGTAGCTGAAGATCTTACAGTCAGAGGTAAAAAGAACTTCTTATGCAAACTAAGAAAGCTCCAAGGCAGCGAGTGATACAGAGAGTTAGCCTCCTTCATGATAACTTCCATATGATCCTACCATGTGTATCACTATGTGCCACTGTCTCAAAATAATGGGATTACCATGTACTTTTTGGCCATGCAAGGAATCGCAACATCAAGAGACTCCCTCTCTTGGATCACGATATCAAGAGACATATCTTTTTGGCTCACAGCATCAAGAGACGCCACTCATGGATCACAACCTCTCCAGGATACACGTAGGGACTTCCACACATCAAGAGGCAACTCTTGAAACATGCATGCAATTCATCGCCATGCAAAGATGGATTACAAAAATAAATGTTGGAATAGACTCGCCCACATAGAGCTCTCAAAACCCTTTAAGAACACCAATTTGGGGATTTCAAAAACCCCAGCATGAGCTTACAGATGGAGCTTCACAAATTTCCAGCACTACCACTATCGTCGCTATATCATAGCTATCCCAGCCATTGCCATCACCACCACCCTTGTTGCTCGGCCATACCACTGCTACTATTGCTATCACCACCGCTGTAACATCACCATCTCTAGGACACTGCCATGGCCATCGTAGTGGCCACCAATGCTACATCATCACCTCTATTGCCATCACTACTGCACCACTATTGCCACCTCCACTACACCACCACCACCATCACTGCTATCCTTGCCACCACCGATGCTATCCTTGCTTAGGCCACTATGGCCATCATCATGTTTATGTTTTTGAAAACAATTGGCGATTTCAAATATGTTTATATTTTTAAAATTTAAAAATAAAAATAAAATTTCTATTTTTCTATTTTTTTTTAAAAAAAAAAATGGGATGCCAAACAACACCTTAATCTGCCATTTCCTGATTTAGGTTTCCTAACCTTCAATCCCTACGTCCTGCATCCATTTCATGTAGCAGCAACCATGGAAAACTATAATCTGGCTAAAGATAATGATCTGGACCTTAAAAATAAGGGGAATTATAATAAGTCATAGAAGGAGCAGGAATAATTTGAAGAGGGTGAAAGCACGGAAACGAGTGAGTTGTTTTTGAGTGTTGTCGATGAAAGAATTAGGAGCCCTCAAAGAAAGTGGAGGAACCGAGGATGAAGCACTCTGGAGGAGGAATAATTAGAACAACAAAAAAAAAAGAGTACTACTTATCATGCCCCTAATGTAGCTGGAATGAGCACCAAACTAGATTTTTATGCACCACACAAAGGATAAGGGGTTTTTGAAGGGCTTTATCACCCATTTTAACCCTAGAGGTTCGCAAAAAAATCAAGTCAGGGTATGCTAAGAGGTACGTTAAGGCGCACAAAAAGCATTTTCTAGAGAAAATGGACAAGGATGAGAGATTTTCTAAAATCATTTATTTCAGCAATGCTCATCTAATCATCTATTTCTTTAAGCACATACTAATCATAATGACAACGGTTTGGGTCGAAATTTGTCTATCTGGAAACAAAACATTGTCAAATTGTATTATCCAAGCAAAACTAATTCTAGTAATATCTAGCAAATGTTCATGAGTTCAACTGTGATGACTCGGTAAGGCCCAGTCTGCTTGACCGGCCTAACCTGAGTTTGGCCTAGCCCAAGCTCCCATCAAAAAAATAAAAAATAAAAAATATTAGAATAGGGGACTGCGATCCCCTGCCTGACCGGCTAGAACGGCCACCGTTCAGGCACGGCCGACACGAACTCCCCAGGGTTGGTGTGAATGGCTAGCAGCCATTGGGGGCTGTTGCAACCGACGAACGGCTGGTCGGTGCCGCCGTTGAGCTGAGTTTATCCCCTCTCTCAATGCCTCTATTTAAACTCCTCCCCTTCGATGTATCCATCACCGCACACCTCCCCACCTACTACCGCCTTCCTTCTCCGATGGCTGGCATGCCACCTCGGCCGAGCATCGCCGCTTGAAACACCCCCTTTCTCCCTTTTGTTTTGAGTGCCCTGTTTCAAGAGCCCTCATCTCTCTTCTCGCTAGAATTCGCCGGAACCCATCGCCTCGGTTAAGAGTGCTGTTCACGCTGCTCGCCGATGAGTTCCCCACCCTTGTCGCCACTCCCTTAGGCCGACAAAGCTGCCATCGTGGCAGCTAGGGGCATTGCCCCTCTTCTCTTTCCTTCTCTACTTTGGCCATTTCTCACCGGCAATTGCCAGCCGTTCTTTGCTGCCCGCCATGGCCGCCAGTTGCCGCCTCGCCGGACCACCCTAATCAGTTGCCAGTCCGCCTCCTTCCTCTGATCACGAGGTTGAGGATTCGGGTCTTGATAGAAGGAAGAAGAGGAGAGAGAAAGCCCATCCCTTCTTTTCTCTCTCTAAAAAACCTATGGAGCCCAGCAAGAGGGTCTCAATTGCCTATCCTATAGACCTCGGGTTGACCCCTGCAAAGAGACCCTGAACCGTCCTAGTGCTCGGGCAACCTGTTGGACCAACCACTTTGGACTTGCAAAGTATCCCTAAAATCATCATTGATGAACCTTGTTGGATGATCTTGGCCCCGATTGAGCCCATGCCCTATGATTCATTGGGCAAATTATTTAGACTTGACCCACCTGGAACCACTATACGTCCGGTCAAGTATTCTCTAATTATTTTTAATTTTATTAAAGTCATTGAATAAAAATTAATTTTGCTTTTAATATTTTAAATAGGTTTAGCAGATTCGTCTAGCAAAGTTTGATAGTTTAAGACAAAAAAGGTAAGTTGATCTTATACTTCTTATTATTTTTCAAATTATCATGTTTTCTATGCATAAGATTTGCTTGTGAAGATATCATATTTTTCTTAAACTTATAGATCGACATATGTGTAATAAAAATCATGCTTATTTATGAAAATAATTTTATGAATATTTTAAAGAAAATAGCTTTATTATGAAATATGAATTTGATCATGCCATTTAGTGTTTTTCATCTATTTATGTATATATTTAAAAAAAAAGATATAAGTTTTTCAAAAGCTTTCAGATAGCTATGAATGACCCCTATAATTAGAAAAGATCGACACCCAGAGCTCTAGTATCCATACGAAACACGACCTTGCTAGTAGGTATAAAGTTGACATACGAAACATGAATCTTTATCGATTACGAAACATAGCCCTATCACGGGTATAAAGTAACCTAGCACAAAGATCTGTGAGAAATAATTTGAACTATGATGTGCTAAATGACAGAAGAATGAATTATACAAAATGAACTTGGAACCATGTTTATGAAATATTGATAGTTTATGTATGCATGATTGGCTTTATGATTTGTCTCAATATATTGTACCATGAAATGCTATATTTTGGCAATACTGTTATTTTTATTAAATGATGCATTGACAAAAAAAAACTTATACTTGATCTAGTAAGGTAGTATAAGATTTACTTAGTGAGCTGTATCGCTCCCATATTTTTATTTTTATTTTTCTCTTTCCAGATAAATAGGATCAATTGAGACGAATGATGGTCTAAATTTGAAAGTTTGCGCTAGCAAGCTTGACAACTTGACACTAAATTTTAGTTGCTTAGTTGATTATGAGTTTGTAGCTTAGTAATTTCTAAATATTGAAGATTATAGGGTTCGGTATTTATGTTTGAATTTAGATGCTTTGGACTAGGGTCAATAGAACTGGTACCGAGCACCGTAATGGTTCTCCGACAGGATGAGTCAATACGGGCCCGCACCGTGCCATATCGGGCCTATACCGACAAAGAAGAGGGCGATGCATACAGTGGAAGAAAAAAAGAGAGAGCGAAGGGGGAGAGAGGGAGAGATAAGGAGGCCAGCAAATGGTGGCGGAGGCCGACGCTTGAGCAAGAGGCGAGGCTGCGGCCGATTTTCTTGTTTCGAACAAAACAGAGGTCCGGCCATTATAAAAATCACAATTTTGTTAATTTTGCAATTTTTTAAGTGAAGTTGGGAAGCGATTTGTCGACTATACTTAAACATCGCAATTTTTTTAGCGGTTAGACCCTTATTTCGTTCAAAATAGGAGAACCTGTCGCGACCTTGCCTCCCACCCAGGCGTCGACCCTCCGCCACCCGAAGCCCTCCCTCTTCCTCCCCTGCTCGCTCTCTCTTTTCCTCTCTTTCCTTCTCCTTCTCGGCCTCTAGCAATAATTTTCATTTCTGTTGCCGAAACTGTACCGATAAGCCGCCGGTACGGCTTGGAATGGCTGAAACCGTCCGATTCAGAACGATTCCGCCGATCCTGTTTCGAACTGATGTTTACTTTGTTATCTAATGGATGATGAAATTGAATTTTTACTTATTATATTTTGTTAGATATAGATATGGAAGCTAAATGTAATGGCTAGCTTTGTGTTATCATGGGTTGCACCCCTCGGTAGAATGGCCGTGTTAGGTCTCGAATTTGGGGTGTGACATCAACAATTTACATTAGTATGATCACAGTTATTCTTACCAAATATGGACCTTTTATCACCTGCAGACCCACCATATGACAGATTAGCAGATGAATGGTATACGAAGTGAAAAAGCAATATTAACAAAAGTAAAGTAGAATTCACCCTCTTAAAAGAATTGAGAAGGAAATAGTGCCTGCTCACATCCATACCTATCAAGAAAGAAAGGGGAAACAAAGAACAAGAAAAAAACTACTGCCATCTTTTGGAACCATGTAAGACTAATCCAAATGACCATGTAGGTGACCTCAATAGCTCTACAATCGCCACAGGAAAATAAAAAACAACCAATTCTGTTTCTAACTTCACAGATTTGTGCTTGTATTGGTCAGTTTTTGGATGCTTGTCAAAATAAAGAAGTTACTTACATAGCTACAAACATAAAAGCTTTGATAAGAAATCAATAATAACATTAAGAGGCCAATGGAGGGAAACTTAGTGTTTTGTTGCATATTGTAAAACTGGATCTTTCAGGAATATCAGGTGTAATAATTGTACCACAAAAAGCATCATAATTTATGATATTGTGACGAAACATATGATTTTCTCCAAGCAGGTGAATGGGGCTGCTTTCAAAATTCAGAACATCCCCAAAATCACATATCTTGATTTTTTCTTTCTTTTTTTTAATTTTCCTGTTTTCCCCATCCTTTTTCTCTAAATGCTCATAGCCTTTTCTTTTTACTTGGTGGAAAAATGCTTATAGTATTAGCACAGAAACAACCATACAACTTTCATGCAAAAGTTCTCAATAATAACTTCCAAAATGTTGAACTCATAAAAATGAATGAATCATTGATTAAATAACCTTCCAAAACACATATTTGAAGTGATAAAGTACTGAAGGATTTGGAGAGAAAAAAAAAATGTTTGTTTTTTAAGGCAGCATAATCGGACTTTCTAGAAAGATGAAAGAGGGAAAAGCAACTACAAGCTAAGAGGAAAGCATTCTCACACTGTAGATTTATAGAAAGGCATCATTTATCTGTAGTACTAACACATCTACTGTTGTACTTTTAAACTTTATATTACTGACTAAAATGCTTGTTTCTAAATTGTACACAACATTACATCAAGAGCATTCCACCAACAAGAGTCTTTGAACAAATCATACTTCAATAGCTAGCAGTAGACCACATTTATAATGCTTGCTTTTGTAAAGATTAACTGATCTGGTGCATCAAAGAGAGGAAAAAGGATATTTTAAGCATACTAACTTGGTAAGGATTTATAGAGTGGTGCAATGCCTTACAGATTAATACTGGCTCATCCCATATGCCGAAAAGCTCTAATGATGTCATTTTGCTTAAGATGCTAATGACACAGCTCAATTGTTAATATTCCAGAACTTAAAAATGAGAATGCATTGGACAAATTCATTTATGCAAGACAAATTAAGGATGCCCATTGAGACTGTTAGCAGAACTCACTGCATACTTAAACATATTCAAGAAGAGTGGATCATATAAACAAGAAGAAAAATGAGTAAATCAGAACGCATTGTTTGAAGAACAAGATCTTCTAACCTTCAGAAATCTTGAAATGGAACCTAGACATGGAATAAACCTAACTCGATTAAGATTAAGGCTGATTTAACATCAGGCCCATTTTCCACTGTTTGGATACGACTTTGTGCAGAGAACTTTCCTTCCCTTGGCACGCCTCCGCTTCAAAACTGCTCTTCCTCCAGTGGTTCTTATTCGTCTGCGGAAGCCATGCGTCCTAGCAAGTGATTTTCGAGATCTTGACCTTTTGGTCAGGCAAAGAGCAGCCTTACCTGCCCTAACCTGGAGACCATGATACCTTTCTCTCACCACTTTATTCGAAACCAAGTCGATCCCCAAAGACAAACCTGAAGATTCAAGAATTACAAATATTAGAATGATCCTAGGAAAAAAATGGTTGCCTTTGATGGAGTTGCACAAAATGCATTTAGCCTCCTAAATAACACCCACTCTCTAATTGAGAGAATAAAATGGAATAAACAAAATGCAGTAGATAGCAATTAAAATGACATCTCATAGTTCATGGCTACACTAAGAACATTGGCTACAAGATTGGAAATGAGAAAGTTTTATATTATTTTATATTGTTGATTAATACAAAAGGTTGCATATATCATATGAAAAGATCATGTCTACCAACTAATGTCCATAATAATAGATCTAAATTCATTAATTTGCTCTTGATCTTATGGAACTTTGTGATCTCTTAATCCAATATTGAGTTAGAATCAAACTCGTCCAACCTATGCTTTTTCTAAATATGTCTTATTGACAACCATGTTGTTAGAGGTCATATTTGGAAGTATAAATCGAAGAAAGACATGAAATCAGGAGATCAAAAATAAAACAATGAAAAAAAGGAATCAGAAAATATTCTATGTTTGTTGTCTTAGACAAATTGTTCAGAGAATAAAAAATGAGGTTTACCAAAGATTGATTATTGCCTCTTGGTTGAACATAACATGTTTTCTTAAGAAAATTCAATGACGGTATTGATAAAAACAATGCTGACTAGTAGTGGTGGTTATGGTGGTGACATTGGTATGAGTGGAATACCATAAGCTTTCATGGACATGAAAAAGGAGTCAGATTAGGATGCATGTTGGTATGTCATCTCAATCTCTAACAGAGAAAAGCAAAAGAGCCTATTGCATGAAGGAGTATTTCAATTTCTAGATTAACATTAAGTTTGTCAACATCTTGACCATTAGCCTTCTCCCAACAAAAAGTAGTTGGATTCAAGGTGCAACTCTAATCCAAGAAGGATCCATTTAAGGATAAAGCAACTTCTATGATCAGTCATGAACCTAACACCAAACCTATTAGATATTGGTGAATTCTGGTGCAGGCAACTTCCAGAAAGAGTAGGGCAAGCCAAATCCGAAAAACAGGTAGGGAAACCATTCTTACTAGTAACAATTCTCAGAAATTCTGGAAAATGGAAAGAGTTAAGACAAGGGTAAGAGAAAAGGTTTTATTGTAAAGGTCATTGTCTATTTTTGGCACACAAATTATAACCCAAAGTGTGAAGCTAGAACAAAATCTCATGGTATAATCAAATATGCAAGTGTCCAAATTAATTCTCAAATTCATATCACGAAACTTAATTACATAAGAGTTAAAACCTGCATACTAATTGCAAATAAATAATCTTATTTCAACTTAAAATAAATTGTATTTGGAGACAGTGGAGGAAGTTTATTATTATAACATACTATATTTAGATGTGAAAGGCATATTCCATCAAAAAAGAAGAAAAATGCATGTCAAGGCATAACCAAAGGTTTAACCAAAAAAACAAAGCCATAGGGAACAAAGAACCTTATTTTTTCTCATAAAACAACACAAGAACTTTAATGGAAAAAACAAAAAAGAACTTTGGTCTCCTTCCTTCTCTTTCCTTTTTCTTCTTTGCATTCACTGCTCAAATTTTCCTGCAAGTTCCTCATTTCCTTCATCCTCCTTTTCTTTCTTCCATTTGGGTTTCTAATTATATTTGACTTCTGCTCAACAAAAACTTATATATTAAATTATTTCTGTTTTAAAATCTGACTCTGACTAGCAAAAGTCTCTAACAAAAAAAGTGGTGAGATTCCTGGCATTCATGAGATTAGCGGTTAAAATTGAACTGACTCATCTTTTAATAAAAGCAGTATGGAAATTATTCTAACTAAAACAGCCCACATGAGTTTGGAAGGCTATGATTGATTGCTTACTAACAAATAAGAAATCCACATCCATCCCTTTTTGGAACCCACAACCACTATAACAACCTTCTCACAACTTAGGTCACAATTTTATCCAAAATTCAAAGTCCACCTATATCCATTTTAAGGCCAAAATTATAAAGATTTTTAAGGTCGCAATTTAAGCTTTCTAATGGCAGCTTAGCTATTCTACTGAGTACTGACATATAGGCATTACCTTGAAATTACATATTCAAGAATAACTTGCTTAGAATTTTTCACATTGTTAATTATACAAAGCTTCAAATTCTATAAGGTGTGCCTCTTTTGCAAAATCATCACGCCATTAGAATCTCTTTTGTCAACATCATTCTCTTATTATCATATTAACTACACTACAAGTGTTGTCGATCTTCTTCATTGTCATATATTTCTTTTCATTTCTATGTCAAGCCCCTGGTTTAGGTGAACTTGATATTTGATAAACTATCGTACAAATCCTTGAGTGTGTTATGGACAACAATTGTCAACATTAACATTTTTCTTTGGAAGGACTCACATCTATGAGATGTGGGCATTCCAGGCGGCAATGTGCAACAACAGTAGCGAGTAACATCAGTGATTGTAATTCTGGCAATCATTGTAGTACCAGTTACAGTAGTGTCATATTAATGTCAACAATAATGGCAAGACAATAGTGGTGATTGTGGTGATGGCAATTATGTCAATACCAGCTGCAAGTAGTTAGATTTCAGGGAGATAAAAATGTCAACTCCTTTTTTTATTCCTTTTGTCGCACCAAACATCATATTCTCAATTTTCTGCCGCTCTTGCCTCATTACCCTTCAAACTTCCTTTTATTTTTCAGGTTGTGGAGTCTCTACCATACATCATTTACCGTATCAATGGTTCATCCATTTCTCTATCCTCTGCCACACTCACATGAACAAGAATACATATGCACATAGTAGCCAAGTATTATGCAACCTAAAACTCTAAAAAAAAAAAGCAAGAAAAGATATGAGCTTTTCCAGCCCAGTAAGAATTTCAATCCGCTAGTTAGATTTCAGGGAGATAAAAATGTCAACTCCTTTTTTTGTTCCTTTTGTCACACCAAACATCATATTCTCAATTTTCTGCCGCTCTTGCCTCATTACCCTTCAAACTTCCTTTTATTTTCCAGGTTGTGTAGTCTCTACCATACATCATTTACCATATCAATGGTTCATCCATTTCTCTATCCTCTGCCACACTCACCTGAACAAGAATACATATGCACATATATTATGGAAGGCATTATCATATGGCATTCCAAAAAAAAAAACAACAACAACTAAAATAAAAGCGCATGAAGGTGCTATCCAAGTTGCTTAACCTGCAAAGAGTCCTATATGCGCACCACACATCTATAGTCATCCATTTTCTCCATGTCAATCACCTCTGACCATGGTCTGCATTTACCCCAACAATTGTGGGAGAAGGTCAACTTAGGGTCACATTTCACGAGATGACTTGTAGGAAAAACTTAACAACATATTCTGGGTACTCATATAGAATTATATGCAGGCTATTCATATAGGATAGCTAATCCACTGTATATCTGCATACTCATTTAGTTTTTAGGCATTTACTAATTTAAAACGGAAAAAGGAAAGGAGCTTTGAAGGTATTTCAGCTTTTTCCCTTAAAGAAGGATTCTTATGCTTTTAGATATTAAGAAAAAGGAAAGGGAGAGAGAGATATGACATTTAGTTCGGCATCTAATAGACAGTATTGTATGGGATCAGTTACTTAGGCCTAGGCCACATATTTGTTTCAAATATAATGATGGGTAATGATAAACTGGATTAGATTTCTTTCCTAGAAACACAACTCACAGATTATGTTGGAGAAGTAAGAATTTACACAAAATTGCTCTCCTATTAATGCATACCCACAAGAATTCTCCATAAGATTGCTCTTCTTCTTCGTCTTCACAGAAGTATTCCATCAGAAACATCCTCATTTTGCACTATTTCTTTACTATTATAAAACCATTTTCACAAAAAGTTGCACATTGCATCCAATATGCTTTCTGCTACTTCAACTATTTTTTGACCTTCATTCACCAATAATCTGTAATGTCATTAGTAATACATCATCTGTGGATAGCAAATGATAAGAAGTTTCATCCTTATCATTAACAATATATTTGTCTTTAACAAGTATACAGAGGTAAACGAACCACTAACTCTTGCTGTGGGCATGTAACCAAATCCTCAACAGTTGTATCATAACTAACATGAGTCAATCATCTCTAACACCCACCAAACTACCTCCAATGATCATATTGCATGCCTTCTCCAAGATTGATAACATCATTTCCTGTTGTACATTCCTCATTCCTTTAGATAATTTGTCAATGACCTATCCAGCATAATAAGCTGCTTAGTTTACCCATAGGTTTCTTAAGACCATTTACATTCAGATTACTGAACCCATATCAATATGATAAACTTTTCTTTTAAACATGGTAATTATTACCCTCACTGCAGATTCTGGTTGAACCTAATGCCTCACATAGTCACGTTTTAGCACTTGAAACCTTTGCCTTGAAGAAGCATATCTGAAACTTTCCCCTGACTATGGATATAATTAAAGGCTTATGCCATTATAAAATCCTGGTTTGAAGACTTACATAAATTCTACCCTCATCTTTCACTAATCACAATAATCAACTGTACCATCACAATATTTTACGCATCGATTCCAAAAGTAAATCAATGAACCAGTGGGTTGATGTCAGATTGAATGTTCCTTGCAAAGATAGTCCAACTCTATGCATGTTTTGTAATGAAAATAGTAAGTAGTAACACCTGGACCAAGTTGATAACCACTGAATCTTCAAATCCCTTAACATGAGTAGTTCAATGTGCATTTTCTTTTTCTGAAGCATCAGTAAATCCCCAAAATCAATTGTATAATAAGATCTAACTCACATACATCTGCAAATCAATTGCATTAGATCTAACCCACATATTTTTCACAAAAATATATAAAAAAAAACAAAAGGCACTTCAAATAAGTCTATGCCATGACTTACCTACATGTCATCTTTATCATTATTAACAAGAAACCAGTTTTAACTCTTAATCACTAGTGATCACCTAAGCATCAAAATTGAACCACAGCAATTCTATAATGAGATGGCATTTCGTGAATTATTATTCTCAGTTAAGCATCAAACTGGTTGGCGAATTATTTCTTTATACCTGTGAAATCCATAAAACTTTTGCTCACAATTTTTTTTTTAAAAAAATACTCATCACAAAGGGAAAAAGACTTTCTTTAGCATCATTGCAATCCTGAGATTTACAAACAAACTCTTTATGGAACTCTTTTAACATGACGAATGCATCGTATTTGCATCAAAAGTTCATAGACAATAGACTTTTGACGCCTGATTACACGGCAATAAAACACCCAAGACTTCATTAAAAAGCTAGTTGAGCTGAAAAATCAGTAGCTGTCTTAGACCGAAAGAAAACAAAGGAAAATAATCAAGATTTTGATATAATTACGAACATGAAATCTACAAAAACATAAAGAGCGTCGTAGATTTGGATGAACCAACCTACTCTAGCTAGAACAACTTAAAGAACCAACACATATCTGAACTTTAAGCTAATTTAAATCCAGATTCATATCTTTTCCTCTCTTCCTCCATCAAGAATCCCCAAAAAACAGTACAAACCGCCGACATTACAACGAATTATGCTTATAATCACCAAACAACATCAAATTAAACCAAAGACACCACAAAATATCACCATTCATCAAATAGAACGGGGAAAACAATAGAATCAAAGATATAAAGATAGAAAAGCGGGAGAGCTGGTGGATTTGGCTTACCGGAGAAAGAAGAAGGGAATGAGAGAGATGCCAAGGGTGGGGAGAGGAAAGAGGTGTGAAGCAGGGGAGAAGAACGCATCGCAGGGGGCTTCGAGAGGCTGATAGAGCTCCGACCGATGCCGCTCCGGCCGGTCAGGAGGGAGAGGGATGCGATAGGGGAAGCGGTGGAGACAGCTACAAGCGATATCGCCATTTCTACTCTGAGACCTCTCGGTTGGGGAACAGCAGAGCTGAATTCACCTTATCATCGAGATAAGGCGTTGGGGTTCATTTCGTATCAGTCGGCCGTTGATATTGTGTATTGCGGACCATCAGAGCCGTTTGATATTCCGAGTAGTGATCGGATTTCAGTCTGAACTCCTTTTCTTAGACCGGTCCAATGTCTGGACTAACCTGACCACGGTCCAGCATTATTTCAAATTTGGGTGTCAACAGCCAGGTAGAGGCAGGTCTACGCTGACAATAAATTTTGTGGCACGGGTTATATGAATTTTGGAAATCAGTTGTGCAAATTTATATCAAACTAATTAATTTTTTTTAAATACCGTACATGTTTAAAATATAAATTATAGAATATTATTTAATTGTTGAATTAAGAACATGAATGGCTATATCCAAACTTGGAGAGAGCAAGGGGCATTCCTTTCTGGACCAAAAAAATAAATAAATGAAAAACATTCCAGATTTCTTCTTGATACAGACATTCAAAAAAAAATGTGGATCATTAGCTAGCACAATGCAAACATTACCCTACATCATCTTCGAATGCTCAAATGGAGAAAAATGGCATATTTGATAGTTTCTACAAAACATAACCTTGCCCCTCTTTTGCGAATTAAGTGCCACCTGAAATTAATCCTATTTGAGGGTTAGACAAGGGCAAGGCTACCGGTGCATCAACACTATATATATGATACTAGTAAATCATAATTCCAAATGCAACCATAAATATTACATTTTAGATATATTCTGTTTAACTTGATTGTCATATAAAAAATAAAAAAATAAGAAAATGCATATCCCAAAAATCAAAAATGCATTTATATGTTAGTACAAGAAATAAAAATTTTTATTCAAATTGAAGAACACTAGCTTGATCCGCAGAAGTTTAGGATCTTAAGAATATGGTGCACTTCCGACAGGGTTGGCCTATAGGCCAAGGGGGAATTAGCGTGACAATCAATTTGCTAAAAGAAAAATGAATCTCTCACCATTGATGACAGATATAGTCGACATCCACAAGGAGTTACCCTCAATTGATATATGTCCATAAGGCAACTGTTTGGTAAATTGGCTATCCAGATATGGACTTGCATTCACTTCAGCAGCTTTCTGGCAGTGACCATCCTATTGATCTATTACTCCTATTCTATTGCTCATTGTAACAAGATTAGAGTTGTAAATTGTTAAGATTCGCGTTACTTTACATTCAGAAAAGGAAGGAAAACTCAGAAGTCTCATCTATCCCATTGCGCATGCAAAGATTCTAATTTAAATTAAAGTAGCCCGAGAACACATCTGGTATGCTCAAGTTTTTCTTTTAACAGAATAAAGTGACAACATTGCGGCCACTTTACGATGGCCACTTTTGGATTTCGAGCTTCGCCATCAAATTTTCTTGTTGCAATTTGCATTAAACAACTACATTACTCCAAAAGAAGCAACCTCTAAAATCAAATCAATCAACAACGCTAATCGTACGATCATAATCAGAAACAGCGCCGTGATACACGGCCACGATATGCCCATCCTCGCACCACGAAGACTATTCCATCCCAACCAACCATCATCCGCCACGCATCGCACCTTGCAACGCGGCACAAAATCACACGCTGTCAAGCAACAGTAAACTCTAACGCGGCCGCATCCTACCGCTACGGTGCAGGGGCGCACCGTTAGCGATGCCCCATCGTGCGGTGGCTAGCACTCGACGCAGGCGAACGCAGCGCGGCGGAGCCCCCGCGGGAGGTCCGGCCCGCGGGTCCACTCGCCGCCGGCGATGTCGTACACCAGCACCGCCCCCTCCGCGCCAGCGGTGGAGGGGACGTAGGCCAGAGTCACCACCTTGTCGTCCCCCACGGCGGCGCAGCTGAACCGGACCGCCCCGCCCAGCCGGGCCCTGCCCGGCACCGGCGGCGGCTCGAGCCGCGTCCACTCCCCACCCCTCCGCCCCCGCCCTGCCTCCCACCTCCAGAACGACACCTCCACCGCGTGGCTCGCCAGCACGTACACGTGCGTGCCCGCCCCGCACGCCCCAACCACGCACCCGCCGCCCGGCACCACCGCCACCGCCGCCGCCCCAGCTCGCCCCCTCACCCATGCCCCCGTCCCCACACGGTACGCGTCCATCGACCCCGCGCATACGTGCGCGTCCAGGCTCCCCGCCGTCTCCCGGCCACCGACCCTCAGCCCGCCGATAACGTAGAACACACCGCCGGCGGCAGCGGCGACGCACCCGTACCGCCGCAGGGGGGCCTCCGCCACCACCCGCCATGCGTCCGCCGACGGATCGTACTCCTCCACCGCAGAAGTCCGGGCGGCGCCACCGGCGACGTAGATCTTGCCGCCGATTGCAGCGGCAGCGAATTTCTTGCGGGGGAAGAGGGTCGGCGCACGGGGGGCGATCGCGCCGGTCCACGTGTCGTACCGGAGGGTCGCGCCGCGGCCGATGATGTAGATCGAGCGGCCGACGGCGGCGAGGCGAGCGTGCGATAAAGATCCGTCGAGGATCTGGGTAGGGAGGGGAATGGGGGAGGCGCAGTCCCAGGCGGCCGCGGCCGCGGCGGTGGCGGGGTCGTCGGCGTGGATGGCTGCGGAGACGAGGAGGCCGAGATCGGAGAAGGAGAGGGCGTGGAGGGTGCGGCGGAGGCGGCCATGGGAGCGGCGGATGTCGAGGAAGGCGGGGGAATCAAGAAGGAGGGAAAAGCGGCGACAGACGAGGGAAAGGGAAGGGAGGGAAGAGAGCGGAACCCTAGACAGACACTCCAGAAGGAGATCGTCGGGGAGGGAGGAGATGGGGGAGGCAGCGGCGACGGCGGGGGAGGCAGCGGCGGCGGCGGGCTGCCGGCAGTGGTGGCTTTCGGGCGGGGCTCTGGCGATCTCGCGGCGGGGGTCGGGGAGGCAGGACTTCACGAGCCAAGAGAAGCTTCGAGAATTACAAGTCTCGGCCATGGCGATTAGAGTGAGAAAGATGAGTGAGAGAGAGAGAGAGAGAGAGAGAGAGAGTTGAAACGCTGCTTGTTTGTTTGCTTTCTTCCCTTCTTATATCCTTTTGATTCGTTGGCGAGAGACGGTGCTTTTTATTGCGAAGTAATTAATTGGGAGCACTTGGACTTAATGATAATTAATAATTCTACGAGTGTTTATTTAATGATCCAATGGAGTACGAGAAGGGGTGAAGGCTGAAGGGTTTTCTTTGGATTGGTCATGTGAGGTTTAGATTAAGTTAATTTATCTACAAACTACGAAGTCTTCATTTCTTGGAAAGTGACAGCTAATAGGGGCCGCGAACCGGCCGTCGTTTGCGCGACAGCAGCTGGGGTTGTGTTCCTTCTGTCTTCTTCCACGCCGCATTCTGAGCTCTTCTCTGCTTTCTATTATTTTCACAATGGTTAAGTTATAATTTTTTAAAAAATATATTTTATTTTTTATTAGAGAATTTCTGTTTAAGCATTTGATCCCAAAATTTTCAGATGAAAAGTGGTGACTGGTGAGTTGGAGCCAATATATCCAAATGCATATGTAAACAAAAAAATTTCATACAATCTCATTCTGTAGTTGTTACTCTGTAGCACCAAGCAGCTGGGCAATGCACATGAGCAGGTCATAGGAATTTCAGTATCTTTTGTCTAAAGATTAAGATTTTCTTTTATGTTTTTGTTAATTGATGAATACAGGTCTAATATTATTCATGAAATTCAATCCTTTTACAAAGAGATGTTACGTGTGCAACAAAATCATTGGTATAATTCTTTTATATTTGGTACTTTATTATATTAATTTTAGAATTTTTATTTATAATGTTGCGAGTCGATGTGTTGATTAGTCAACGCCGATTCATGTTGAACCTATATATCTATGACCCAAACACCAAATTGGATGAAGTTAGTTCGATTTATATGTGAAGCAGAGCAGCTCTAGCTTAATGATTTCCCAATTTGTCTCTCTGTTTATTTTTTTTTTATTTCCTATCGCACTTGTAATCACTTGAGTCAATTGATGATCACTTAGAATTTGTAGTTTGTATGACAAAAATTACCATGGAAATAGAATAAATAAAGGCCTATTAACTAATTGGAGAGGCGTGATTGGAAATTAAGATTTAGATTTCTTTTTTTTCTAGAGCTTTTATTCAACTTATTAATTCATTACTCATGCTTTTTTTTTGTTTATTGGTATAAATCCAAAAATAATACAGTTTTTTTCTGGAATTATTTTTTTGCCGGTTGTACAAAGATTTTTTCCATTCTATTATTTCCGAAAAACTCGATAAACTAGGTGGATGTACAAGATTGAAATAAGGGCAAATTTGAGAATATACTTGAGTTATGATTCCCTTAAGATTATCTTTTGTTTGTTTTTTTTTTTTCAAGGATGAATACTAAATGGATCTTAACAGAAACTATGGTGAAAACCAAAGAGATGACGAATAAAACAACCTTTTTGTGGTCATTTTCTGAAACTAATGAAAAATTAGGGGAAAATAACTTAATGTCTTCAATTTGACTGCACGTAATCATTAAGAACTTTGTGACCCAAAAACTTATTCCTAGATCCTTACTTTGATGGCAATATGGATTTGACTCCATACATTGCATCACGAATGTGCATAAAATGTGCAAATATATTCAAAATAGGCCAATATGTGTAGAAACATTTGCCTACAAACATCTAGTGGCAACCAATTTACTTAATTTAATATTGATTAGGATACATATAATGGACCATAACCTTGTCCCTTTACAATGTGTCCAAAGAAAAAGTGTTTAATTATTGAACAAGAGGGCAAGAAATCCATGTCAGATAAACCGACGGACACACCTAAATAAGAGCCAATGAGGGTGTATATTGATGGGATCCAAGATGTGGCCTCTATGTCAGCAAAAGCTAATAAAAGTGGGTTCCATTACCACCAGAGACTAATCATGCGACAAATCTCATTATTCAAAAGGAATTTTGAAAGGATCCTTTGTTTGCTCAGGAAAGATGGAAAGGCTCCTTCCTTTAATAATTGAACTTCCTTTAACTTTCTTATTTAATCATTAGCAGTTCAGATCAAGGGAGGTAGGTGGTCACAGGGAGAGCATTCTTATTGTAGGAGCAAACTCATTATTTTCTGTTAATGATAAAATACCATATGAGACCTAATACATCTCCGAATTGGTTATAGCTCACTAGAAGGTCCAATTTATTAAAACACGCCATGATGCTAATACGTGGTGGATAGAAAGTGCCACTGAGCGGACCTAATGCCATACTGCCAAGCTTGTATATCAAGAGCTCTCCACAGTTGGCCGTATCCTAATCAGAAGACCCGGCAATCATCGAGATCTCACCAAAGTGATAGGAATGGCTGTAGGCTATAATAACCATTACCTTAAAAAGAAATACCTAATTTGCAAATTGTTATTTAAGTTTAAAAACGGGCAATTATCATTAGACATTATTTGCTATTATGGCAGAAAATAATAACCAATCATGATAGCATAACTATGTTATTTGTGCAATTTTTTGTTGATTAAAAGGAAACTTATATTTTTCTCAACTATATTACTATTGATATTAAATTATTCTTCATTGGTGTGATCAACATTGGAAGGTAGAAAATGTATAAAAAGCATGCCATACAATGAGGGATAGTTTTTTTTTTTTTTATAAAGTTAGGGAAAGAAGATATATTAGATAGTTTTTTATTTTTAAAAAATATTTGAATATTAGTCTAGATTTACTAATAAAGCTACTAAGGACTTATTTTATTTCTGATGAGGATGGTAAAGTAGGAAACCAATCAAACCGTAGGAAGCTGACTTAACGGTCAGAACCGGGAAATGGCCGTTGCGGCGTGCAACGAGGCACGAGACTCATATTCTTTACTACTGGATAAGAGCGGGAGTGAGCAATCCAAAGGCTTTATACTTCTTCTCCCACTTTCTTCCCTTCTTCTTCTCATGGCCACCGGTTCCGCCGCTCCCGTCTTCGCTCTGTTCTCCTCCATCCTCGCGACCTCTGCTCGATCCCCCCCTCTCCTATCTTATTCCCCTGAATCCCTCGCCATTGCCTCCTCCAATCCGAGCCGGCCCTCGCAGCAGCTCCGCAATCCGATCGCTCGCCGGCGAGATTTCCTCGCCGGGATCGCTTTTGCCTCTGTTCTCTGGAAGGGGCCCTCCGTTTCGGAAGCCAAGGAGGTCGAGGTGGGGTCCTATTTGCCCCCGGCCCCGTCCAATCCGTCCTTCGTGGTCTTCAAAGCCACTGCAAAAGATACTCCCGCTCTCCGTGCCGGTAATTCCCTCCCGAAGCCTCCAATTTCTTGTATTTGTACCACAGACTGATTGAAATACTTGTTTGTTTGATTCTTGGGGAATGGAGATGGTGCGAATTGGTTTCTGTTTTGCGGGGAAAGATTGTAAATTTAGTAAAAGGAGCAATTTTTGCATTGTATCTTCGATTTTTAGATGGGTTACTAGGTCTGGAAGAACATTCCACGCGAGATGCTAGATCTTGTAATTAGTTCAGATCGTTTGAGCTAATTTTCGGATTCTAGATCCCGCATTTAGTTCAGATGGTTTGAGCTAATTTCGGATTCTGGATCCCATGATAGCTAAGATAGTTTGAGCCAAAATGTCGGTAGGAGGAGAGCGGGAAAAACAGAGACCAAACCTAAAGAGAAAACAGGGATTTGTTCTCCCTCCAGTGAATAGCCAATAGCCATATATGAAGCTTTTCTTGGTAAGTAATTTAGGGTGATGGTACTCATGATCGACGGAGGTTAAAGTTAATGCTCAAAAGCAACTCAGAAAAGAGCTTATGAATGGAACTAGAAGTGGTAGAATTGAGAGTGTAACAGACAGTAGGTGTGGTGAGTGTCTTTGGTGGTGGAACAACAAAAGAGATGCATTCTTGGTACTGTGCCAACCCGAAGAAGTTTAGGATTGCATACTGTATGCAATAGAGAGAGGGAAAAAAAAAAGAACATGCACACATGGTGGTCTATAGAAAAGGGCCTAAATCCTGATGTCCTGTAATGACCTAGACACTAGCAAGAAGATTGAAATATGCGCTCTATAGAAAATCTGTGATGCGCGCGTGCGCGAGAGAGAGAGAGAGGGAGAGAGAGATAAAATGCCGAATGAGTAGAGGCATAAACAAGATTATGATGTCAGTGGGTGAACATTAAACCATGTTAGAGATGAAAAGAGAAGCTGAGAAGCTGAGGAGTGGAATAAGTAGTTGACTTAAAGTGGCGGACTATTACAATATATGCAGATTATATCTGACTGTTAAACAATGAGAAGTTTGCAAACATATTTGTGGGACAATCTGAAGGACGATGCGCATGGTGGTGTGATGACTTGAAGACTAGAAAGAGGATATAAATCCGACCTGATGCAGTATTGGGTCCAGAGAAATTCGAAGGCATTAAAGAATTGGGAAAATGTGCCTCAATTAGGGCAAGTGATCTAAATGTGATTTGAAATTGATGATCTCAAAGAAAATTAATTCTTATCAAATTAATAGAACCATGGAAAGGTAGAATTAGCAAGTACAAAATAAAGAACACCAAATAGACTTGCATACAAAAAACTTGATGGCTGGAAATGGGGGAAAATATGTGCTCATTTGTTTAAAACAGGGGGGAAAGGAGAGAAAAAAAGGGCAAGGTTACAAGGGTGGGTTTCATAAGAGATGGTGGCTTGAGGAAAGTGATTGAGACAACAAGAATGAGTAGTATCATTCCTGAAAGGGACTAAGATGGATACTTCAAAATCATTGCCTGAAAACATGACTGGCTGTTGTATGGTGCATATAATGCCTAAAATAAAAGAACAGTATCCTTTTACCGTTTGGTGGTGAGTCAGAGTTCAAATAGGGGATGCATAAATGAATAGGTTGAATTGGAAGGAGGCTGATTCATAAAGTGAATGAAGCCATATTTCATTCTTCGAGGGGTATGGTAATGCCTCTGGCAGAACATATGCAAAAACATTTTATTGAACGTGAAAATATTAAGCAAGCTATACCAAATAGTTGTTTATGCTTATTTGTATAGATAATTTGTCATTTGGATGCTTCTTATGTGCTTTTGCTTCTGATCATTTTGTTGAAGTGATGCTTCCTCATTTTGTATGCAAATCTGCTCTATGGCCGCCTATATATGTAATTACAAAAGTAAAATAGTACAAAAAGAGCTCAAAGAACTGAGAGATGAGAGAGATAAAAAACATGGATTAATAAAATCAAACCTTCTTTAAATTTATTGAGGCCAATAGAGTAGGCGAGGGTTATAACAGAAACATAGGATGAAAAATTGAACATGTTTCCAGGGAAAGTCTAAGAAATGTAACAGACAACATAAATCTGCTATACCAGAAACTTAGAACTTCATTGATTAATGATATTACGAGTTAGTTCATTTTCAGTTACCATAACCAAGAAGTCAAGTTAATTTATTTTGATTGGTTTCCTGTATCTCAGTCCACCATTCTTTGCTGTGCAGAGAGCCTTGCCCAATCTTGAGGGTTTGAATCTTTTTTTTTTTTTTTTTTTGCAGGTCTTCTTAGATCTTCACAACCTAGCACTGAAATTTTAGGATCCACACTACTGATTGTAATTCTTTCGGTAAATAAATTAAGGACCATATCAGACAATTCTCAATTATTTTTTCCTCTGTTGATTGCTGATGTTCCATTACTTCATCACAGTGACAACCTGACAATGAAATTGAGTGTTCATTGAGATTCACGGAATAAAATAATTTATCCTTTCTATCAGGATGTATTTTTATGAAGCTTCTAGTATTGTGACCATTAAAGTTTTGCTTATCAAATTTCCATCCATAGATCGTAAACCATCAGCATATACATAATAAACTACCTACGCATCCCTAAGCATTAAAATCTGCATGATATGTGTCCCTGTCTATAAGTGATCAGCACAACCTTGTGCCTTTTAATATGATAGATTTTCTTGCTTACTTTCATGGACATTGTCTATCCTTGCTTTTCCTTTACCATATCCTTTCCTGTGTGATGTATTTCTGGTTCTCTTTGTATGTTTGTGAATATTGAGAATCTAAGCTTTGCAGGTAATGTGCAACCCTATGAATTTATTCTCCCTCCAACTTGGAAACAAACACGAGTTGCTAACATACTATCTGGAAATTACTGCCAACCAAAATGTGCTGAACCTTGGGTGGAGGTGAAATTTGAGGATGAAAACCAAGGAAAAGTTCAAGTGGTGGCTTCTCCATTAATACGTCTAACCAACAAACCAAATGCCACAATTGAAGACATTGGAAGCCCTGAGAAGGTGATTGCTTCTCTTGGACCATTTGTCACTGGAAATACATATGATTCAGATGAGCTCCTTGAAACTTCAGTTGAAAAGAATGGTAATCAAACGGTAATGCTCCTCATTATTTTTCCTCTCCCTTATCAGATAACTTTCCTGCTTTCTTGCCTTGACTGTTATACTGTGTAAAGATTACAGTTCTTGTCATCCACGCATGTCAACATTTGGGTGGTTCTTCTAAACCTTATGATCTATGGATGTCATCATTAAATGTGTCTTGGTCAGAATATCAAACCAATTAAATGTTCCTAACCCTTCTTTCTTTTTTGGAGTTTTTTCTGGGCAATGCCCTTGCCATCATTGACCGTCCAAAAAAAATAAATAGATGGCTTTGACTGTAATGACTTGACTATGAAGTATGCAACTGGTCCATTGTATTACATTAGATGACAAGTAAGATCTAGCTGTGTTAAATTTTCATTTTTAGCAAAAGATATTACTTGACATTGGAACATCCTCCAAGAACAATATCAAGGCTAGCTAAAGAATGGTAGTTAATATGTATTAGTTCCTGAAAGAGTAGAGTACGTTATGGGAACATATGAAGTTGCACATGTTTCTGGAACTAAAATGCCACATCATGAAGTTATAGGTGAGAATGATGGAACAAAGATCAAGAACCATTTTTAGAACCAATTTGAGTTTGGTGGCTGTTTTCTTGCTTAAGTGCCAGAAAAAAAATTAGAGAGAGGACAGAATCAACACATGGTTCTTTAGACTTTAGACAACATATCAGATAGTATCGCAAGCATTATTCTGATAGCTTATATGTCATGAAGTTGTGCAAAACGAGAATTTTTAGGTCACAAAGGACACGCAGGGAAAAGGGGTTGGCTCTAAACTGGTTTCTATTTAAAATTGCTCTTGATGAATAGACAGTTAATACCAAGGATCAGGGTGCCAAGTCTGTCTTTGGGATCATATGGTTCTTATGAGATGGAAATGGGGTTGCATATCATATTTGGATCTGTGGTATAATGCTTTGAAAGTATGAGGATCTAATATTAATAACGCAAACCTCGAAAGAGAATAGATGAACATGATCAGCTGAAAATTAAAAGCCTTCAATTCATGGATCTATC